>NW_027663529.1:0-527377 GCF_964034855.1 Anser brachyrhynchus | reverse complement strand
TGGACTCACTGAAATGCATTCTCAGTGGTGCCAGTGCACTCTCTGGACTCACTGCTCTGCATCCCCAGTGGTGCTAGTGCACTCTCTGGACTCACTGCAGTGCATCCCCAGTGGTGCCATTGCACTCTCTGGACTCACTGCACCGCATTCCCACTGGTGCCAGTGCGCTCTCTGGACTCACTGCACTGCATCCCCAGTGGTGCCAGTGCGCTCTCAGGACTCACTGCAGGGCATCCCCAGTGGTGCCAGTGCACTCTCTGGACTCACTGCACTGCATCCCCAGTCCTGCCAGTGCACTCTCTTGACTCACTGCAGTGCATCCCCAGTGGTGCCAGTACACTCACTGGACTGACTGAAGTGCATCCCCCAGTGGTGTCAGTGCACTCACTGGAGTCACTGCACTGCATCCCCAGTGGTGCAAGTGCACTCCCTGGACTCACTGCACTGCATTCCCAGTGGTGACAGTGAAGTCTTTGGACTCACTGCACTCCATCCCCACTGGTGCCTTTGCACTCCCTGGACTCACTGCACTGCTCCAGCCGCGGCAGCCGCTCCAGCCGCGGTAGCCCTCCAGCCGTGGCAGCCGCTCCACTCGGTAGCGGCTGGAGCGGCTGCCGCGGTTGGAGCGGCTGGAGCGGCTGCCGCGGCTGGAGCGGCTGCCGCGGATGGAGAGGCTGGCGAGGCTGGAGGGGCTGGAGCGGCTGCCGCGGCTGGAGCGGCTGGAGCGGCTGCCGCGGCTGGAGCGTCTGCCGCGGCTGGAGGGCCTACCGCGGGGTTGACTCGGCTGGAGCGGATACCGAGGCTGGAACGGCACTCTCTGGACTCACTGAAATGCATTCTCAGTGGTGCCAGTGCACTCTCTGGACTCACTGCTCTGCATCCCCAGTGGTGCTAGTGCACTCTGGACTCACTGCAGTGCATCCCCAGTGGTGCCAGTGCACTCTCTGGACTCACTGCACCGCATTCCCACTGGTGTCAGTGCACTCTGTGGACTCACTGCACTGCATCCCCAGTGGTGTCAGTGCACTCTCTGGACTCCCGGCACCGTATCCCCAGTGGTGCCAGTGCATTCGCTGGACTCACGGCACTGCATCCACAGTGGTGCCAGTGCACTCTCTGGACTCACTGAAGTGCATTCTCAGTGGTGCCAGTGCACTCTCTGGACTCACTGCACTGCATCCCCAGTGGTGCCAGTGCACTCTCTGGACTCACTGCAGTGCATCCCAAGTGGTGCCAATGCACTCTCTGGACTCACTGCAGTGCATCCCCAGTGGTGCCAGTACACTCACTGGACTCACTGCACTGCATCCCCAGTGGTGCCAGTGCAGTCTCTGCACTCACTGAAGTGCATCTCCAGTGGTGCCAGAGCACTCTCTGGACTCACTGCAGTGCATCCCAGTGGTGCCAGTGCACTCTCTGGACACTCTGCACTGCATCCCCACTGGTGCCAGTGCACTCTCTGGACTCACTGCACTGCATCCCCAGTGGTGCCAGTGCACTCTCTGGACTCACTGCACTGCATCTCCAATGGTGCCAGTGCACTCTCTGGACTCACTGCACTGCATCCCCAGTGGTGCCAATGCACTCTCTGGACTCACTGCTGTGCATCCCCAGTGGTGCCAGTACACTCACTGGACTGACTGAAGTGCATTCCCAGTGGTGACATTGAAGTCTTTGGACTCACTGCACTCCATCCCCACTGGTGCCTTTGCACTCCCTGGACTCACTGCACTGCTCCAGCCGCGGCAGCCGCTCCAGCCGCGGTAGCCCTCCAGCCGTGGCAGCCGCTCCACTCGGTAGCGGCTGGAGCGGCTGCCGCGGCTGGAGCGGCTGGAGCGGCTGCCGCGGCTGGAGCGGCTGCCGCGGATGGAGAGGCTGGCGCGGCTGGAGGGGCTGGAGCGGCTGCCGCGGCTGGAGCGGCTGGAGCGGCTGCCGCGGCTGGAGCGTCTGCCGCGGCTGGAGGGGCTACCGCGGGGTTGACTCGGCTGGAGCGGATGCCGAGGCTGGAACGGCACTCTCTGGACTCACTGAAATGCATTCTCAGTGGTGCCAGTGCACTCTCTGGACTCACTGCTCTGCATCCCCAGTGGTGCTAGTGCACTCTCTGGACTCACTGCAGTGCATCCCCAGTGGTGCCATTGCACTCTCTGGACTCACTGCACCGCATTCCCACTGGTGCCAGTGCGCTCTCTGGACTCACTGCACTGCATCCCCAGTGGTGCCAGTGCGCTCTCAGGACTCACTGCAGGGCATCCCCAGTGGTGCCAGTGCACTCTCTGGACTCACTGCACTGCATCCCCAGTCCTGCCAGTGCACTCTCTTGACTCACTGCAGTGCATCCCCAGTGGTGCCAGTACACTCACTGGACTGACTGAAGTGCATCCCCAGTGGTGTCAGTGCACTCACTGGAGTCACTGCACTGCATCCCCAGTGGTGCAAGTGCACTCCCTGGACTCACTGCACTGCATTCCCAGTGGTGACAGTGAAGTCTTTGGACTCACTGCACTCCATCCCCACTGGTGCCTTTGCACTCCCTGGACTCACTGCACTGCTCCAGCCGCGGCAGCCGCTCCAGCCGCGGTAGCCCTCCAGCCGTGGCAGCCGCTCCACTCGGTAGCGGCTGGAGCGGCTGCCGCGGTTGGAGCGGCTGGAGCGGCTGCCGCGGCTGGAGCGGCTGCCGCGGATGGAGAGGCTGGCGAGGCTGGAGGGGCTGGAGCGGCTGCCGCGGCTGGAGCGGCTGGAGCGGCTGCCGCGGCTGGAGCGTCTGCCGCGGCTGGAGGGCCTACCGCGGGGTTGACTCGGCTGGAGCGGATACCGAGGCTGGAACGGCACTCTCTGGACTCACTGAAATGCATTCTCAGTGGTGCCAGTGCACTCTCTGGACTCACTGCTCTGCATCCCCAGTGGTGCTAGTGCACTCTGGACTCACTGCAGTGCATCCCCAGTGGTGCCAGTGCACTCTCTGGACTCACTGCACCGCATTCCCACTGGTGTCAGTGCACTCTGTGGACTCACTGCACTGCATCCCCAGTGGTGTCAGTGCACTCTCTGGACTCCCGGCACCGTATCCCCAGTGGTGCCAGTGCATTCGCTGGACTCACGGCACTGCATCCACAGTGGTGCCAGTGCACTCTCTGGACTCACTGAAGTGCATTCTCAGTGGAGCCAGTGCACTCTCTGGACTCACTGCACTGCATCCCCAGTGGTGCCAGTGCACTCTCTGGACTCACTGCAGTGCATCCCAAGTGGTGCCAATGCACTCTCTGGACTCACTGCAGTGCATCCCCAGTGGTGCCAGTACACTCACTGGACTCACTGCACTGCATCCCCAGTGGTGCCAGTGCAGTCTCTGCACTCACTGAAGTGCATCTCCAGTGGTGCCAGAGCACTCTCTGGACTCACTGCAGTGCATCCCAGTGGTGCCAGTGCACTCTCTGGACACTCTGCACTGCATCCCCACTGGTGCCAGTGCACTCTCTGGACTCACTGCACTGCATCCCCAGTGGTGCCAGTGCACTCTCTGGACTCACTGCACTGCATCTCCAATGGTGCCAGTGCACTCTCTGGACTCACTGCACTGCATCCCCAGTGGTGCCAATGCACTCTCTGGACTCACTGCTGTGCATCCCCAGTGGTGCCAGTACACTCACTGGACTGACTGAAGTGCATTCCCAGTGGTGACATTGAAGTCTTTGGACTCACTGCACTCCATCCCCACTGGTGCCTTTGCACTCCCTGGACTCACTGCACTGCTCCAGCCGCGGCAGCCGCTCCAGCCGCGGTAGCCCTCCAGCCGTGGCAGCCGCTCCACTCGGTAGCGGCTGGAGCGGCTGCCGCGGCTGGAGCGGCTGGAGCGGCTGCCGCGGCTGGAGCGGCTGCCGCGGATGGAGAGGCTGGCGCGGCTGGAGGGGCTGGAGCGGCTGCCGCGGCTGGAGCGGCTGGAGCGGCTGCCGCGGCTGGAGCGTCTGCCGCGGCTGGAGGGGCTACCGCGGGGTTGACTCGGCTGGAGCGGATGCCGAGGCTGGAACGGCACTCTCTGGACTCACTGAAATGCATTCTCAGTGGTGCCAGTGCACTCTCTGGACTCACTGCTCTGCATCCCCAGTGGTGCTAGTGCACTCTCTGGACTCACTGCAGTGCATCCCCAGTGGTGCCATTGCACTCTCTGGACTCACTGCACCGCATTCCCACTGGTGCCAGTGCGCTCTCTGGACTCACTGCACTGCATCCCCAGTGGTGCCAGTGCGCTCTCAGGACTCACTGCAGGGCATCCCCAGTGGTGCCAGTGCACTCTCTGGACTCACTGCACTGCATCCCCAGTCCTGCCAGTGCACTCTCTTGACTCACTGCAGTGCATCCCCAGTGGTGCCAGTACACTCACTGGACTGACTGAAGTGCATCCCCAGTGGTGCCAGTGCACTCTCTGGACTCACAGCACTGCATGCCCAGTGGTGCCAGTGCACTCTCTGGACTCACTGCATTGCATCCTCAGTGGTGCCAGTGCACTCTCTGGACTCACTGCACTGCATCCCCAGTCCTGCCAGTGCACTCTCTGGACTCACTGCACTGCATCCCCAATGGTGCCAGTGCACTCTCTGGACTCACTGCACTGCTCCAGCCGCGGCAGCCTCTCCAGGCGCACCAGCCGCGGCATCCGCTCCAGCCTCGGCATCCGCTCCAGCCGCGTTAACCGCTCCAGCCGCGGTAGCTCCTCCAGCCGCGCCAGCCGCTCCAGCCGCGGCAGCCGCTCCAGCCGCTCCAGCCGCGGCATCCGCTCCAGCCGCTCCAGCCGCGGCAGCCGCTCCAACCGCGGCAGCCGCTCCAGTCGCGGCAGCCGCTCCAGCCGCTCCAGCCGCGGCAGCCGCTCCAGCCGCTACCGAGTGGAGCGGCTGCCACGGCTGGAGGGCTACCGCGGCTGGAGCGGCTGCCGCGGCTGGAGAGGCTGGCGCGGCTGGAGGGGCTGGAGCGGCTGCCGCGGCTGGAGCGGCTGGAGCGGCTGCCGCGGCTGGAGCGTCTGCCGCGGCTGGAGGGGCTACCGCGGGGTTGACTCGGCTGGAGCGGATGCCGAGGCTGGAACGGCACTCTCTGGACTCACTGAAATGCATTCTCAGTGGTGCCAGTGCACTCTCAGGACTCACTGCAGGGCATCCCCAGTGGTGCCAGTGCACTCTCTGGACTCACTGCACTGCATCCCCAGTCCTGCCAGTGCACTCTCTTGACTCACTGCAGTGCATCCCCAGTGGTGCCAGTACACTCACTGGACTGACTGAAGTGCATCCCCAGTGGTGTCAGTGCACTCACTGGAGTCACTGCACTGCATCCCCAGTGGTGCAAGTGCACTCCCTGGACTCACTGCACTGCATTCCCAGTGGTGACAGTGAAGTCTTTGGACTCACTGCACTCCATCCCCACTGGTGCCTTTGCACTCCCTGGACTCACTGCACTGCTCCAGCCGCGGCAGCCGCTCCAGCCGCGGTAGCCCTCCAGCCGTGGCAGCCGCTCCACTCGGTAGCGGCTGGAGCGGCTGCCGCGGTTGGAGCGGCTGGAGCGGCTGCCGCGGCTGGAGCGGCTGCCGCGGATGGAGAGGCTGGCGAGGCTGGAGGGGCTGGAGCGGCTGCCGCGGCTGGAGCGGCTGGAGCGGCTGCCGCGGCTGGAGCGTCTGCCGCGGCTGGAGGGCCTAACGCGGGGTTGACTCGGCTGGAGCGGATGCCGAGGCTGGAACGGCACTCTCTGGACTCACTGAAATGCATTCTCAGTGGTGCCAGTGCACTCTCTGGACTCACTGCTCTGCATCCCCAGTGGTGCTAGTGCACTCTGGACTCACTGCAGTGCATCCCCAGTGGTGCCAGTGCACTCTCTGGACTCACTGCACCGCATTCCCACTGGTGTCAGTGCACTCTGTGGACTCACTGCACTGCATCCCCAGTGGTGTCAGTGCACTCTCTGGACTCCCGGCACCGTATCCCCAGTGGTGCCAGTGCATTCGCTGGACTCACGGCACTGCATCCACAGTGGTGCCAGTGCACTCTCTGGACTCACTGAAGTGCATTCTCAGTGGAGCCAGTGCACTCTCTGGACTCACTGCACTGCATCCCCAGTGGTGCCAGTGCACTCTCTGGACTCACTGCAGTGCATCCCAAGTGGTGCCAATGCACTCTCTGGACTCACTGCAGTGCATCCCCAGTGGTGCCAGTACACTCACTGGACTCACTGCACTGCATCCCCAGTGGTGCCAGTGCAGTCTCTGCACTCACTGAAGTGCATCTCCAGTGGTGCCAGAGCACTCTCTGGACTCACTGCAGTGCATCACCTGTGGTGCCAGTGCACTCTCTGGACACTCTGCACTGCATCCCCACTGGTGCCAGTGCACTCTCTGGACTCACTGCACTGCATCCCCAGTGGTGCCAGTGCACTCTCTGGACTCACTGCACTGCATCCCCAGTGGTGCCAATGCACTCTCTGGACTCACTGCTGTGCATCCCCAGTGGTGCCAGTACACTCACTGGACTGACTGAAGTGCATTCCCAGTGGTGACATTGAAGTCTTTGGACTCACTGCACTCCATCCCCACTGGTGCCTTTGCACTCCCTGGACTCACTGCACTGCTCCAGCCGCGGCAGCCGCTCCAGCCGCGGTAGCCCTCCAGCCGTGGCAGCCGCTCCACTCGGTAGCGGCTGGAGCGGCTGCCGCGGCTGGAGCGGCTGCCGCGGCTGGAGCGGCTGCCGCGGATGGAGAGGCTGGCGCGGCTGGAGGGGCTGGAGCGGCTGCCGCGGCTGGAGCGGCTGGAGCGGCTGCCGCGGCTGGAGCGTCTGCCGCGGCTGGAGGGGCTACGGCGGGGTTGACTCGGCTGGAGCGGATGCCGAGGCTGGAACGGCACTCTCTGGACTCACTGAAATGCATTCTCAGTGGTGCCAGTGCACTCTCTGGACTCACTGCTCTGCATCCCCAGTGGTGCTAGTGCACTCTCTGGACTCACTGCAGTGCATCCCCAGTGGTGCCATTGCACTCTCTGGACTCACTGCACCGCATTCCCACTGGTGCCAGTGCGCTCTCTGGACTCACTGCACTGCATCCCCAGTGGTGCCAGTGCGCTCTCAGGACTCACTGCAGGGCATCCCCAGTGGTGCCAGTGCACTCTCTGGACTCACTGCACTGCATCCCCAGTCCTGCCAGTGCACTCTCTTGACTCACTGCAGTGCATCCCCAGTGGTGCCAGTACACTCACTGGACTGACTGAAGTGCATCCCCAGTGGTGCCAGTGCACTCTCTGGACTCACAGCACTGCATGCCCAGTGGTGCCAGTGCACTCTCTGGACTCACTGCATTGCATCCTCAGTGGTGCCAGTGCACTCTCTGGACTCACTGCACTGCATCCCCAGTCCTGCCAGTGCACTCTCTGGACTCACTGCACTGCATCCCCAATGGTGCCAGTGCACTCTCTGGACTCACTGCACTGCTCCAGCCGCGGCAGCCTCTCCAGGCGCACCAGCCGCGGCATCCGCTCCAGCCTCGGCATCCGCTCCAGCCGCGTTAACCGCTCCAGCCGCGGTAGCTCCTCCAGCCGCGCCAGCCGCTCCAGCCGCGGCAGCCGCTCCAGCCGCTCCAGCCGCGGCATCCGCTCCAGCCGCTCCAGCCGCGGCAGCCGCTCCAACCGCGGCAGCCGCTCCAGTCGCGGCAGCCGCTCCAGCCGCTCCAGCCGCGGCAGCCGCTCCAGCCGCTACCGAGTGGAGCGGCTGCCACGGCTGGAGGGCTACCGCGGCTGGAGCGGCTGCCGCGGCTGGAGAGGCTGGCGCGGCTGGAGGGGCTGGAGCGGCTGCCGCGGCTGGAGCGGCTGGAGCGGCTGCCGCGGCTGGAGCGTCTGCCGCGGCTGGAGGGGCTACCGCGGGGTTGACTCGGCTGGAGCGGATGCCGAGGCTGGAACGGCACTCTCTGGACTCACTGAAATGCATTCTCAGTGGTGCCAGTGCACTCTCAGGACTCACTGCAGGGCATCCCCAGTGGTGCCAGTGCACTCTCTGGACTCACTGCACTGCATCCCCAGTCCTGCCAGTGCACTCTCTTGACTCACTGCAGTGCATCCCCAGTGGTGCCAGTACACTCACTGGACTGACTGAAGTGCATCCCCAGTGGTGTCAGTGCACTCACTGGAGTCACTGCACTGCATCCCCAGTGGTGCAAGTGCACTCCCTGGACTCACTGCACTGCATTCCCAGTGGTGACAGTGAAGTCTTTGGACTCACTGCACTCCATCCCCACTGGTGCCTTTGCACTCCCTGGACTCACTGCACTGCTCCAGCCGCGGCAGCCGCTCCAGCCGCGGTAGCCCTCCAGCCGTGGCAGCCGCTCCACTCGGTAGCGGCTGGAGCGGCTGCCGCGGTTGGAGCGGCTGGAGCGGCTGCCGCGGCTGGAGCGGCTGCCGCGGATGGAGAGGCTGGCGAGGCTGGAGGGGCTGGAGCGGCTGCCGCGGCTGGAGCGGCTGGAGCGGCTGCCGCGGCTGGAGCGTCTGCCGCGGCTGGAGGGCCTACCGCGGGGTTGACTCGGCTGGAGCGGATGCCGAGGCTGGAACGGCACTCTCTGGACTCACTGAAATGCATTCTCAGTGGTGCCAGTGCACTCTCTGGACTCACTGCTCTGCATCCCCAGTGGTGCTAGTGCACTCTGGACTCACTGCAGTGCATCCCCAGTGGTGCCAGTGCACTCTCTGGACTCACTGCACCGCATTCCCACTGGTGTCAGTGCACTCTGTGGACTCACTGCACTGCATCCCCAGTGGTGTCAGTGCACTCTCTGGACTCCCGGCACCGTATCCCCAGTGGTGCCAGTGCATTCGCTGGACTCACGGCACTGCATCCACAGTGGTGCCAGTGCACTCTCTGGACTCACTGAAGTGCATTCTCAGTGGAGCCAGTGCACTCTCTGGACTCACTGCACTGCATCCCCAGTGGTGCCAGTGCACTCTCTGGACTCACTGCAGTGCATCCCAAGTGGTGCCAATGCACTCTCTGGACTCACTGCAGTGCATCCCCAGTGGTGCCAGTACACTCACTGGACTCACTGCACTGCATCCCCAGTGGTGCCAGTGCAGTCTCTGCACTCACTGAAGTGCATCTCCAGTGGTGCCAGAGCACTCTCTGGACTCACTGCAGTGCATCCCAGTGGTGCCAGTGCACTCTCTGGACTCACTGCACTGCATCCCCAGTGGTGCCAGTGCACTCTCTGGACTCACTGCACTGCATCTCCAATGGTGCCAGTGCACTCTCTGGACTCACTGCACTGCATCCCCAGTGGTGCCAATGCACTCTCTGGACTCACTGCTGTGCATCCCCAGTGGTGCCAGTACACTCACTGGACTGACTGAAGTGCATTCCCAGTGGTGACATTGAAGTCTTTGGACTCACTGCACTCCATCCCCACTGGTGCCTTTGCACTCCCTGGACTCACTGCACTGCTCCAGCCGCGGCAGCCGCTCCAGCCGCGGTAGCCCTCCAGCCGTGGCAGCCGCTCCACTCGGTAGCGGCTGGAGCGGCTGCCGCGGCTGGAGCGGCTGGAGCGGCTGCCGCGGCTGGAGCGGCTGCCGCGGATGGAGAGGCTGGCGCGGCTGGAGGGGCTGGAGCGGCTGCCGCGGCTGGAGCGGCTGGAGCGGCTGCCGCGGCTGGAGCGTCTGCCGCGGCTGGAGGGGCTACCGCGGGGTTGACTCGGCTGGAGCGGATGCCGAGGCTGGAACGGCACTCTCTGGACTCACTGAAATGCATTCTCAGTGGTGCCAGTGCACTCTCTGGACTCACTGCTCTGCATCCCCAGTGGTGCTAGTGCACTCTCTGGACTCACTGCAGTGCATCCCCAGTGGTGCCATTGCACTCTCTGGACTCACTGCACCGCATTCCCACTGGTGCCAGTGCGCTCTCTGGACTCACTGCACTGCATCCCCAGTGGTGCCAGTGCGCTCTCAGGACTCACTGCAGGGCATCCCCAGTGGTGCCAGTGCACTCTCTGGACTCACTGCACTGCATCCCCAGTCCTGCCAGTGCACTCTCTTGACTCACTGCAGTGCATCCCCAGTGGTGCCAGTACACTCACTGGACTGACTGAAGTGCATCCCCAGTGGTGTCAGTGCACTCACTGGAGTCACTGCACTGCATCCCCAGTGGTGCAAGTGCACTCCCTGGACTCACTGCACTGCATTCCCAGTGGTGACAGTGAAGTCTTTGGACTCACTGCACTCCATCCCCACTGGTGCCTTTGCACTCCCTGGACTCACTGCACTGCTCCAGCCGCGGCAGCCGCTCCAGCCGCGGTAGCCCTCCAGCCGTGGCAGCCGCTCCACTCGGTAGCGGCTGGAGCGGCTGCCGCGGTTGGAGCGGCTGGAGCGGCTGCCGCGGCTGGAGCGGCTGCCGCGGATGGAGAGGCTGGCGAGGCTGGAGGGGCTGGAGCGGCTGCCGCGGCTGGAGCGGCTGGAGCGGCTGCCGCGGCTGGAGCGTCTGCCGCGGCTGGAGGGCCTACCGCGGGGTTGACTCGGCTGGAGCGGATACCGAGGCTGGAACGGCACTCTCTGGACTCACTGAAATGCATTCTCAGTGGTGCCAGTGCACTCTCTGGACTCACTGCTCTGCATCCCCAGTGGTGCTAGTGCACTCTGGACTCACTGCAGTGCATCCCCAGTGGTGCCAGTGCACTCTCTGGACTCACTGCACCGCATTCCCACTGGTGTCAGTGCACTCTGTGGACTCACTGCACTGCATCCCCAGTGGTGTCAGTGCACTCTCTGGACTCCCGGCACCGTATCCCCAGTGGTGCCAGTGCATTCGCTGGACTCACGGCACTGCATCCACAGTGGTGCCAGTGCACTCTCTGGACTCACTGAAGTGCATTCTCAGTGGAGCCAGTGCACTCTCTGGACTCACTGCACTGCATCCCCAGTGGTGCCAGTGCACTCTCTGGACTCACTGCAGTGCATCCCAAGTGGTGCCAATGCACTCTCTGGACTCACTGCAGTGCATCCCCAGTGGTGCCAGTACACTCACTGGACTCACTGCACTGCATCCCCAGTGGTGCCAGTGCAGTCTCTGCACTCACTGAAGTGCATCTCCAGTGGTGCCAGAGCACTCTCTGGACTCACTGCAGTGCATCCCAGTGGTGCCAGTGCACTCTCTGGACTCACTGCACTGCATCCCCAGTGGTGCCAGTGCACTCTCTGGACTCACTGCACTGCATCTCCAATGGTGCCAGTGCACTCTCTGGACTCACTGCACTGCATCCCCAGTGGTGCCAATGCACTCTCTGGACTCACTGCTGTGCATCCCCAGTGGTGCCAGTACACTCACTGGACTGACTGAAGTGCATTCCCAGTGGTGACATTGAAGTCTTTGGACTCACTGCACTCCATCCCCACTGGTGCCTTTGCACTCCCTGGACTCACTGCACTGCTCCAGCCGCGGCAGCCGCTCCAGCCGCGGTAGCCCTCCAGCCGTGGCAGCCGCTCCACTCGGTAGCGGCTGGAGCGGCTGCCGCGGCTGGAGCGGCTGGAGCGGCTGCCGCGGCTGGAGCGGCTGCCGCGGATGGAGAGGCTGGCGCGGCTGGAGGGGCTGGAGCGGCTGCCGCGGCTGGAGCGGCTGGAGCGGCTGCCGCGGCTGGAGCGTCTGCCGCGGCTGGAGGGGCTACCGCGGGGTTGACTCGGCTGGAGCGGATGCCGAGGCTGGAACGGCACTCTCTGGACTCACTGAAATGCATTCTCAGTGGTGCCAGTGCACTCTCTGGACTCACTGCTCTGCATCCCCAGTGGTGCTAGTGCACTCTCTGGACTCACTGCAGTGCATCCCCAGTGGTGCCATTGCACTCTCTGGACTCACTGCACCGCATTCCCACTGGTGCCAGTGCGCTCTCTGGACTCACTGCACTGCATCCCCAGTGGTGCCAGTGCGCTCTCAGGACTCACTGCAGGGCATCCCCAGTGGTGCCAGTGCACTCTCTGGACTCACTGCACTGCATCCCCAGTCCTGCCAGTGCACTCTCTTGACTCACTGCAGTGCATCCCCAGTGGTGCCAGTACACTCACTGGACTGACTGAAGTGCATCCCCAGTGGTGTCAGTGCACTCACTGGAGTCACTGCACTGCATCCCCAGTGGTGCAAGTGCACTCCCTGGACTCACTGCACTGCATTCCCAGTGGTGACAGTGAAGTCTTTGGACTCACTGCACTCCATCCCCACTGGTGCCTTTGCACTCCCTGGACTCACTGCACTGCTCCAGCCGCGGCAGCCGCTCCAGCCGCGGTAGCCCTCCAGCCGTGGCAGCCGCTCCACTCGGTAGCGGCTGGAGCGGCTGCCGCGGTTGGAGCGGCTGGAGCGGCTGCCGCGGCTGGAGCGGCTGCCGCGGATGGAGAGGCTGGCGAGGCTGGAAGGGCTGGAGCGGCTGCCGCGGCTGGAGCGGCTGGAGCGGCTGCCGCGGCTGGAGCGTCTGCCGCGGCTGGAGGGCCTACCGCGGGGTTGACTCGGCTGGAGCGGATACCGAGGCTGGAACGGCACTCTCTGGACTCACTGAAATGCATTCTCAGTGGTGCCAGTGCACTCTCTGGACTCACTGCTCTGCATCCCCAGTGGTGCCAGTGCACTCTCTGGAGTCACTGCACTGCATCCCCAGTGGTGCCAGTGCACTCTCTGGACTGACTGAAGTGCATCCCCAGTGGTGTCAGTGCACTCACTGGAGTCACTGCACTGCATCCCCAGTCCTGCCAGTGCACTCTCTTGACTCACTGCAGTGCATCCCCAGTGGTGCCAGTACACTCACTGGACTGACTGAAGTGCATCCCCAGTGGTGTCAGTGCACTCACTGGAGTCACTGCACTGCATCCCCAGTGGTGCAAGTGCACTCCCTGGACTCACTGCACTGCATTCCCAGTGGTGACAGTGAAGTCTTTGGACTCACTGCACTCCATCCCCACTGGTGCCAGTGCACTCTCTGGACTCACTGCACCGCATTCCCACTGGTTTCAGTGCACTCTGTGGACTCACTGCACTGCATCCCCAGTGGTGTCAGTGCACTCTCTGGACTCCCGGCACCGTATCCCCAGTGGTGCCAGTGCATTCGCTGGACTCACGGCACTGCATCCACAGTGGTGCCAGTGCACTCTCTGGACTCACTGAAGTGCATTCTCAGTGGAGCCAGTGCACTCTCTGGACTCACTGCACTGCATCCCCAGTGGTGCCAGTGCACTCTCTGGACTCACTGCAGTGCATCCCAAGTGGTGCCAATGCACTCTCTGGACTCACTGCAGTGCATCCCCAGTGGTGCCAGTACACTCACTGGACTCACTGCACTGCATCCCCAGTGGTGCCAGTGCAGTCTCTGCACTCACTGAAGTGCATCTCCAGTGGTGCCAGAGCACTCTCTGGACTCACTGCAGTGCATCCCAGTGGTGCCAGTGCACTCTCTGGACACTCTGCACTGCATCCCCAGTGGTGCCAGTGCACTCTCTGGACTCACTGCACTGCATCTCCAATGGTGCCAGTGCACTCTCTGGACTCACTGCACTGCATCCCCAGTGGTGCCAATGCACTCTCTGGACTCACTGCTGTGCATCCCCAGTGGTGCCAGTACACTCACTGGACTCACTGCACTGCATCCCCAGTGGTGCCAGTGCAGTCTCTGCACTCACTGAAGTGCATCTCCAGTGGTGCCAGAGCACTCTCTGGACTCACTGCAGTGCATCCCAGTGGTGCCAGTGCACTCTCTGGACTCACTGCACTGCATCCCCAGTGGTGCCAGTGCACTCTCTGGACTCACTGCACTGCATCTCCAATGGTGCCAGTGCACTCTCTGGACTCACTGCACTGCATCCCAAGTGGTGGCAATGCACTCTCTGGACTCACTGCAGTGCATCCCCAGTGGTGCCAGTACACTCACTGGACTCACTGCACTGCATCCCCAGTGGTGCCAGTGCAGTCTCTGCACTCACTGAAGTGCATCTCCAGTGGTGCCAGAGCACTCTCTGGACTCACTGCAGTGCATCCCAGTGGTGCCAGTGCACTCTCTGGACTCACTGCACTGCATCCCCAGTGGTGCCAGTGCACTCTCTGGACTCACTGCACTGCATCTCCAATGGTGCCAGTGCACTCTCTGGACTCACTGCACTGCATCCCCAGTGGTGCCAATGCACTCTCTGGACTCACTTCTGTGCATCCCCAGTGGTGCCAGTACACTCACTGGACTGACTGAAGTGCATTCCCAGTGGTGACATTGAAGTCTTTGGACTCACTGCACTCCATCCCCACTGGTGCCTTTGCACTCCCTGGACTCACTGCACTGCTCCAGCCGCGGCAGCCGCTCCAGCCGCGGTAGCCCTCCAGCCGTGGCAGCCGCTCCACTCGGTAGCGGCTGGAGCGGCTGCCGCGGCTGGAGCGGCTGGAGCGGCTGCCGCGGCTGGAGCGGCTGCCGCGGATGGAGAGGCTGGCGCGGCTGGAGGGGCTGGAGCGGCTGCCGCGGCTGGAGCGGCTGGAGCGGCTGCCGCGGCTGGAGCGTCTGCCGCGGCTGGAGGGGCTACCGCGGGGTTGACTCGGCTGGAGCGGATGCCGAGGCTGGAACGGCACTCTCTGGACTCACTGAAATGCATTCTCAGTGGTGCCAGTGCACTCTCTGGACTCACTGCTCTGCATCCCCAGTGGTGCTAGTGCACTCTCTGGACTCACTGCAGTGCATCCCCAGTGGTGCCATTGCACTCTCTGGACTCACTGCACCGCATTCCCACTGGTGCCAGTGCGCTCTCTGGACTCACTGCACTGCATCCCCAGTGGTGCCAGTGCGCTCTCAGGACTCACTGCAGGGCATCCCCAGTGGTGCCAGTGCACTCTCTGGACTCACTGCACTGCATCCCCAGTCCTGCCAGTGCACTCTCTTGACTCACTGCAGTGCATCCCCAGTGGTGCCAGTACACTCACTGGACTGACTGAAGTGCATCCCCAGTGGTGTCAGTGCACTCACTGGAGTCACTGCACTGCATCCCCAGTGGTGCAAGTGCACTCCCTGGACTCACTGCACTGCATTCCCAGTGGTGACAGTGAAGTCTTTGGACTCACTGCACTCCATCCCCACTGGTGCCTTTGCACTCCCTGGACTCACTGCACTGCTCCAGCCGCGGCAGCCGCTCCAGCCGCGGTAGCCCTCCAGCCGTGGCAGCCGCTCCACTCGGTAGCGGCTGGAGCGGCTGCCGCGGTTGGAGCGGCTGGAGCGGCTGCCGCGGCTGGAGCGGCTGCCGCGGATGGAGAGGCTGGCGAGGCTGGAGGGGCTGGAGCGGCTGCCGCGGCTGGAGCGGCTGGAGCGGCTGCCGCGGCTGGAGCGTCTGCCGCGGCTGGAGGGCCTACCGCGGGGTTGACTCGGCTGGAGCGGATACCGAGGCTGGAACGGCACTCTCTGGACTCACTGAAATGCATTCTCAGTGGTGCCAGTGCACTCTCTGGACTCACTGCTCTGCATCCCCAGTGGTGCTAGTGCACTCTGGACTCACTGCAGTGCATCCCCAGTGGTGCCAGTGCACTCTCTGGACTCACTGCACCGCATTCCCACTGGTGTCAGTGCACTCTGTGGACTCACTGCACTGCAACCCCAGTGGTGTCAGTGCACTCTCTGGACTCCCGGCACCGTATCCCCAGTGGTGCCAGTGCATTCGCTGGACTCACGGCACTGCATCCACAGTGGTGCCAGTGCACTCTCTGGACTCACTGAAGTGCATTCTCAGTGGAGCCAGTGCACTCTCTGGACTCACTGCACTGCATCCCCAGTGGTGCCAGTGCACTCTCTGGACTCACTGCAGTGCATCCCAAGTGGTGCCAATGCACTCTCTGGACTCACAGCAGTGCATCCCCAGTGGTGCCAGTACACTCACTGGACTCACTGCACTGCATCCCCAGTGGTGCCAGTGCAGTCTCTGCACTCACTGAAGTGCATCTCCAGTGGTGCCAGAGCACTCTCTGGACTCACTGCAGTGCATCCCAGTGGTGCCAGTGCACTCTCTGGACACTCTGCACTGCATCCCCACTGGTGCCAGTGCACTCTCTGGACTCACTGCACTGCATCCCCAGTGGTGCCAGTGCACTCTCTGGACTCACTGCACTGCATCTCCAATGGTGCCAGTGCACTCTCTGGACTCACTGCACTGCATCCCCAGTGGTGCCAATGCACTCTCTGGACTCACTGCTGTGCATCCCCAGTGGTGCCAGTACACTCACTGGACTGACTGAAGTGCATTCCCAGTGGTGACATTGAAGTCTTTGGACTCACTGCACTCCATCCCCACTGGTGCCTTTGCACTCCCTGGACTCACTGCACTGCTCCAGCCGCGGCAGCCGCTCCAGCCGCGGTAGCCCTCCAGCCGTGGCAGCCGCTCCACTCGGTAGCGGCTGGAGCGGCTGCCGCGGCTGGAACGGCTGGAGCGGCTGGCGCTGCTGGAGCGGCTGCCGCGGATGGAGAGGCTGGCGCGGCTGGAGGGGCTGGAGCGGCTGCCGCGGCTGGAGCGGCTGGAGCGGCTGCCGCGGCTGGAGCGTCTGCCGCGGCTGGAGGGGCTACCGCGGGGTTGACTCGGCTGGAGCGGATGCCGAGGCTGGAACGGCACTCTCTGGACTCACTGAAATGCATTCTCAGTGGTGCCAGTGCACTCTCTGGACTCACTGCTCTGCATCCCCAGTGGTGCTAGTGCACTCTCTGGACTCACTGCAGTGCATCCCCAGTGGTGCCATTGCACTCTCTGGACTCACTGCACCGCATTCCCACTGGTGCCAGTGCGCTCTCTGGACTCACTGCACTGCATCCCCAGTGGTGCCAGTGCGCTCTCAGGACTCACTGCAGGGCATCCCCAGTGGTGCCAGTGCACTCTCTGGACTCACTGCACTGCATCCCCAGTCCTGCCAGTGCACTCTCTTGACTCACTGCAGTGCATCCCCAGTGGTGCCAGTACACTCACTGGACTGACTGAAGTGCATCCCCAGTGGTGTCAGTGCACTCACTGGAGTCACTGCACTGCATCCCCAGTGGTGCAAGTGCACTCCCTGGACTCACTGCACTGCATTCCCAGTGGTGACAGTGAAGTCTTTGGACTCACTGCACTCCATCCCCACTGGTGCCTTTGCACTCCCTGGACTCACTGCACTGCTCCAGCCGCGGCAGCCGCTCCAGCCGCGGTAGCCCTCCAGCCGTGGCAGCCGCTCCACTCGGTAGCGGCTGGAGCGGCTGCCGCGGTTGGAGCGGCTGGAGCGGCTGCCGCGGCTGGAGCGGCTGCCGCGGATGGAGAGGCTGGCGAGGCTGGAGGGGCTGGAGCGGCTGCCGCGGCTGGAGCGGCTGGAGCGGCTGCCGCGGCTGGAGCGTCTGCCGCGGCTGGAGGGCCTACCGCGGGGTTGACTCGGCTGGAGCGGATACCGAGGCTGGAACGGCACTCTCTGGACTCACTGAAATGCATTCTCAGTGGTGCCAGTGCACTCTCTGGACTCACTGCTCTGCATCCCCAGTGGTGCTAGTGCACTCTGGACTCACTGCAGTGCATCCCCAGTGGTGCCAGTGCACTCTCTGGACTCACTGCACCGCATTCCCACTGGTGTCAGTGCACTCTGTGGACTCACTGCACTGCATCCCCAGTGGTGTCAGTGCACTCTCTGGACTCCCGGCACCGTATCCCCAGTGGTGCCAGTGCATTCGCTGGACTCACGGCACTGCATCCCCAGTGGTGCCAGTGCACTCTCTGGACTCACTGCAGTGCATCCCAAGTGGTGCCAATGCACTCTCTGGACTCACTGCAGTGCATCCCCAGTGGTGCCAGTACACTCACTGGACTCACTGCACTGCATCCCCAGTGGTGCCAGTGCAGTCTCTGCACTCACTGAAGTGCATCTCCAGTGGTGCCAGAGCACTCTCTGGACTCACTGCAGTGCATCCCAGTGGTGCCAGTGCACTCTCTGGACACTCTGCACTGCATCCCCACTGGTGCCAGTGCACTCTCTGGACTCACTGCACTGCATCCCCAGTGGTGCCAGTGCACTCTCTGGACTCACTGCACTGCATCTCCAATGGTGCCAGTGCACTCTCTGGACTCACTGCACTGCATCCCCAGTGGTGCCAATGCACTCTCTGGACTCACTGCTGTGCATCCCCAGTGGTGCCAGTACACTCACTGGACTGACTGAAGTGCATTCCCAGTGGTGACATTGAAGTCTTTGGACTCACTGCACTCCATCCCCACTGGTGCCTTTGCACTCCCTGGACTCACTGCACTGCTCCAGCCGCGGCAGCCGCTCCAGCCGCGGTAGCCCTCCAGCCGTGGCAGCCGCTCCACTCGGTAGCGGCTGGAGCGGCTGCCGCGGCTGGAGCGGCTGGAGCGGCTGCCGCGGCTGGAGCGGCTGCCGCGGATGGAGAGGCTGGCGCGGCTGGAGGGGCTGGAGCGGCTGCCGCGGCTGGAGCGGCTGGAGCGGCTGCCGCGGCTGGAGCGTCTGCCGCGGCTGGAGGGGCTACCGCGGGGTTGACTCGGCTGGAGCGGATGCCGAGGCTGGAACGGCACTCTCTGGACTCACTGAAATGCATTCTCAGTGGTGCCAGTGCACTCTCTGGACTCACTGCTCTGCATCCCCAGTGGTGCTAGTGCACTCTCTGGACTCACTGCAGTGCATCCCCAGTGGTGCCATTGCACTCTCTGGACTCACTGCACCGCATTCCCACTGGTGCCAGTGCGCTCTCTGGACTCACTGCACTGCATCCCCAGTGGTGCCAGTGCGCTCTCAGGACTCACTGCAGGGCATCCCCAGTGGTGCCAGTGCACTCTCTGGACTCACTGCACTGCATCCCCAGTCCTGCCAGTGCACTCTCTTGACTCACTGCAGTGCATCCCCAGTGGTGCCAGTACACTCACTGGACTGACTGAAGTGCATCCCCAGTGGTGTCAGTGCACTCACTGGAGTCACTGCACTGCATCCCCAGTGGTGCAAGTGCACTCCCTGGACTCACTGCACTGCATTCCCAGTGGTGACAGTGAAGTCTTTGGACTCACTGCACTCCATCCCCACTGGTGCCTTTGCACTCCCTGGACTCACTGCACTGCTCCAGCCGCGGCAGCCGCTCCAGCCGCGGTAGCCCTCCAGCCGTGGCAGCCGCTCCACTCGGTAGCGGCTGGAGCGGCTGCCGCGGCTGGAGCGGCTGGAGCGGCTGCCGCGGCTGGAGCGGCTGCCGCGGATGGAGAGGCTGGCGCGGCTGGAGGGGCTGGAGCGGCTGCCGCGGCTGGAGCGGCTGGAGCGGCTGCCGCGGCTGGAGCGTCTGCCGCGGCTGGAGGGGCTACCGCGGGGTTGACTCGGCTGGAGCGGATGCCGAGGCTGGAACGGCACTCTCTGGACTCACTGAAATGCATTCTCAGTGGTGCCAGTGCACTCTCTGGACTCACTGCTCTGCATCCCCAGTGGTGCTAGTGCACTCTCTGGACTCACTGCAGTGCATCCCCAGTGGTGCCATTGCACTCTCTGGACTCACTGCACCGCATTCCCACTGGTGCCAGTGCGCTCTCTGGACTCACTGCACTGCATCCCCAGTGGTGCCAGTGCGCTCTCAGGACTCACTGCAGGGCATCCCCAGTGGTGCCAGTGCACTCTCTGGACTCACTGCACTGCATCCCCAGTCCTGCCAGTGCACTCTCTTGACTCACTGCAGTGCATCCCCAGTGGTGCCAGTACACTCACTGGACTGACTGAAGTGCATCCCCAGTGGTGCCAGTGCACTCTCTGGACTCACAGCACTGCATGCCCAGTGGTGCCAGTGCACTCTCTGGACTCACTGCATTGCATCCTCAGTGGTGCCAGTGCACTCTCTGGACTCACTGCACTGCATCCCCAGTCCTGCCAGTGCACTCTCTGGACTCACTGCACTGCATCCCCAGTGGTGCCAGTGCACTCTCTGGACTCACTGCACTGCTCCAGCCGCGGCAGCCTCTCCAGGCGCACCAGCCGCGGCATCCGCTCCAGCCTCGGCATCCGCTCCAGCCGCGTTAACCGCTCCAGCCGCGGTAGCTCCTCCAGCCGCGCCAGCCGCTCCAGCCGCGGCAGCCGCTCCAGCCGCTCCAGCCGCGGCATCCGCTCCAGCCGCTCCAGCCGCGGCAGCCGCTCCAACCGCGGCAGCCGCTCCAGTCGCGGCAGCCGCTCCAGCCGCTCCAGCCGCGGCAGCCGCTCCAGCCGCTACCGAGTGGAGCGGCTGCCACGGCTGGAGGGCTACCGCGGCTGGAGCGGCTGCCGCGGCTGGAGAGGCTGGCGCGGCTGGAGGGGCTGGAGCGGCTGCCGCGGCTGGAGCGGCTGGAGCGGCTGCCGCGGCTGGAGCGTCTGCCGCGGCTGGAGGGGCTACCGCGGGGTTGACTCGGCTGGAGCGGATGCCGAGGCTGGAACGGCAATCTCTGGACTCACTGAAATGCATTCTCAGTGGTGCCAGTGCACTCTCAGGACTCACTGCAGGGCATCCCCAGTGGTGCCAGTGCACTCTCTGGACTCACTGCACTGCATCCCCAGTCCTGCCAGTGCACTCTCTTGACTCACTGCAGTGCATCCCCAGTGGTGCCAGTACACTCACTGGACTGACTGAAGTGCATCCCCAGTGGTGTCAGTGCACTCACTGGAGTCACTGCACTGCATCCCCAGTGGTGCAAGTGCACTCCCTGGACTCACTGCACTGCATTCCCAGTGGTGACAGTGAAGTCTTTGGACTCACTGCACTCCATCCCCACTGGTGCCTTTGCACTCCCTGGACTCACTGCACTGCTCCAGCCGCGGCAGCCGCTCCAGCCGCGGTAGCCCTCCAGCCGTGGCAGCCGCTCCACTCGGTAGCGGCTGGAGCGGCTGCCGCGGTTGGAGCGGCTGGAGCGGCTGCCGCGGCTGGAGCGGCTGCCGCGGATGGAGAGGCTGGGGAGGCTGGAGGGGCTGGAGCGGCTGCCGCGGCTGGAGCGGCTGGAGCGGCTGCCGCGGCTGGAGCGTCTGCCGCGGCTGGAGGGCCTACCGCGGGGTTGACTCGGCTGGAGCGGATGCCGAGGCTGGAACGGCACTCTCTGGACTCACTGAAATGCATTCTCAGTGGTGCCAGTGCACTCTCTGGACTCACTGCTCTGCATCCCCAGTGGTGCTAGTGCACTCTGGACTCACTGCAGTGCATCCCCAGTGGTGCCAGTGCACTCTCTGGACTCACTGCACCGCATTCCCACTGGTGTCAGTGCACTCTGTGGACTCACTGCACTGCATCCCCAGTGGTGTCAGTGCACTCTCTGGACTCCCGGCACCGTATCCCCAGTGGTGCCAGTGCATTCGCTGGACTCACGGCACTGCATCCACAGTGGTGCCAGTGCACTCTCTGGACTCACTGAAGTGCATTCTCAGTGGAGCCAGTGCACTCTCTGGACTCACTGCACTGCATCCCCAGTGGTGCCAGTGCACTCTCTGGACTCACTGCAGTGCATCCCAAGTGGTGCCAATGCACTCTCTGGACTCACTGCAGTGCATCCCCAGTGGTGCCAGTACACTCACTGGACTCACTGCACTGCATCCCCAGTGGTGCCAGTGCAGTCTCTGCACTCACTGAAGTGCATCTCCAGTGGTGCCAGAGCACTCTCTGGACTCACTGCAGTGCATCACCTGTGGTGCCAGTGCACTCTCTGGACACTCTGCACTGCATCCCCACTGGTGCCAGTGCACTCTCTGGACTCACTGCACTGCATCCCCACTGGTGCCAGTGCACTCTCTGGACTCACTGCACTGCATCTCCAATGGTGCCAGTGCACTCTCTGGACTCACTGCACTGCATCCCCAGTGGTGCCAATGCACTCTCTGGACTCACTGCTGTGCATCCCCAGTGGTGCCAGTACACTCACTGGACTGACTGAAGTGCATTCCCAGTGGTGACATTGAAGTCTTTGGACTCACTGCACTCCATCCCCACTGGTGCCTTTGCACTCCCTGGACTCACTGCACTGCTCCAGCCGCGGCAGCCGCTCCAGCCGCGGTAGCCCTCCAGCCGTGGCAGCCGCTCCACTCGGTAGCGGCTGGAGCGGCTGCCGCGGCTGGAGCGGCTGCCGCGGCTGGAGCGGCTGCCGCGGATGGAGAGGCTGGCGCGGCTGGAGGGGCTGGAGCAGCTGCCGCGGCTGGAGCGGCTGGAGCGGCTGCCGCGGCTGGAGCGTCTGCCGCGGCTGGAGGGGCTACGGCGGGGTTGACTCGGCTGGAGCGGATGCCGAGGCTGGAACGGCACTCTCTGGACTCACTGAAATGCATTCTCAGTGGAGCCAGTGCACTCTCTGGACTCACTGCTCTGCATCCCCAGTGGTGCTAGTGCACTCTCTGGACTCACTGCAGTGCATCCCCAGTGGTGCCATTGCACTCTCTGGACTCACTGCACCGCATTCCCACTGGTGCCAGTGCGCTCTCTGGACTCACTGCACTGCATCCCCAGTGGTGCCAGTGCGCTCTCAGGACTCACTGCAGGGCATCCCCAGTGGTGCCAGTGCACTCTCTGGACTCACTGCACTGCATCCCCAGTCCTGCCAGTGCACTCTCTTGACTCACTGCAGTGCATCCCCAGTGGTGCCAGTACACTCACTGGACTGACTGAAGTGCATCCCCAGTGGTGCCAGTGCACTCTCTGGACTCACAGCACTGCATGCCCAGTGGTGCCAGTGCACTCTCTGGACTCACTGCATTGCATCCTCAGTGGTGCCAGTGCACTCTCTGGACTCACTGCACTGCATCCCCAGTCCTGCCAGTGCACTCTCTGGACTCACTGCACTGCATCCCCAATGGTGCCAGTGCACTCTCTGGACTCACTGCACTGCTCCAGCCGCGGCAGCCTCTCCAGGCGCACCAGCCGCGGCATCCGCTCCAGCCTCGGCATCCGCTCTGGCCGCGTTAACCGCTCCAGCCGCGGTAGCTCCTCCAGCCGCGCCAGCCGCTCCAGCCGCGGCAGCCGCTCCAGCCGCTCCAGCCGCGGCATCCGCTCCAGCCGCTCCAGCCGCGGCAGCCGCTCCAACCGCGGCAGCCGCTCCAGTCGCGGCAGCCGCTCCAGCCGCTCCAGCCGCGGCAGCCGCTCCAGCCGCTACCGAGTGGAGCGGCTGCCACGGCTGGAGGGCTACCGCGGCTGGAGCGGCTGCCGCGGCTGGAGAGGCTGGCGCGGCTGGAGGGGCTGGAGCGGCTGCCGCGGCTGGAGCGGCTGGAGCGGCTGCCGCGGCTGGAGCGTCTGCCGCGGCTGGAGGGGCTACCGCGGGGTTGACTCGGCTGGAGCGGATGCCGAGGCTGGAACGGCACTCTCTGGACTCACTGAAATGCATTCTCAGTGATGCCAGTGCACTCTCAGGACTCACTGCAGGGCATCCCCAGTGGTGCCAGTGCACTCTCTGGACTCACTGCACTGCATCCCCAGTCCTGCCAGTGCACTCTCTTGACTCACTGCAGTGCATCCCCAGTGGTGCCAGTACACTCACTGGACTGACTGAAGTGCATCCCCAGTGGTGTCAGTGCACTCACTGGAGTCACTGCACTGCATCCCCAGTGGTGCAAGTGCACTCCCTGGACTCACTGCACTGCATTCCCAGTGGTGACAGTGAAGTCTTTGGACTCACTGCACTCCATCCCCACTGGTGCCTTTGCACTCCCTGGACTCACTGCACTGCTCCAGCCGCGGCAGCCGCTCCAGCCGCGGTAGCCCTCCAGCCGTGGCAGCCGCTCCACTCGGTAGCGGCTGGAGCGGCTGCCGCGGTTGGAGCGGCTGGAGCGGCTGCCGCGGCTGGAGCGGCTGCCGCGGATGGAGAGGCTGGCGAGGCTGGAGGGGCTGGAGCGGCTGCCGCGGCTGGAGCGGCTGGAGCGGCTGCCGCGGCTGGAGCGTCTGCCGCGGCTGGAGGGCCTACCGCGGGGTTGACTCGGCTGGAGCGGATGCCGAGGCTGGAACGGCACTCTCTGGACTCACTGAAATGCATTCTCAGTGGTGCCAGTGCACTCTCTGGACTCACTGCTCTGCATCCCCAGTGGTGCTAGTGCACTCTGGACTCACTGCAGTGCATCCCCAGTGGTGCCAGTGCACTCTCTGGACTCACTGCACCGCATTCCCACTGGTGTCAGTGCACTCTGTGGACTCACTGCACTGCATCCCCAGTGGTGTCAGTGCACTCTCTGGACTCCCGGCACCGTATCCCCAGTGGTGCCAGTGCATTCGCTGGACTCACGGCACTGCATCCACAGTGGTGCCAGTGCACTCTCTGGACTCACTGAAGTGCATTCTCAGTGGAGCCAGTGCACTCTCTGGACTCACTGCACTGCATCCCCAGTGGTGCCAGTGCACTCTCTGGACTCACTGCAGTGCATCCCAAGTGGTGCCAATGCACTCTCTGGACTCACTGCAGTGCATCCCCAGTGGTGCCAGTACACTCACTGGACTCACTGCACTGCATCCCCAGTGGTGCCAGTGCAGTCTCTGCACTCACTGAAGTGCATCTCCAGTGGTGCCAGAGCACTCTCTGGACTCACTGCAGTGCATCCCAGTGGTGCCAGTGCACTCTCTGGACTCACTGCACTGCATCCCCAGTGGTGCCAGTGCACTCTCTGGACTCACTGCACTGCATCTCCAATGGTGCCAGTGCACTCTCTGGACTCACTGCACTGCATCCCCAGTGGTGCCAATGCACTCTCTGGACTCACTGCTGTGCATCCCCAGTGGTGCCAGTACACTCACTGGACTGACTGAAGTGCATTCCCAGTGGTGACATTGAAGTCTTTGGACTCACTGCACTCCATCCCCACTGGTGCCTTTGCACTCCCTGGACTCACTGCACTGCTCCAGCCGCGGCAGCCGCTCCAGCCGCGGTAGCCCTCCAGCCGTGGCAGCCGCTCCACTCGGTAGCGGCTGGAGCGGCTGCCGCGGCTGGAGCGGCTGGAGCGGCTGCCGCGGCTGGAGCGGCTGCCGCGGATGGAGAGGCTGGCGCGGCTGGAGGGGCTGGAGCGGCTGCCGCGGCTGGAGCGGCTGGAGCGGCTGCCGCGGCTGGAGCGTCTGCCGCGGCTGGAGGGGCTACCGCGGGGTTGACTCGGCTGGAGCGGATGCCGAGGCTGGAACGGCACTCTCTGGACTCACTGAAATGCATTCTCAGTGGTGCCAGTGCACTCTCTGGACTCACTGCTCTGCATCCCCAGTGGTGCTAGTGCACTCTCTGGACTCACTGCAGTGCATCCCCAGTGGTGCCAGTGCACTCTCTGGACTCACTGCACCGCATTCCCACTGGTGCCAGTGCGCTCTCTG
Source organism: Anser brachyrhynchus (assembly GCF_964034855.1). Lineage (NCBI taxonomy): Eukaryota > Metazoa > Chordata > Aves > Anseriformes > Anatidae > Anser > Anser brachyrhynchus. Next base: position 502,111 of record NW_027663529.1, on the reverse strand, counting down.
GACTCACTGCACTGCATCCCCAGTGGTGCCAGTGCGCTCTCAGGACTCACTGCAGGGCATCCCCAGTGGTGCCAGTGCACTCTCTGGACTCACTGCACTGCATCCCCAGTCCTGCCAGTGCACTCTCTTGACTCACTGCAGTGCATCCCCAGTGGTGCCAGTACACTCACTGTACTGACTGAAGTGCATCCCCAGTGGTGTCAGTGCACTCACTGGAGTCACTGCACTGCATCCCCAGTGGTGCAAGTGCACTCCCTGGACTCACTGCACTGCATTCCCAGTGGTGACAGTGAAGTCTTTGGACTCACTGCACTCCATCCCCACTGGTGCCTTTGCACTCCCTGGACTCACTGCACTGCTCCAGCCGCGGCAGCCGCTCCAGCCGCGGTAGCCCTCCAGCCGTGGCAGCCGCTCCACTCGGTAGCGGCTGGAGCGGCTGCCGCGGTTGGAGCGGCTGGAGCGGCTGCCGCGGCTGGAGCGGCTGCCGCGGATGGAGAGGCTGGCGAGGCTGGAGGGGCTGGAGCGGCTGCCGCGGCTGGAGCGGCTGGAGCGGCTGCCGCGGCTGGAGCGTCTGCCGCGGCTGGAGGGCCTACCGCGGGGTTGACTCGGCTGGAGCGGATACCGAGGCTGGAACGGCACTCTCTGGACTCACTGAAATGCATTCTCAGTGGTGCCAGTGCACTCTCTGGACTCACTGCTCTGCATCCCCAGTGGTGCTAGTGCACTCTGGACTCACTGCAGTGCATCCCCAGTGGTGCCAGTGCACTCTCTGGACTCACTGCACCGCATTCCCACTGGTGTCAGTGCACTCTGTGGACTCACTGCACTGCATCCCCAGTGGTGTCAGTGCACTCTCTGGACTCCCGGCACCGTATCCCCAGTGGTGCCAGTGCATTCGCTGGACTCACGGCACTGCATCCACAGTGGTGCCAGTGCACTCTCTGGACTCACTGAAGTGCATTCTCAGTGGAGCCAGTGCACTCTCTGGACTCACTGCACTGCATCCCCAGTGGTGCCAGTGCACTCTCTGGACTCACTGCAGTGCATCCCAAGTGGTGCCAATGCACTCTCTGGACTCACTGAAGTGCATCTCCAGTGGTGCCAGAGCACTCTCTGGACTCACTGCAGTGCATCCCAGTGGTGCCAGTGCACTCTCTGGACACTCTGCACTGCATCCCCACTGGTGCCAGTGCACTCTCTGGACTCACTGCACTGCATCCCCAGTGGTGCCAGTGCACTCTCTGGACTCACTGCACTGCATCTCCAATGGTGCCAGTGCACTCTCTGGACTCACTGCACTGCATCCCCAGTGGTGCCAATGCACTCTCTGGACTCACTGCTGTGCATCCCCAGTGGTGCCAGTACACTCACTGGACTGACTGAAGTGCATTCCCAGTGGTGACATTGAAGTCTTTGGACTCACTGCACTCCATCCCCACTGGTGCCTTTGCACTCCCTGGACTCACTGCACTGCTCCAGCCGCGGCAGCCGCTCCAGCCGCGGTAGCCCTCCAGCCGTGGCAGCCGCTCCACTCGGTAGCGGCTGGAGCGGCTGCCGCGGCTGGAGCGGCTGGAGCGGCTGCCGCGGCTGGAGCGGCTGCCGCGGATGGAGAGGCTGGCGCGGCTGGAGGGGCTGGAGCGGCTGCCGCGGCTGGAGCGGCTGGAGCGGCTGCCGCGGCTGGAGCGTCTGCCGCGGCTGGAGGGGCTACCGCGGGGTTGACTCGGCTGGAGCGGATGCCGAGGCTGGAACGGCACTCTCTGGACTCACTGAAATGCATTCTCAGTGGTGCCAGTGCACTCTCTGGACTCACTGCTCTGCATCCCCAGTGGTGCTAGTGCACTCTCTGGACTCACTGCAGTGCATCCCCAGTGGTGCCATTGCACTCTCTGGACTCACTGCACCGCATTCCCACTGGTGCCAGTGCGCTCTCTGGACTCACTGCACTGCATCCCCAGTGGTGCCAGTGCGCTCTCAGGACTCACTGCAGGGCATCCCCAGTGGTGCCAGTGCACTCTCTGGACTCACTGCACTGCATCCCCAGTCCTGCCAGTGCACTCTCTTGACTCACTGCAGTGCATCCCCAGTGGTGCCAGTACACTCACTGGACTGACTGAAGTGCATCCCCAGTGGTGTCAGTGCACTCACTGGAGTCACTGCACTGCATCCCCAGTGGTGCAAGTGCACTCCCTGGACTCACTGCACTGCATTCCCAGTGGTGACAGTGAAGTCTTTGGACTCACTGCACTCCATCCCCACTGGTGCCTTTGCACTCCCTGGACTCACTGCACTGCTCCAGCCGCGGCAGCCGCTCCAGCCGCGGTAGCCCTCCAGCCGTGGCAGCCGCTCCACTCGGTAGCGGCTGGAGCGGCTGCCGCGGCTGGAGCGGCTGGAGCGGCTGCCGCGGCTGGAGCGGCTGCCGCGGATGGAGAGGCTGGCGCGGCTGGAGGGGCTGGAGCGGCTGCCGCGGCTGGAGCGGCTGGAGCGGCTGCCGCGGCTGGAGCGTCTGCCGCGGCTGGAGGGGCTACCGCGGGGTTGACTCGGCTGGAGCGGATGCCGAGGCTGGAACGGCACTCTCTGGACTCACTGAAATGCATTCTCAGTGGTGCCAGTGCACTCTCTGGACTCACTGCTCTGCATCCCCAGTGGTGCTAGTGCACTCTCTGGACTCACTGCAGTGCATCCCCAGTGGTGCCATTGCACTCTCTGGACTCACTGCACCGCATTCCCACTGGTGCCAGTGCGCTCTCTGGACTCACTGCACTGCATCCCCAGTGGTGCCAGTGCGCTCTCAGGACTCACTGCAGGGCATCCCCAGTGGTGCCAGTGCACTCTCTGGACTCACTGCACTGCATCCCCAGTCCTGCCAGTGCACTCTCTTGACTCACTGCAGTGCATCCCCAGTGGTGCCAGTACACTCACTGTACTGACTGAAGTGCATCCCCAGTGGTGTCAGTGCACTCACTGGAGTCACTGCACTGCATCCCCAGTGGTGCAAGTGCACTCCCTGGACTCACTGCACTGCATTCCCAGTGGTGACAGTGAAGTCTTTGGACTCACTGCACTCCATCCCCACTGGTGCCTTTGCACTCCCTGGACTCACTGCACTGCTCCAGCCGCGGCAGCCGCTCCAGCCGCGGTAGCCCTCCAGCCGTGGCAGCCGCTCCACTCGGTAGCGGCTGGAGCGGCTGCCGCGGTTGGAGCGGCTGGAGCGGCTGCCGCGGCTGGAGCGGCTGCCGCGGATGGAGAGGCTGGCGAGGCTGGAGGGGCTGGAGCGGCTGCCGCGGCTGGAGCGGCTGGAGCGGCTGCCGCGGCTGGAGCGTCTGCCGCGGCTGGAGGGCCTACCGCGGGGTTGACTCGGCTGGAGCGGATACCGAGGCTGGAACGGCACTCTCTGGACTCACTGAAATGCATTCTCAGTGGTGCCAGTGCACTCTCTGGACTCACTGCTCTGCATCCCCAGTGGTGCTAGTGCACTCTGGACTCACTGCAGTGCATCCCCAGTGGTGCCAGTGCACTCTCTGGACTCACTGCACCGCATTCCCACTGGTGTCAGTGCACTCTGTGGACTCACTGCACTGCATCCCCAGTGGTGTCAGTGCACTCTCTGGACTCCCGGCACCGTATCCCCAGTGGTGCCAGTGCATTCGCTGGACTCACGGCACTGCATCCACAGTGGTGCCAGTGCACTCTCTGGACTCACTGAAGTGCATTCTCAGTGGAGCCAGTGCACTCTCTGGACTCACTGCACTGCATCCCCAGTGGTGCCAGTGCAATCTCTGGACTCACTGCAGTGCATCCCAAGTGGTGCCAATGCACTCTCTGGACTCACTGCAGTGCATCCCCAGTGGTGCCAGTACACTCACTGGACTCACTGCACTGCATCCCCAGTGGTGCCAGTGCAGTCTCTGCACTCACTGAAGTGCATCTCCAGTGGTGCCAGAGCACTCTCTGGACTCACTGCAGTGCATCACCTGTGGTGCCAGTGCACTCTCTGGACACTCTGCACTGCATCCCCACTGGTGCCAGTGCACTCTCTGGACTCACTGCACTGCATCCCCAGTGGTGCCAGTGCACTCTCTGGACTCACTGCACTGCATCTCCAATGGTGCCAGTGCACTCTCTGGACTCACTGCACTGCATCCCCAGTGGTGCCAATGCACTCTCTGGACTCACTGCTGTGCATCCCCAGTGGTGCCAGTACACTCACTGGACTGACTGAAGTGCATTCCCAGTGGTGACATTGAAGTCTTTGGACTCACTGCACTCCATCCCCACTGGTGCCTTTGCACTCCCTGGACTCACTGCACTGCTCCAGCCGCGGCAGCCGCTCCAGCCGCGGTAGCCCTCCAGCCGTGGCAGCCGCTCCACTCGGTAGCGGCTGGAGCGGCTGCCGCGGCTGGAGCGGCTGCCGCGGCTGGAGCGGCTGCCGCGGATGGAGAGGCTGGCGCGGCTGGAGGGGCTGGAGCGGCTGCCGCGGCTGGAGCGGCTGGAGCGGCTGCCGCGGCTGGAGCGTCTGCCGCGGCTGGAGGGGCTACCGCGGGGTTGACTCGGCTGGAGCGGATGCCGAGGCTGGAACGGCACTCTCTGGACTCACTGAAATGCATTCTCAGTGGTGCCAGTGCACTCTCTGGACTCACTGCTCTGCATCCCCAGTGGTGCTAGTGCACTCTCTGGACTCACTGCAGTGCATCCCCAGTGGTGCCATTGCACTCTCTGGACTCACTGCACCGCATTCCCACTGGTGCCAGTGCTCTCTCTGGACTCACTGCACTGCATCCCCAGTGGTGCCAGTGCGCTCTCAGGACTCACTGCAGGGCATCCCCAGTGGTGCCAGTGCACTCTCTGGACTCACTGCACTGCATCCCCAGTCCTGCCAGTGCACTCTCTTGACTCACTGCAGTGCATCCCCAGTGGTGCCAGTACACTCACTGGACTGACTGAAGTGCATCCCCAGTGGTGCCAGTGCACTCTCTGGACTCACAGCACTGCATGCCCAGTGGTGCCAGTGCACTCTCTGGACTCACTGCATTGCATCCTCAGTGGTGCCAGTGCACTCTCTGGACTCACTGCACTGCATCCCCAGTCCTGCCAGTGCACTCTCTGGACTCACTGCACTGCATCCCCAATGGTGCCAGTGCACTCTCTGGACTCACTGCACTGCTCCAGCCGCGGCAGCCTCTCCAGGCGCACCAGCCGCGGCATCCGCTCCAGCCTCGGCATCCGCTCCAGCCGCGTTAACCGCTCCAGCCGCGGTAGCTCCTCCAGCCGCGCCAGCCGCTCCAGCCGCGGCAGCCGCTCCAGCCGCTCCAGCCGCGGCATCCGCTCCAGCCGCTCCAGCCGCGGCAGCCGCTCCAACCGCGGCAGCCGCTCCAGTCGCGGCAGCCGCTCCAGCCGCTCCAGCCGCGGCAGCCGCTCCAGCCGCTACCGAGTGGAGCGGCTGCCACGGCTGGAGGGCTACCGCGGCTGGAGCGGCTGCCGCGGCTGGAGAGGCTGGCGCGGCTGGAGGGGCTGGAGCGGCTGCCGCGGCTGGAGCGGCTGGAGCGGCTGCCGCGGCTGGAGCGTCTGCCGCGGCTGGAGGGGCTACCGCGGGGTTGACTCGGCTGGAGCGGATGCCGAGGCTGGAACGGCACTCTCTGGACTCACTGAAATGCATTCTCAGTGGTGCCAGTGCACTCTCTGGACTCACTGCTCTGCATCCCCAGTGGTGCTAGTGCACTCTCTGGACTCACTGCAGTGCATCCCCAGTGGTGCCATTGCACTCTCTGGACTCACTGCACCGCATTCCCACTGGTGCCAGTGCGCTCTCTGGACTCACTGCACTGCATCCCCAGTGGTGCCAGTGCGCTCTCAGGACTCACTGCAGGGCATCCCCAGTGGTGCCAGTGCACTCTCTGGACTCACTGCACTGCATCCCCAGTCCTGCCAGTGCACTCTCTTGACTCACTGCAGTGCGTCCCCAGTGGTGCCAGTACACTCACTGGACTGACTGAAGTGCATCCCCAGTGGTGTCAGTGCACTCACTGGAGTCACTGCACTGCATCCCCAGTGGTGCAAGTGCACTCCCTGGACTCACTGCACTGCATTCCCAGTGGTGACAGTGAAGTCTTTGGACTCACTGCACTCCATCCCCACTGGTGCCTTTGCACTCCCTGGACTCACTGCACTGCTCCAGCCGCGGCAGCCGCTCCAGCCGCGGTAGCCCTCCAGCCGTGGCAGCCGCTCCACTCGGTAGCGGCTGGAGCGGCTGCCGCGGTTGGAGCGGCTGGAGCGGCTGCCGCGGCTGGAGCGGCTGCCGCGGATGGAGAGGCTGGCGAGGCTGGAGGGGCTGGAGCGGCTGCCGCGGCTGGAGCGGCTGGAGCGGCTGCCGCGGCTGGAGCGTCTGCCGCGGCTGGAGGGCCTACCGCGGGGTTGACTCGGCTGGAGCGGATACCGAGGCTGGAACGGCACTCTCTGGACTCACTGAAATGCATTCTCAGTGGTGCCAGTGCACTCTCTGGACTCACTGCTCTGCATCCCCAGTGGTGCTAGTGCACTCTGGACTCACTGCAGTGCATCCCCAGTGGTGCCAGTGCACTCTCTGGACTCACTGCACCGCATTCCCACTGGTGTCAGTGCACTCTGTGGACTCACTGCACTGCAACCCCAGTGGTGTCAGTGCACTCTCTGGACTCCCGGCACCGTATCCCCAGTGGTGCCAGTGCATTCGCTGGACTCACGGCACTGCATCCACAGTGGTGCCAGTGCACTCTCTGGACTCACTGAAGTGCATTCTCAGTGGAGCCAGTGCACTCTCTGGACTCACTGCACTGCATCCCCAGTGGTGCCAGTGCACTCTCTGGACTCACTGCAGTGCATCCCAAGTGGTGCCAATGCACTCTCTGGACTCACTGCAGTGCATCCCCAGTGGTGCCAGTACACTCACTGGACTCACTGCACTGCATCCCCAGTGGTGCCAGTGCAGTCTCTGCACTCACTGAAGTGCATCTCCAGTGGTGCCAGAGCACTCTCTGGACTCACTGCAGTGCATCCCAGTGGTGCCAGTGCACTCTCTGGACACTCTGCACTGCATCCCCACTGGTGCCAGTGCACTCTCTGGACTCACTGCACTGCATCCCCAGTGGTGCCAGTGCACTCTCTGGACTCACTGCACTGCATCTCCAATGGTGCCAGTGCACTCTCTGGACTCACTGCACTGCATCCCCAGTGGTGCCAATGCACTCTCTGGACTCACTGCTGTGCATCCCCAGTGGTGCCAGTACACTCACTGGACTGACTGAAGTGCATTCCCAGTGGTGACATTGAAGTCTTTGGACTCACTGCACTCCATCCCCACTGGTGCCTTTGCACTCCCTGGACTCACTGCACTGCTCCAGCCGCGGCAGCCGCTCCAGCCGCGGTAGCCCTCCAGCCGTGGCAGCCGCTCCACTCGGTAGCGGCTGGAGCGGCTGCCGCGGCTGGAGCGGCTGGAGCGGCTGCCGCGGCTGGAGCGGCTGCCGCGGATGGAGAGGCTGGCGCGGCTGGAGGGGCTGGAGCGGCTGCCGCGGCTGGAGCGGCTGGAGCGGCTGCCGCGGCTGGAGCGTCTGCCGCGGCTGGAGGGGCTACCGCGGGGTTGACTCGGCTGGAGCGGATGCCGAGGCTGGAACGGCACTCTCTGGACTCACTGAAATGCATTCTCAGTGGTGCCAGTGCACTCTCTGGACTCACTGCTCTGCATCCCCAGTGGTGCTAGTGCACTCTCTGGACTCACTGCAGTGCATCCCCAGTGGTGCCATTGCACTCTCTGGACTCACTGCACCGCATTCCCACTGGTGCCAGTGCGCTCTCTGGACTCACTGCACTGCATCCCCAGTGGTGCCAGTGCGCTCTCAGGACTCACTGCAGGGCATCCCCAGTGGTGCCAGTGCACTCTCTGGACTCACTGCACTGCATCCCCAGTCCTGCCAGTGCACTCTCTTGACTCACTGCAGTGCATCCCCAGTGGTGCCAGTACACTCACTGGACTGACTGAAGTGCATCCCCAGTGGTGTCAGTGCACTCACTGGAGTCACTGCACTGCATCCCCAGTGGTGCAAGTGCACTCTCTGGACTCACTGCTGTGCATCCCCAGTGGTGCCAGTACACTCACTGGACTGACTGAAGTGCATTCCCAGTGGTGACATTGAAGTCTTTGGACTCACTGCACTCCATCCCCACTGGTGCCTTTGCACTCCCTGGACTCACTGCACTGCTCCAGCCGCGGCAGCCGCTCCAGCCGCGGTAGCCCTCCAGCCGTGGCAGCCGCTCCACTCGGTAGCGGCTGGAGCGGCTGCCGCGGCTGGAGCGGCTGCCGCGGCTGGAGCGGCTGCCGCGGATGGAGAGGCTGGCGCGGCTGGAGGGGCTGGAGCGGCTGCCGCGGCTGGAGCGGCTGGAGCGGCTGCCGCGGCTGGAGCGTCTGCCGCGGCTGGAGGGGCTACCGCGGGGTTGACTCGGCTGGAGCGGATGCCGAGGCTGGAACGGCACTCTCTGGACTCACTGAAATGCATTCTCAGTGGTGCCAGTGCACTCTCTGGACTCACTGCTCTGCATCCCCAGTGGTGCTAGTGCACTCTCTGGACTCACTGCAGTGCATCCCCAGTGGTGCCATTGCACTCTCTGGACTCACTGCACCGCATTCCCACTGGTGCCAGTGCTCTCTCTGGACTCACTGCACTGCATCCCCAGTGGTGCCAGTGCGCTCTCAGGACTCACTGCAGGGCATCCCCAGTGGTGCCAGTGCACTCTCTGGACTCACTGCACTGCATCCCCAGTCCTGCCAGTGCACTCTCTTGACTCACTGCAGTGCATCCCCAGTGGTGCCAGTACACTCACTGGACTGACTGAAGTGCATCCCCAGTGGTGCCAGTGCACTCTCTGGACTCACAGCACTGCATGCCCAGTGGTGCCAGTGCACTCTCTGGACTCACTGCATTGCATCCTCAGTGGTGCCAGTGCACTCTCTGGACTCACTGCACTGCATCCCCAGTCCTGCCAGTGCACTCTCTGGACTCACTGCACTGCATCCCCAATGGTGCCAGTGCACTCTCTGGACTCACTGCACTGCTCCAGCCGCGGCAGCCTCTCCAGGCGCACCAGCCGCGGCATCCGCTCCAGCCTCGGCATCCGCTCCAGCCGCGTTAACCGCTCCAGCCGCGGTAGCTCCTCCAGCCGCGCCAGCCGCTCCAGCCGCGGCAGCCGCTCCAGCCGCTCCAGCCGCGGCATCCGCTCCAGCCGCTCCAGCCGCGGCAGCCGCTCCAACCGCGGCAGCCGCTCCAGTCGCGGCAGCCGCTCCAGCCGCTCCAGCCGCGGCAGCCGCTCCAGCCGCTACCGAGTGGAGCGGCTGCCACGGCTGGAGGGCTACCGCGGCTGGAGCGGCTGCCGCGGCTGGAGAGGCTGGCGCGGCTGGAGGGGCTGGAGCGGCTGCCGCGGCTGGAGCGGCTGGAGCGGCTGCCGCGGCTGGAGCGTCTGCCGCGGCTGGAGGGGCTACCGCGGGGTTGACTCGGCTGGAGCGGATGCCGAGGCTGGAACGGCACTCTCTGGACTCACTGAAATGCATTCTCAGTGGTGCCAGTGCACTCTCTGGACTCACTGCTCTGCATCCCCAGTGGTGCTAGTGCACTCTCTGGACTCACTGCAGTGCATCCCCAGTGGTGCCATTGCACTCTCTGGACTCACTGCACCGCATTCCCACTGGTGCCAGTGCGCTCTCTGGACTCACTGCACTGCATCCCCAGTGGTGCCAGTGCGCTCTCAGGACTCACTGCAGGGCATCCCCAGTGGTGCCAGTGCACTCTCTGGACTCACTGCACTGCATCCCCAGTCCTGCCAGTGCACTCTCTTGACTCACTGCAGTGCGTCCCCAGTGGTGCCAGTACACTCACTGGACTGACTGAAGTGCATCCCCAGTGGTGTCAGTGCACTCACTGGAGTCACTGCACTGCATCCCCAGTGGTGCAAGTGCACTCCCTGGACTCACTGCACTGCATTCCCAGTGGTGACAGTGAAGTCTTTGGACTCACTGCACTCCATCCCCACTGGTGCCTTTGCACTCCCTGGACTCACTGCACTGCTCCAGCCGCGGCAGCCGCTCCAGCCGCGGTAGCCCTCCAGCCGTGGCAGCCGCTCCACTCGGTAGCGGCTGGAGCGGCTGCCGCGGTTGGAGCGGCTGGAGCGGCTGCCGCGGCTGGAGCGGCTGCCGCGGATGGAGAGGCTGGCGAGGCTGGAGGGGCTGGAGCGGCTGCCGCGGCTGGAGCGGCTGGAGCGGCTGCCGCGGCTGGAGCGTCTGCCGCGGCTGGAGGGCCTACCGCGGGGTTGACTCGGCTGGAGCGGATACCGAGGCTGGAACGGCACTCTCTGGACTCACTGAAATGCATTCTCAGTGGTGCCAGTGCACTCTCTGGACTCACTGCTCTGCATCCCCAGTGGTGCTAGTGCACTCTGGACTCACTGCAGTGCATCCCCAGTGGTGCCAGTGCACTCTCTGGACTCACTGCACCGCATTCCCACTGGTGTCAGTGCACTCTGTGGACTCACTGCACTGCAACCCCAGTGGTGTCAGTGCACTCTCTGGACTCCCGGCACCGTATCCCCAGTGGTGCCAGTGCATTCGCTGGACTCACGGCACTGCATCCACAGTGGTGCCAGTGCACTCTCTGGACTCACTGAAGTGCATTCTCAGTGGAGCCAGTGCACTCTCTGGACTCACTGCACTGCATCCCCAGTGGTGCCAGTGCACTCTCTGGACTCACTGCAGTGCATCCCAAGTGGTGCCAATGCACTCTCTGGACTCACTGCAGTGCATCCCCAGTGGTGCCAGTACACTCACTGGACTCACTGCACTGCATCCCCAGTGGTGCCAGTGCAGTCTCTGCACTCACTGAAGTGCATCTCCAGTGGTGCCAGAGCACTCTCTGGACTCACTGCAGTGCATCCCAGTGGTGCCAGTGCACTCTCTGGACACTCTGCACTGCATCCCCACTGGTGCCAGTGCACTCTCTGGACTCACTGCACTGCATCCCCAGTGGTGCCAGTGCACTCTCTGGACTCACTGCACTGCATCTCCAATGGTGCCAGTGCACTCTCTGGACTCACTGCACTGCATCCCCAGTGGTGCCAATGCACTCTCTGGACTCACTGCTGTGCATCCCCAGTGGTGCCAGTACACTCACTGGACTGACTGAAGTGCATTCCCAGTGGTGACATTGAAGTCTTTGGACTCACTGCACTCCATCCCCACTGGTGCCTTTGCACTCCCTGGACTCACTGCACTGCTCCAGCCGCGGCAGCCGCTCCAGCCGCGGTAGCCCTCCAGCCGTGGCAGCCGCTCCACTCGGTAGCGGCTGGAGCGGCTGCCGCGGCTGGAGCGGCTGGAGCGGCTGCCGCGGCTGGAGCGGCTGCCGCGGATGGAGAGGCTGGCGCGGCTGGAGGGGCTGGAGCGGCTGCCGCGGCTGGAGCGGCTGGAGCGGCTGCCGCGGCTGGAGCGTCTGCCGCGGCTGGAGGGGCTACCGCGGGGTTGACTCGGCTGGAGCGGATGCCGAGGCTGGAACGGCACTCTCTGGACTCACTGAAATGCATTCTCAGTGGTGCCAGTGCACTCTCTGGACTCACTGCTCTGCATCCCCAGTGGTGCTAGTGCACTCTCTGGACTCACTGCAGTGCATCCCCAGTGGTGCCATTGCACTCTCTGGACTCACTGCACCGCATTCCCACTGGTGCCAGTGCGCTCTCTGGACTCACTGCACTGCATCCCCAGTGGTGCCAGTGCGCTCTCAGGACTCACTGCAGGGCATCCCCAGTGGTGCCAGTGCACTCTCTGGACTCACTGCACTGCATCCCCAGTCCTGCCAGTGCACTCTCTTGACTCACTGCAGTGCATCCCCAGTGGTGCCAGTACACTCACTGGACTGACTGAAGTGCATCCCCAGTGGTGTCAGTGCACTCACTGGAGTCACTGCACTGCATCCCCAGTGGTGCAAGTGCACTCCCTGGACTCACTGCACTGCATTCCCAGTGGTGACAGTGAAGTCTTTGGACTCACTGCACTCCATCCCCACTGGTGCCTTTGCACTCCCTGGACTCACTGCACTGCTCCAGCCGCGGCAGCCGCTCCAGCCGCGGTAGCCCTCCAGCCGTGGCAGCCGCTCCACTCGGTAGCGGCTGGAGCGGCTGCCGCGGTTGGAGCGGCTGGAGCGGCTGCCGCGGCTGGAGCGGCTGCCGCGGATGGAGAGGCTGGCGAGGCTGGAGGGGCTGGAGCGGCTGCCGCGGCTGGAGCGGCTGGAGCGGCTGGAGCGGCTGCCGCGGCTGGAGCGTCTGCCGCGGCTGGAGGGCCTACCGCGGGGTTGACTCGGCTGGAGCGGATACCGAGGCTGGAACGGCACTCTCTGGACTCACTGAAATGCATTCTCAGTGGTGCCAGTGCACTCTCTGGACTCACTGCTCTGCATCCCCAGTGGTGCTAGTGCACTCTGGACTCACTGCAGTGCATCCCCAGTGGTGCCAGTGCACTCTCTGGACTCACTGCACCGCATTCCCACTGGTGTCAGTGCACTCTGTGGACTCACTGCACTGCATCCCCAGTGGTGTCAGTGCACTCTCTGGACTCCCGGCACCGTATCCCCAGTGGTGCCAGTGCATTCGCTGGACTCAAGGCACTGCATCCCCAGTGGTGCCAGTGCACTCTCTGGACTCACTGCAGTGCATCCCAAGTGGTGCCAATGCACTCTCTGGACTCACTGCAGTGCATCCCCAGTGGTGCCAGTACACTCACTGGACTCACTGCACTGCATCCCCAGTGGTGCCAGTGCAGTCTCTGCACTCACTGAAGTGCATCTCCAGTGGTGCCAGAGCACTCTCTGGACTCACTGCAGTGCATCCCAAGTGGTGCCAATGCACTCTCTGGACTCACTGCAGTGCATCCCCAGTGGTGCCAGTACACTCACTGGACTCACTGCACTGCATCCCCACTGGTGCCAGTGCACTCTCTGGACTCACTGCAGTGCATCCCAGTGGTGCCAGTGCACTCTCTGGACACTCTGCACTGCATCCCCACTGGTGCCAGTGCACTCTCTGGACTCACTGCACTGCATCCCCAGTGGTGCCAGTGCACTCTCTGGACTCACTGCACTGCATCTCCAATGGTGCCAGTGCACTCTCTGGACTCACTGCACTGCATCCCCAGTGGTGCCAATGCACTCTCTGGACTCACTGCTGTGCATCCCCAGTGGTGCCAGTACACTCACTGGACTGACTGAAGTGCATTCCCAGTGGTGACATTGAAGTCTTTGGACTCACTGCACTCCATCCCCACTGGTGCCTTTGCACTCCCTGGACTCACTGCACTGCTCCAGCCGCGGCAGCCGCTCCAGCCGCGGTAGCCCTCCAGCCGTGGCAGCCGCTCCACTCGGTAGCGGCTGGAGCGGCTGCCGCGGCTGGAGCGGCTGGAGCGGCTGCCGCGGCTGGAGCGGCTGCCGCGGCTGGAGAGGCTGGCGCGGCTGGAGGGGCTGGAGCGGCTGCCGCGGCTGGAGCGGCTGGAGCGGCTGCCGCGGCTGGAGCGTCTGCCGCGGCTGGAGGGGCTACCGCGGGGTTGACTCGGCTGGAGCGGATGCCGAGGCTGGAACGGCACTCTCTGGACTCACTGAAATGCATTCTCAGTGGTGCCAGTGCACTCTCTGGACTCACTGCTCTGCATCCCCAGTGGTGCTAGTGCACTCTCTGGACTCACTGCAGTGCATCCCCAGTGGTGCCATTGCACTCTCTGGACTCACTGCACCGCATTCCCACTGGTGCCAGTGCGCTCTCTGGACTCACTGCACTGCATCCCCAGTGGTGCCAGTGCGCTCTCAGGACTCACTGCAGGGCATCCCCAGTGGTGCCAGTGCACTCTCTGGACTCACTGCACTGCATCCCCAGTCCTGCCAGTGCACTCTCTTGACTCACTGCAGTGCATCCCCAGTGGTGCCAGTACACTCACTGGACTGACTGAAGTGCATCCCCAGTGGTGTCAGTGCACTCACTGGAGTCACTGCACTGCATCCCCAGTGGTGCAAGTGCACTCCCTGGACTCACTGCACTGCATTCCCAGTGGTGACAGTGAAGTCTTTGGACTCACTGCACTCCATCCCCACTGGTGCCTTTGCACTCCCTGGACTCACTGCACTGCTCCAGCCGCGGCAGCCGCTCCAGCCGCGGTAGCCCTCCAGCCGTGGCAGCCGCTCCACTCGGTAGCGGCTGGAGCGGCTGCCGCGGTTGGAGCGGCTGGAGCGGCTGCCGCGGCTGGAGCGGCTGCCGCGGATGGAGAGGCTGGCGAGGCTGGAGGGGCTGGAGCGGCTGCCGCGGCTGGAGCGGCTGGAGCGGCTGCCGCGGCTGGAGCGTCTGCCGCGGCTGGAGGGCCTACCGCGGGGTTGACTCGGCTGGAGCGGATACCGAGGCTGGAACGGCACTCTCTGGACTCACTGCTCTGCATCCCCAGTGGTGCTAGTGCACTCTGGACTCACTGCAGTGCATCCCCAGTGGTGCCAGTGCACTCTCTGGACTCACTGCACCGCATTCCCACTGGTGTCAGTGCACTCTGTGGACTCACTGCACTGCATCCCCAGTGGTGTCAGTGCACTCTCTGGACTCCCGGCACCGTATCCCCAGTGGTGCCAGTGCATTCGCTGGACTCACGGCACTGCATCCACAGTGGTGCCAGTGCACTCTCTGGACTCACTGAAGTGCATTCTCAGTGGTGCCAGTGCACTCTCTGGACTCACTGCACTGCATCCCCAGTGGTGCCAATGCACTCTCTGGACTCACTGCAGTGCATCCCCAGTGGTGCCAGTACACTCACTGGACTCACTGCACTGCATCCCCAGTGGTGCCAGTGCAGTCTCTGCACTCACTGAAGTGCATCTCCAGTGGTGCCAGAGCACTCTCTGGACTCACTGCAGTGCATCCCAGTGGTGCCAGTGCACTCTCTGGACTCACTGCACTGCATCCCCAGTGGTGCCAGTGCACTCTCTGGACTCACTGCACTGCATCTCCAATGGTGCCAGTGCACTCTCTGGACTCACTGCACTGCATCCCCAGTGGTGCCAATGCACTCTCTGGACTCACTGCTGTGCATCCCCAGTGGTGCCAGTACACTCACTGGACTGACTGAAGTGCATTCCCAGTGGTGACATTGAAGTCTTTGGACTCACTGCACTCCATCCCCACTGGTGCCTTTGCACTCCCTGGACTCACTGCACTGCTCCAGCCGCGGCAGCCGCTCCAGCCGCGGTAGCCCTCCAGCCGTGGCAGCCGCTCCACTCGGTAGCGGCTGGAGCGGCTGCCGCGGCTGGAGCGGCTGGAGCGGCTGCCGCGGCTGGAGCGGCTGCCGCGGATGGAGAGGCTGGCGCGGCTGGAGGGGCTGGAGCGGCTGCCGCGGCTGGAGCGGCTGGAGCGGCTGCCGCGGCTGGAGCGTCTGCCGCGGCTGGAGGGGCTACCGCGGGGTTGACTCGGCTGGAGCGGATGCCGAGGCTGGAACGGCACTCTCTGGACTCACTGAAATGCATTCTCAGTGGTGCCAGTGCACTCTCTGGACTCACTGCTCTGCATCCCCAGTGGTGCTAGTGCACTCTCTGGACTCACTGCAGTGCATCCCCAGTGGTGCCATTGCACTCTCTGGACTCACTGCACCGCATTCCCACTGGTGCCAGTGCGCTCTCTGGACTCACTGCACTGCATCCCCAGTGGTGCCAGTGCGCTCTCAGGACTCACTGCAGGGCATCCCCAGTGGTGCCAGTGCACTCTCTGGACTCACTGCACTGCATCCCCAGTCCTGCCAGTGCACTCTCTTGACTCACTGCAGTGCATCCCCAGTGGTGCCAGTACACTCACTGGACTGACTGAAGTGCATCCCCAGTGGTGTCAGTGCACTCACTGGAGTCACTGCACTGCATCCCCAGTGGTGCAAGTGCACTCCCTGGACTCACTGCACTGCATTCCCAGTGGTGACAGTGAAGTCTTTGGACTCACTGCACTCCATCCCCACTGGTGCCTTTGCACTCCCTGGACTCACTGCACTGCTCCAGCCGCGGCAGCCGCTCCAGCCGCGGTAGCCCTCCAGCCGTGGCAGCCGCTCCACTCGGTAGCGGCTGGAGCGGCTGCCGCGGTTGGAGCGGCTGGAGCGGCTGCCGCGGCTGGAGCGGCTGCCGCGGATGGAGAGGCTGGCGAGGCTGGAGGGGCTGGAGCGGCTGCCGCGGCTGGAGCGGCTGGAGCGGCTGCCGCGGCTGGAGCGTCTGCCGCGGCTGGAGGGCCTACCGCGGGGTTGACTCGGCTGGAGCGGATACCGAGGCTGGAACGGCACTCTCTGGACTCACTGAAATGCATTCTCAGTGGTGCCAGTGCACTCTCTGGACTCACTGCTCTGCATCCCCAGTGGTGCTAGTGCACTCTGGACTCACTGCAGTGCATCCCCAGTGGTGCCAGTGCACTCTCTGGACTCACTGCACCGCATTCCCACTGGTGTCAGTGCACTCTGTGGACTCACTGCACTGCATCCCCAGTGGTGTCAGTGCACTCTCTGGACTCCCGGCACCGTATCCCCAGTGGTGCCAGTGCATTCGCTGGACTCACGGCACTGCATCCACAGTGGTGCCAGTGCACTCTCTGGACTCACTGAAGTGCATTCTCAGTGGAGCCAGTGCACTCTCTGGACTCACTGCACTGCATCCCCAGTGGTGCCAGTGCACTCTCTGGACTCACTGCAGTGCATCCCAAGTGGTGCCAATGCACTCTCTGGACTCACTGCAGTGCATCCCCAGTGGTGCCAGTACACTCACTGGACTCACTGCACTGCATCCCCAGTGGTGCCAGTGCAGTCTCTGCACTCACTGAAGTGCATCTCCAGTGGTGCCAGAGCACTCTCTGGACTCACTGCAGTGCATCCCAGTGGTGCCAGTGCACTCTCTGGACACTCTGCACTGCATCCCCACTGGTGCCAGTGCACTCTCTGGACTCACTGCACTGCATCCCCAGTGGTGCCAGTGCACTCTCTGGACTCACTGCACTGCATCTCCAATGGTGCCAGTGCACTCTCTGGACTCACTGCACTGCATCCCCAGTGGTGCCAATGCACTCTCTGGACTCACTGCTGTGCATCCCCAGTGGTGCCAGTACACTCACTGGACTGACTGAAGTGCATTCCCAGTGGTGACATTGAAGTCTTTGGACTCACTGCACTCCATCCCCACTGGTGCCTTTGCACTCCCTGGACTCACTGCACTGCTCCAGCCGCGGCAGCCGCTCCAGCCGCGGTAGCCCTCCAGCCGTGGCAGCCGCTCCACTCGGTAGCGGCTGGAGCGGCTGCCGCGGCTGGAGCGGCTGGAGCGGCTGCCGCGGCTGGAGCGGCTGCCGCGGATGGAGAGGCTGGCGCGGCTGGAGGGGCTGGAGCGGCTGCCGCGGCTGGAGCGGCTGGAGCGGCTGCCGCGGCTGGAGCGTCTGCCGCGGCTGGAGGGGCTACCGCGGGGTTGACTCGGCTGGAGCGGATGCCGAGGCTGGAACGGCACTCTCTGGACTCACTGAAATGCATTCTCAGTGGTGCCAGTGCACTCTCTGGACTCACTGCTCTGCATCCCCAGTGGTGCTAGTGCACTCTCTGGACTCACTGCAGTGCATCCCCAGTGGTGCCATTGCACTCTCTGGACTCACTGCACCGCATTCCCACTGGTGCCAGTGCGCTCTCTGGACTCACTGCACTGCATCCCCAGTGGTGCCAGTGCGCTCTCAGGACTCACTGCAGGGCATCCCCAGTGGTGCCAGTGCACTCTCTGGACTCACTGCACTGCATCCCCAGTCCTGCCAGTGCACTCTCTTGACTCACTGCAGTGCATCCCCAGTGGTGCCAGTACACTCACTGGACTGACTGAAGTGCATCCCCAGTGGTGCCAGTGCACTCTCTGGACTCACAGCACTGCATGCCCAGTGGTGCCAGTGCACTCTCTGGACTCACTGCATTGCATCCTCAGTGGTGCCAGTGCACTCTCTGGACTCACTGCACTGCATCCCCAGTCCTGCCAGTGCACTCTCTGGACTCACTGCACTGCATCCCCAATGGTGCCAGTGCACTCTCTGGACTCACTGCACTGCTCCAGCCGCGGCAGCCTCTCCAGGCGCACCAGCCGCGGCATCCGCTCCAGCCTCGGCATCCGCTCCAGCCGCGTTAACCGCTCCAGCCGCGGTAGCTCCTCCAGCCGCGCCAGCCGCTCCAGCCGCGGCAGCCGCTCCAGCCGCTCCAGCCGCGGCATCCGCTCCAGCCGCTCCAGCCGCGGCAGCCGCTCCAACCGCGGCAGCCGCTCCAGTCGCGGCAGCCGCTCCAGCCGCTCCAGCCGCGGCAGCCGCTCCAGCCGCTACCGAGTGGAGCGGCTGCCACGGCTGGAGGGCTACCGCGGCTGGAGCGGCTGCCGCGGCTGGAGAGGCTGGCGCGGCTGGAGGGGCTGGAGCGGCTGCCGCGGCTGGAGCGGCTGGAGCGGCTGCCGCGGCTGGAGCGTCTGCCGCGGCTGGAGGGGCTACCGCGGGGTTGACTCGGCTGGAGCGGATGCCGAGGCTGGAACGGCACTCTCTGGACTCACTGAAATGCATTCTCAGTGGTGCCAGTGCACTCTCAGGACTCACTGCAGGGCATCCCCAGTGGTGCCAGTGCACTCTCTGGACTCACTGCACTGCATCCCCAGTCCTGCCAGTGCACTCTCTTGACTCACTGCAGTGCATCCCCAGTGGTGCCAGTACACTCACTGGACTGACTGAAGTGCATCCCCAGTGGTGTCAGTGCACTCACTGGAGTCACTGCACTGCATCCCCAGTGGTGCAAGTGCACTCCCTGGACTCACTGCACTGCATTCCCAGTGGTGACAGTGAAGTCTTTGGACTCACTGCACTCCATCCCCACTGGTGCCTTTGCACTCCCTGGACTCACTGCACTGCTCCAGCCGCGGCAGCCGCTCCAGCCGCGGTAGCCCTCCAGCCGTGGCAGCCGCTCCACTCGGTAGCGGCTGGAGCGGCTGCCGCGGTTGGAGCGGCTGGAGCGGCTGCCGCGGCTGGAGCGGCTGCCGCGGATGGAGAGGCTGGCGAGGCTGGAGGGGCTGGAGCGGCTGCCGCGGCTGGAGCGGCTGGAGCGGCTGCCGCGGCTGGAGCGTCTGCCGCGGCTGGAGGGCCTAACGCGGGGTTGACTCGGCTGGAGCGGATGCCGAGGCTGGAACGGCACTCTCTGGACTCACTGAAATGCATTCTCAGTGGTGCCAGTGCACTCTCTGGACTCACTGCTCTGCATCCCCAGTGGTGCTAGTGCACTCTGGACTCACTGCAGTGCATCCCCAGTGGTGCCAGTGCACTCTCTGGACTCACTGCACCGCATTCCCACTGGTGTCAGTGCACTCTGTGGACTCACTGCACTGCATCCCCAGTGGTGTCAGTGCACTCTCTGGACTCCCGGCACCGTATCCCCAGTGGTGCCAGTGCATTCGCTGGACTCACGGCACTGCATCCACAGTGGTGCCAGTGCACTCTCTGGACTCACTGAAGTGCATTCTCAGTGGAGCCAGTGCACTCTCTGGACTCACTGCACTGCATCCCCAGTGGTGCCAGTGCACTCTCTGGACTCACTGCAGTGCATCCCAAGTGGTGCCAATGCACTCTCTGGACTCACTGCAGTGCATCCCCAGTGGTGCCAGTACACTCACTGGACTCACTGCACTGCATCCCCAGTGGTGCCAGTGCAGTCTCTGCACTCACTGAAGTGCATCTCCAGTGGTGCCAGAGCACTCTCTGGACTCACTGCAGTGCATCACCTGTGGTGCCAGTGCACTCTCTGGACACTCTGCACTGCATCCCCACTGGTGCCAGTGCACTCTCTGGACTCACTGCACTGCATCCCCAGTGGTGCCAGTGCACTCTCTGGACTCACTGCACTGCATCTCCAATGGTGCCAGTGCACTCTCTGGACTCACTGCACTGCATCCCCAGTGGTGCCAATGCACTCTCTGGACTCACTGCTGTGCATCCCCAGTGGTGCCAGTACACTCACTGGACTGACTGAAGTGCATTCCCAGTGGTGACATTGAAGTCTTTGGACTCACTGCACTCCATCCCCACTGGTGCCTTTGCACTCCCTGGACTCACTGCACTGCTCCAGCCGCGGCAGCCGCTCCAGCCGCGGTAGCCCTCCAGCCGTGGCAGCCGCTCCACTCGGTAGCGGCTGGAGCGGCTGCCGCGGCTGGAGCGGCTGCCGCGGCTGGAGCGGCTGCCGCGGATGGAGAGGCTGGCGCGGCTGGAGGGGCTGGAGCGGCTGCCGCGGCTGGAGCGGCTGGAGCGGCTGCCGCGGCTGGAGCGTCTGCCGCGGCTGGAGGGGCTACGGCGGGGTTGACTCGGCTGGAGCGGATGCCGAGGCTGGAACGGCACTCTCTGGACTCACTGAAATGCATTCTCAGTGGTGCCAGTGCACTCTCTGGACTCACTGCTCTGCATCCCCAGTGGTGCTAGTGCACTCTCTGGACTCACTGCAGTGCATCCCCAGTGGTGCCATTGCACTCTCTGGACTCACTGCACCGCATTCCCACTGGTGCCAGTGCGCTCTCTGGACTCACTGCACTGCATCCCCAGTGGTGCCAGTGCGCTCTCAGGACTCACTGCAGGGCATCCCCAGTGGTGCCAGTGCACTCTCTGGACTCACTGCACTGCATCCCCAGTCCTGCCAGTGCACTCTCTTGACTCACTGCAGTGCATCCCCAGTGGTGCCAGTACACTCACTGGACTGACTGAAGTGCATCCCCAGTGGTGCCAGTGCACTCTCTGGACTCACAGCACTGCATGCCCAGTGGTGCCAGTGCACTCTCTGGACTCACTGCATTGCATCCTCAGTGGTGCCAGTGCACTCTCTGGACTCACTGCACTGCATCCCCAGTCCTGCCAGTGCACTCTCTGGACTCACTGCACTGCATCCCCAATGGTGCCAGTGCACTCTCTGGACTCACTGCACTGCTCCAGCCGCGGCAGCCTCTCCAGGCGCACCAGCCGCGGCATCCGCTCCAGCCTCGGCATCCGCTCCAGCCGCGTTAACCGCTCCAGCCGCGGTAGCTCCTCCAGCCGCGCCAGCCGCTCCAGCCGCGGCAGCCGCTCCAGCCGCTCCAGCCGCGGCATCCGCTCCAGCCGCTCCAGCCGCGGCAGCCGCTCCAACCGCGGCAGCCGCTCCAGTCGCGGCAGCCGCTCCAGCCGCTCCAGCCGCGGCAGCCGCTCCAGCCGCTACCGAGTGGAGCGGCTGCCACGGCTGGAGGGCTACCGCGGCTGGAGCGGCTGCCGCGGCTGGAGAGGCTGGCGCGGCTGGAGGGGCTGGAGCGGCTGCCGCGGCTGGAGCGGCTGGAGCGGCTGCCGCGGCTGGAGCGTCTGCCGCGGCTGGAGGGGCTACCGCGGGGTTGACTCGGCTGGAGCGGATGCCGAGGCTGGAACGGCACTCTCTGGACTCACTGAAATGCATTCTCAGTGGTGCCAGTGCACTCTCAGGACTCACTGCAGGGCATCCCCAGTGGTGCCAGTGCACTCTCTGGACTCACTGCACTGCATCCCCAGTCCTGCCAGTGCACTCTCTTGACTCACTGCAGTGCATCCCCAGTGGTGCCAGTACACTCACTGGACTGACTGAAGTGCATCCCCAGTGGTGTCAGTGCACTCACTGGAGTCACTGCACTGCATCCCCAGTGGTGCAAGTGCACTCCCTGGACTCACTGCACTGCATTCCCAGTGGTGACAGTGAAGTCTTTGGACTCACTGCACTCCATCCCCACTGGTGCCTTTGCACTCCCTGGACTCACTGCACTGCTCCAGCCGCGGCAGCCGCTCCAGCCGCGGTAGCCCTCCAGCCGTGGCAGCCGCTCCACTCGGTAGCGGCTGGAGCGGCTGCCGCGGTTGGAGCGGCTGGAGCGGCTGCCGCGGCTGGAGCGGCTGCCGCGGATGGAGAGGCTGGCGCGGCTGGAGGGGCTGGAGCGGCTGCCGCGGCTGGAGCGGCTGGAGCGGCTGCCGCGGCTGGAGCGTCTGCCGCGGCTGGAGGGGCTACCGCGGGGTTGACTCGGCTGGAGCGGATGCCGAGGCTGGAACGGCACTCTCTGTACTCACTGAAATGCATTCTCAGTGGTGCCAGTGCACTCTCTGGACTCACTGCTCTGCATCCCCAGTGGTGCTAGTGCACTCTCTGGACTCACTGCAGTGCATCCCCAGTGGTGCCATTGCACTCTCTGGACTCACTGCACCGCATTCCCACTGGTGCCAGTGCGCTCTCTGGACTCACTGCACTGCATCCCCAGTGGTGCCAGTGCGCTCTCAGGACTCACTGCAGGGCATCCCCAGTGGTGCCAGTGCACTCTCTGGACTCACTGCACTGCATCCCCAGTCCTGCCAGTGCACTCTCTTGACTCACTGCAGTGCATCCCCAGTGGTGCCAGTACACTCACTGGACTGACTGAAGTGCATCCCCAGTGGTGTCAGTGCACTCACTGGAGTCACTGCACTGCATCCCCAGTGGTGCAAGTGCACTCCCTGGACTCACTGCACTGCATTCCCAGTGGTGACAGTGAAGTCTTTGGACTCACTGCACTCCATCCCCACTGGTGCCTTTGCACTCCCTGGACTCACTGCACTGCTCCAGCCGCGGCAGCCGCTCCAGCCGCGGTAGCCCTCCAGCCGTGGCAGCCGCTCCACTCGGTAGCGGCTGGAGCGGCTGCCGCGGTTGGAGCGGCTGGAGCGGCTGCCGCGGCTGGAGCGGCTGCCGCGGATGGAGAGGCTGGCGAGGCTGGAGGGGCTGGAGCGGCTGCCGCGGCTGGAGCGGCTGGAGCGGCTGCCGCGGCTGGAGCGTCTGCCGCGGCTGGAGGGCCTACCGCGGGGTTGACTCGGCTGGAGCGGATACCGAGGCTGGAACGGCACTCTCTGGACTCACTGAAATGCATTCTCAGTGGTGCCAGTGCACTCTCTGGACTCACTGCTCTGCATCCCCAGTGGTGCTAGTGCACTCTGGACTCACTGCAGTGCATCCCCAGTGGTGCCAGTGCACTCTCTGGACTCACTGCACCGCATTCCCACTGGTGTCAGTGCACTCTGTGGACTCACTGCACTGCATCCCCAGTGGTGTCAGTGCACTCTCTGGACTCCCGGCACCGTATCCCCAGTGGTGCCAGTGCATTCGCTGGACTCACGGCACTGCATCCACAGTGGTGCCAGTGCAGTCTCTGCACTCACTGAAGTGCATCTCCAGTGGTGCCAGAGCACTCTCTGGACTCACTGCAGTGCATCCCAGTGGTGCCAGTGCACTCTCTGGACTCACTGCACTGCATCCCCAGTGGTGCCAGTGCACTCTCTGGACTCACTGCACTGCATCTCCAATGGTGCCAGTGCACTCTCTGGACTCACTGCACTGCATCCCAAGTGGTGGCAATGCACTCTCTGGACTCACTGCAGTGCATCCCCAGTGGTGCCAGTACACTCACTGGACTCACTGCACTGCATCCCCAGTGGTGCCAGTGCAGTCTCTGCACTCACTGAAGTGCATCTCCAGTGGTGCCAGAGCACTCTCTGGACTCACTGCAGTGCATCCCAGTGGTGCCAGTGCACTCTCTGGACTCACTGCACTGCATCCCCAGTGGTGCCAGTGCACTCTCTGGACTCACTGCACTGCATCTCCAATGGTGCCAGTGCACTCTCTGGACTCACTGCACTGCATCCCCAGTGGTGCCAATGCACTCTCTGGACTCACTGCTGTGCATCCCCAGTGGTGCCAGTACACTCACTGGACTGACTGAAGTGCATTCCCAGTGGTGACGTTGAAGTCTTTGGACTCACTGCACTCCATCCCCACTGGTGCCTTTGCACTCCCTGGACTCACTGCACTGCTCCAGCCGCGGCAGCCGCTCCAGCCGCGGTAGCCCTCCAGCCGTGGCAGCCGCTCCACTCGGTAGCGGCTGGAGCGGCTGCCGCGGCTGGAGCGGCTGGAGCGGCTGCCGCGGCTGGAGCGGCTGCCGCGGATGGAGAGGCTGGCGCGGCTGGAGGGGCTGGAGCGGCTGCCGCGGCTGGAGCGGCTGGAGCGGCTGCCGCGGCTGGAGCGTCTGCCGCGGCTGGAGGGGCTACCGCGGGGTTGACTCGGCTGGAGCGGATGCCGAGGCTGGAACGGCACTCTCTGGACTCACTGAAATGCATTCTCAGTGGTGCCAGTGCACTCTCTGGACTCACTGCTCTGCATCCCCAGTGGTGCTAGTGCACTCTCTGGACTCACTGCAGTGCATCCCCAGTGGTGCCATTGCACTCTCTGGACTCACTGCACCGCATTCCCACTGGTGCCAGTGCGCTCTCTGGACTCACTGCACTGCATCCCCAGTGGTGCCAGTGCGCTCTCAGGACTCACTGCAGGGCATCCCCAGTGGTGCCAGTGCACTCTCTGGACTCACTGCACTGCATCCCCAGTCCTGCCAGTGCACTCTCTTGACTCACTGCAGTGCATCCCCAGTGGTGCCAGTACACTCACTGGACTGACTGAAGTGCATCCCCAGTGGTGTCAGTGCACTCACTGGAGTCACTGCACTGCATCCCCAGTGGTGCAAGTGCACTCCCTGGACTCACTGCACTGCATTCCCAGTGGTGACAGTGAAGTCTTTGGACTCACTGCACTCCATCCCCACTGGTGCCTTTGCACTCCCTGGACTCACTGCACTGCTCCAGCCGCGGCAGCCGCTCCAGCCGCGGTAGCCCTCCAGCCGTGGCAGCCGCTCCACTCGGTAGCGGCTGGAGCGGCTGCCGCGGTTGGAGCGGCTGGAGCGGCTGCCGCGGCTGGAGCGGCTGCCGCGGATGGAGAGGCTGGCGAGGCTGGAGGGGCTGGAGCGGCTGCCGCGGCTGGAGCGGCTGGAGCGGCTGCCGCGGCTGGAGCGTCTGCCGCGGCTGGAGGGCCTACCGCGGGGTTGACTCGGCTGGAGCGGATACCGAGGCTGGAACGGCACTCTCTGGACTCACTGAAATGCATTCTCAGTGGTGCCAGTGCACTCTCTGGACTCACTGCTCTGCATCCCCAGTGGTGCTAGTGCACTCTGGACTCACTGCAGTGCATCCCCAGTGGTGCCAGTGCACTCTCTGGACTCACTGCACCGCATTCCCACTGGTGTCAGTGCACTCTGTGGACTCACTGCACTGCATCCCCAGTGGTGTCAGTGCACTCTCTGGACTCCCGGCACCGTATCCCCAGTGGTGCCAGTGCATTCGCTGGACTCACGGCACTGCATCCACAGTGGTGCCAGTGCACTCTCTGGACTCACTGAAGTGCATTCTCAGTGGAGCCAGTGCACTCTCTGGACTCACTGCACTGCATCCCCAGTGGTGCCAGTGCAATCTCTGGACTCACTGCAGTGCATCCCAAGTGGTGCCAATGCACTCTCTGGACTCACTGCAGTGCATCCCCAGTGGTGCCAGTACACTCACTGGACTCACTGCACTGCATCCCCAGTGGTGCCAGTGCAGTCTCTGCACTCACTGAAGTGCATCTCCAGTGGTGCCAGAGCACTCTCTGGACTCACTGCAGTGCATCACCTGTGGTGCCAGTGCACTCTCTGGACACTCTGCACTGCATCCCCACTGGTGCCAGTGCACTCTCTGGACTCACTGCACTGCATCCCCAGTGGTGCCAGTGCACTCTCTGGACTCACTGCACTGCATCTCCAATGGTGCCAGTGCACTCTCTGGACTCACTGCACTGCATCCCCAGTGGTGCCAATGCACTCTCTGGACTCACTGCTGTGCATCCCCAGTGGTGCCAGTACACTCACTGGACTGACTGAAGTGCATTCCCAGTGGTGACATTGAAGTCTTTGGACTCACTGCACTCCATCCCCACTGGTGCCTTTGCACTCCCTGGACTCACTGCACTGCTCCAGCCGCGGCAGCCGCTCCAGCCGCGGTAGCCCTCCAGCCGTGGCAGCCGCTCCACTCGGTAGCGGCTGGAGCGGCTGCCGCGGCTGGAGCGGCTGCCGCGGCTGGAGCGGCTGCCGCGGATGGAGAGGCTGGCGCGGCTGGAGGGGCTGGAGCGGCTGCCGCGGCTGGAGCGGCTGGAGCGGCTGCCGCGGCTGGAGCGTCTGCCGCGGCTGGAAGGGCTACCGCGGGGTTGACTCGGCTGGAGCGGATGCCGAGGCTGGAACGGCACTCTCTGGACTCACTGAAATGCATTCTCAGTGGTGCCAGTGCACTCTCTGGACTCACTGCTCTGCATCCCCAGTGGTGCTAGTGCACTCTCTGGACTCACTGCAGTGCATCCCCAGTGGTGCCATTGCACTCTCTGGACTCACTGCACCGCATTCCCACTGGTGCCAGTGCTCTCTCTGGACTCACTGCACTGCATCCCCAGTGGTGCCAGTGCGCTCTCAGGACTCACTGCAGGGCATCCCCAGTGGTGCCAGTGCACTCTCTGGACTCACTGCACTGCATCCCCAGTCCTGCCAGTGCACTCTCTTGACTCACTGCAGTGCATCCCCAGTGGTGCCAGTACACTCACTGGACTGACTGAAGTGCATCCCCAGTGGTGCCAGTGCACTCTCTGGACTCACAGCACTGCATGCCCAGTGGTGCCAGTGCACTCTCTGGACTCACTGCATTGCATCCTCAGTGGTGCCAGTGCACTCTCTGGACTCACTGCACTGCATCCCCAGTCCTGCCAGTGCACTCTCTGGACTCACTGCACTGCATCCCCAATGGTGCCAGTGCACTCTCTGGACTCACTGCACTGCTCCAGCCGCGGCAGCCTCTCCAGGCGCACCAGCCGCGGCATCCGCTCCAGCCTCGGCATCCGCTCCAGCCGCGTTAACCGCTCCAGCCGCGGTAGCTCCTCCAGCCGCGCCAGCCGCTCCAGCCGCGGCAGCCGCTCCAGCCGCTCCAGCCGCGGCATCCGCTCCAGCCGCTCCAGCCGCGGCAGCCGCTCCAACCGCGGCAGCCGCTCCAGTCGCGGCAGCCGCTCCAGCCGCTCCAGCCGCGGCAGCCGCTCCAGCCGCTACCGAGTGGAGCGGCTGCCACGGCTGGAGGGCTACCGCGGCTGGAGCGGCTGCCGCGGCTGGAGAGGCTGGCGCGGCTGGAGGGGCTGGAGCGGCTGCCGCGGCTGGAGCGGCTGGAGCGGCTGCCGCGGCTGGAGCGTCTGCCGCGGCTGGAGGGGCTACCGCGGGGTTGACTCGGCTGGAGCGGATGCCGAGGCTGGAACGGCACTCTCTGGACTCACTGAAATGCATTCTCAGTGGTGCCAGTGCACTCTCTGGACTCACTGCTCTGCATCCCCAGTGGTGCTAGTGCACTCTCTGGACTCACTGCAGTGCATCCCCAGTGGTGCCATTGCACTCTCTGGACTCACTGCACCGCATTCCCACTGGTGCCAGTGCGCTCTCTGGACTCACTGCACTGCATCCCCAGTGGTGCCAGTGCGCTCTCAGGACTCACTGCAGGGCATCCCCAGTGGTGCCAGTGCACTCTCTGGACTCACTGCACTGCATCCCCAGTCCTGCCAGTGCACTCTCTTGACTCACTGCAGTGCATCCCCAGTGGTGCCAGTACACTCACTGGACTGACTGAAGTGCATCCCCAGTGGTGTCAGTGCACTCACTGGAGTCACTGCACTGCATCCCCAGTGGTGCAAGTGCACTCCCTGGACTCACTGCACTGCATTCCCAGTGGTGACAGTGAAGTCTTTGGACTCACTGCACTCCATCCCCACTGGTGCCTTTGCACTCCCTGGACTCACTGCACTGCTCCAGCCGCGGCAGCCGCTCCAGCCGCGGTAGCCCTCCAGCCGTGGCAGCCGCTCCACTCGGTAGCGGCTGGAGCGGCTGCCGCGGTTGGAGCGGCTGGAGCGGCTGCCGCGGCTGGAGCGGCTGCCGCGGATGGAGAGGCTGGCGAGGCTGGAGGGGCTGGAGCGGCTGCCGCGGCTGGAGCGGCTGGAGCGGCTGCCGCGGCTGGAGCGTCTGCCGCGGCTGGAGGGCCTACCGCGGGGTTGACTCGGCTGGAGCGGATACCGAGGCTGGAACGGCACTCTCTGGACTCACTGAAATGCATTCTCAGTGGTGCCAGTGCACTCTCTGGACTCACTGCTCTGCATCCCCAGTGGTGCTAGTGCACTCTGGACTCACTGCAGTGCATCCCCAGTGGTGCCAGTGCACTCTCTGGACTCACTGCACCGCATTCCCACTGGTGTCAGTGCACTCTGTGGACTCACTGCACTGCAACCCCAGTGGTGTCAGTGCACTCTCTGGACTCCCGGCACCGTATCCCCAGTGGTGCCAGTGCATTCGCTGGACTCACGGCACTGCATCCACAGTGGTGCCAGTGCACTCTCTGGACTCACTGAAGTGCATTCTCAGTGGAGCCAGTGCACTCTCTGGACTCACTGCACTGCATCCCCAGTGGTGCCAGTGCACTCTCTGGACTCACTGCAGTGCATCCCAAGTGGTGCCAATGCACTCTCTGGACTCACAGCAGTGCATCCCCAGTGGTGCCAGTACACTCACTGGACTCACTGCACTGCATCCCCAGTGGTGCCAGTGCAGTCTCTGCACTCACTGAAGTGCATCTCCAGTGGTGCCAGAGCACTCTCTGGACTCACTGCAGTGCATCCCAGTGGTGCCAGTGCACTCTCTGGACACTCTGCACTGCATCCCCACTGGTGCCAGTGCACTCTCTGGACTCACTGCACTGCATCCCCAGTGGTGCCAGTGCACTCTCTGGACTCACTGCACTGCATCTCCAATGGTGCCAGTGCACTCTCTGGACTCACTGCACTGCATCCCCAGTGGTGCCAATGCACTCTCTGGACTCACTGCTGTGCATCCCCAGTGGTGCCAGTACACTCACTGGACTGACTGAAGTGCATTCCCAGTGGTGACATTGAAGTCTTTGGACTCACTGCACTCCATCCCCACTGGTGCCTTTGCACTCCCTGGACTCACTGCACTGCTCCAGCCGCGGCAGCCGCTCCAGCCGCGGTAGCCCTCCAGCCGTGGCAGCCGCTCCACTCGGTAGCGGCTGGAGCGGCTGCCGCGGCTGGAGCGGCTGGAGCGGCTGCCGCGGCTGGAGCGGCTGCCGCGGATGGAGAGGCTGGCGCGGCTGGAGGGGCTGGAGCGGCTGCCGCGGCTGGAGCGGCTGGAGCGGCTGCCGCGGCTGGAGCGTCTGCCGCGGCTGGAGGGGCTACCGCGGGGTTGACTCGGCTGGAGCGGATGCCGAGGCTGGAACGGCACTCTCTGGACTCACTGAAATGCATTCTCAGTGGTGCCAGTGCACTCTCTGGACTCACTGCTCTGCATCCCCAGTGGTGCTAGTGCACTCTCTGGACTCACTGCAGTGCATCCCCAGTGGTGCCATTGCACTCTCTGGACTCACTGCACCGCATTCCCACTGGTGCCAGTGCGCTCTCTGGACTCACTGCACTGCATCCCCAGTGGTGCCAGTGCGCTCTCAGGACTCACTGCAGGGCATCCCCAGTGGTGCCAGTGCACTCTCTGGACTCACTGCACTGCATCCCCAGTCCTGCCAGTGCACTCTCTTGACTCACTGCAGTGCATCCCCAGTGGTGCCAGTACACTCACTGGACTGACTGAAGTGCATCCCCAGTGGTGTCAGTGCACTCACTGGAGTCACTGCACTGCATCCCCAGTGGTGCAAGTGCACTCCCTGGACTCACTGCACTGCATTCCCAGTGGTGACAGTGAAGTCTTTGGACTCACTGCACTCCATCCCCACTGGTGCCTTTGCACTCCCTGGACTCACTGCACTGCTCCAGCCGCGGCAGCCGCTCCAGCCGCGGTAGCCCTCCAGCCGTGGCAGCCGCTCCACTCGGTAGCGGCTGGAGCGGCTGCCGCGGTTGGAGCGGCTGGAGCGGCTGCCGCGGCTGGAGCGGCTGCCGCGGATGGAGAGGCTGGCGAGGCTGGAGGGGCTGGAGCGGCTGCCGCGGCTGGAGCGGCTGGAGCGGCTGCCGCGGCTGGAGCGTCTGCCGCGGCTGGAGGGCCTACCGCGGGGTTGACTCGGCTGGAGCGGATACCGAGGCTGGAACGGCACTCTCTGGACTCACTGAAATGCATTCTCAGTGGTGCCAGTGCACTCTCTGGACTCACTGCTCTGCATCCCCAGTGGTGCTAGTGCACTCTGGACTCACTGCAGTGCATCCCCAGTGGTGCCAGTGCACTCTCTGGACTCACTGCACCGCATTCCCACTGGTGTCAGTGCACTCTGTGGACTCACTGCACTGCATCCCCAGTGGTGTCAGTGCACTCTCTGGACTCCCGGCACCGTATCCCCAGTGGTGCCAGTGCATTCGCTGGACTCACGGCACTGCATCCCCAGTGGTGCCAGTGCACTCTCTGGACTCACTGCAGTGCATCCCAAGTGGTGCCAATGCACTCTCTGGACTCACTGCAGTGCATCCCCAGTGGTGCCAGTACACTCACTGGACTCACTGCACTGCATCCCCAGTGGTGCCAGTGCAGTCTCTGCACTCACTGAAGTGCATCTCCAGTGGTGCCAGAGCACTCTCTGGACTCACTGCAGTGCATCCCAGTGGTGCCAGTGCACTCTCTGGACTCACTGCACTGCATCCCCAGTGGTGCCAGTGCACTCTCTGGACTCACTGCACTGCATCTCCAATGGTGCCAGTGCACTCTCTGGACTCACTGCACTGCATCCCCAGTGGTGCCAATGCACTCTCTGGACTCACTGCTGTGCATCCCCAGTGGTGCCAGTACACTCACTGGACTGACTGAAGTGCATTCCCAGTGGTGACATTGAAGTCTTTGGACTCACTGCACTCCATCCCCACTGGTGCCTTTGCACTCCCTGGACTCACTGCACTGCTCCAGCCGCGGCAGCCGCTCCAGCCGCGGTAGCCCTCCAGCCGTGGCAGCCGCTCCACTCGGTAGCGGCTGGAGCGGCTGCCGCGGCTGGAGCGGCTGGAGCGGCTGCCGCGGCTGGAGCGGCTGCCGCGGATGGAGAGGCTGGCGCGGCTGGAGGGGCTTGAGCGGCTGCCGCGGCTGGAGCGGCTGGAGCGGCTGCCGCGGCTGGAGCGTCTGCCGCGGCTGGAGGGGCTACCGCGGGGTTGACTCGGCTGGAGCGGATGCCGAGGCTGGAACGGCACTCTCTGGACTCACTGAAATGCATTCTCAGTGGTGCCAGTGCACTCTCTGGACTCACTGCTCTGCATCCCCAGTGGTGCTAGTGCACTCTCTGGACTCACTGCAGTGCATCCCCAGTGGTGCCATTGCACTCTCTGGACTCACTGCACCGCATTCCCACTGGTGCCAGTGCGCTCTCTGGACTCACTGCACTGCATCCCCAGTGGTGCCAGTGCGCTCTCAGGACTCACTGCAGGGCATCCCCAGTGGTGCCAGTGCACTCTCTGGACTCACTGCACTGCATCCCCAGTCCTGCCAGTGCACTCTCTTGACTCACTGCAGTGCATCCCCAGTGGTGCCAGTACACTCACTGGACTGACTGAAGTGCATCCCCAGTGGTGTCAGTGCACTCACTGGAGTCACTGCACTGCATCCCCAGTGGTGCAAGTGCACTCCCTGGACTCACTGCACTGCATTCCCAGTGGTGACAGTGAAGTCTTTGGACTCACTGCACTCCATCCCCACTGGTGCCTTTGCACTCCCTGGACTCACTGCACTGCTCCAGCCGCGGCAGCCGCTCCAGCCGCGGTAGCCCTCCAGCCGTGGCAGCCGCTCCACTCGGTAGCGGCTGGAGCGGCTGCCGCGGTTGGAGCGGCTGGAGCGGCTGCCGCGGCTGGAGCGGCTGCCGCGGATGGAGAGGCTGGCGAGGCTGGAGGGGCTGGAGCGGCTGCCGCGGCTGGAGCGGCTGGAGCGGCTGCCGCGGCTGGAGCGTCTGCCGCGGCTGGAGGGCCTACCGCGGGGTTGACTCGGCTGGAGCGGATACCGAGGCTGGAACGGCACTCTCTGGACTCACTGAAATGCATTCTCAGTGGTGCCAGTGCACTCTCTGGACTCACTGCTCTGCATCCCCAGTGGTGCTAGTGCACTCTGGACTCACTGCAGTGCATCCCCAGTGGTGCCAGTGCACTCTCTGGACTCACTGCACCGCATTCCCACTGGTGTCAGTGCACTCTGTGGACTCACTGCACTGCATCCCCAGTGGTGTCAGTGCACTCTCTGGACTCCCGGCACCGTATCCCCAGTGGTGCCAGTGCATTCGCTGGACTCACGGCACTGCATCCACAGTGGTGCCAGTGCACTCTCTGGACTCACTGAAGTGCATTCTCAGTGGAGCCAGTGCACTCTCTGGACTCACTGCACTGCATCCCCAGTGGTGCCAGTGCACTCTCTGGACTCACTGCAGTGCATCCCAAGTGGTGCCAATGCACTCTCTGGACTCACTGCAGTGCATCCCCAGTGGTGCCAGTACACTCACTGGACTCACTGCACTGCATCCCCAGTGGTGCCAGTGCAGTCTCTGCACTCACTGAAGTGCATCTCCAGTGGTGCCAGAGCACTCTCTGGACTCACTGCAGTGCATCCCAGTGGTGCCAGTGCACTCTCTGGACACTCTGCACTGCATCCCCACTGGTGCCAGTGCACTCTCTGGACTCACTGCACTGCATCCCCAGTGGTGCCAGTGCACTCTCTGGACTCACTGCACTGCATCTCCAATGGTGCCAGTGCACTCTCTGGACTCACTGCACTGCATCCCCAGTGGTGCCAATGCACTCTCTGGACTCACTGCTGTGCATCCCCAGTGGTGCCAGTACACTCACTGGACTGACTGAAGTGCATTCCCAGTGGTGACATTGAAGTCTTTGGACTCACTGCACTCCATCCCCACTGGTGCCTTTGCACTCCCTGGACTCACTGCACTGCTCCAGCCGCGGCAGCCGCTCCAGCCGCGGTAGCCCTCCAGCCGTGGCAGCCGCTCCACTCGGTAGCGGCTGGAGCGGCTGCCGCGGCTGGAGCGGCTGGAGCGGCTGCCGCGGCTGGAGCGGCTGCCGCGGATGGAGAGGCTGGCGCGGCTGGAGGGGCTGGAGCGGCTGCCGCGGCTGGAGCGGCTGGAGCGGCTGCCGCGGCTGGAGCGTCTGCCGCGGCTGGAGGGGCTACCGCGGGGTTGACTCGGCTGGAGCGGATGCCGAGGCTGGAACGGCACTCTCTGGACTCACTGAAATGCATTCTCAGTGGTGCCAGTGCACTCTCTGGACTCACTGCTCTGCATCCCCAGTGGTGCTAGTGCACTCTCTGGACTCACTGCACTGCATCCCCAGTGGTGCCATTGCACTCTCTGGACTCACTGCACCGCATTCCCACTGGTGCCAGTGCGCTCTCTGGACTCACTGCACTGCATCCCCAGTGGTGCCAGTGCGCTCTCAGGACTCACTGCAGGGCATCCCCAGTGGTGCCAGTGCACTCTCTGGACTCACTGCACTGCATCCCCAGTCCTGCCAGTGCACTCTCTTGACTCACTGCAGTGCATCCCCAGTGGTGCCAGTACACTCACTGGACTGACTGAAGTGCATCCCCAGTGGTGCCAGTGCACTCTCTGGACTCACAGCACTGCATGCCCAGTGGTGCCAGTGCACTCTCTGGACTCACTGCATTGCATCCTCAGTGGTGCCAGTGCACTCTCTGGACTCACTGCACTGCATCCCCAGTCCTGCCAGTGCACTCTCTGGACTCACTGCACTGCATCCCCAATGGTGCCAGTGCACTCTCTGGACTCACTGCACTGCTCCAGCCGCGGCAGCCTCTCCAGGCGCACCAGCCGCGGCATCCGCTCCAGCCTCGGCATCCGCTCCAGCCGCGTTAACCGCTCCAGCCGCGGTAGCTCCTCCAGCCGCGCCAGCCGCTCCAGCCGCGGCAGCCGCTCCAGCCGCTCCAGCCGCGGCATCCGCTCCAGCCGCTCCAGCCGCGGCAGCCGCTCCAACCGCGGCAGCCGCTCCAGTCGCGGCAGCCGCTCCAGCCGCTCCAGCCGCGGCAGCCGCTCCAGCCGCTACCGAGTGGAGCGGCTGCCACGGCTGGAGGGCTACCGCGGCTGGAGCGGCTGCCGCGGCTGGAGAGGCTGGCGCGGCTGGAGGGGCTGGAGCGGCTGCCGCGGCTGGAGCGGCTGGAGCGGCTGCCGCGGCTGGAGCGTCTGCCGCGGCTGGAGGGGCTACCGCGGGGTTGACTCGGCTGGAGCGGATGCCGAGGCTGGAACGGCACTCTCTGGACTCACTGAAATGCATTCTCAGTGGTGCCAGTGCACTCTCAGGACTCACTGCAGGGCATCCCCAGTGGTGCCAGTGCACTCTCTGGACTCACTGCACTGCATCCCCAGTCCTGCCAGTGCACTCTCTTGACTCACTGCAGTGCATCCCCAGTGGTGCCAGTACACTCACTGGACTGACTGAAGTGCATCCCCAGTGGTGTCAGTGCACTCACTGGAGTCACTGCACTGCATCCCCAGTGGTGCAAGTGCACTCCCTGGACTCACTGCACTGCATTCCCAGTGGTGACAGTGAAGTCTTTGGACTCACTGCACTCCATCCCCACTGGTGCCTTTGCACTCCCTGGACTCACTGCACTGCTCCAGCCGCGGCAGCCGCTCCAGCCGCGGTAGCCCTCCAGCCGTGGCAGCCGCTCCACTCGGTAGCGGCTGGAGCGGCTGCCGCGGTTGGAGCGGCTGGAGCGGCTGCCGCGGCTGGAGCGGCTGCCGCGGATGGAGAGGCTGGGGAGGCTGGAGGGGCTGGAGCGGCTGCCGCGGCTGGAGCGGCTGGAGCGGCTGCCGCGGCTGGAGCGTCTGCCGCGGCTGGAGGGCCTACCGCGGGGTTGACTCGGCTGGAGCGGATGCCGAGGCTGGAACGGCACTCTCTGGACTCACTGAAATGCATTCTCAGTGGTGCCAGTGCACTCTCTGGACTCACTGCTCTGCATCCCCAGTGGTGCTAGTGCACTCTGGACTCACTGCAGTGCATCCCCAGTGGTGCCAGTGCACTCTCTGGACTCACTGCACCGCATTCCCACTGGTGTCAGTGCACTCTGTGGACTCACTGCACTGCATCCCCAGTGGTGTCAGTGCACTCTCTGGACTCCCGGCACCGTATCCCCAGTGGTGCCAGTGCATTCGCTGGACTCACGGCACTGCATCCACAGTGGTGCCAGTGCACTCTCTGGACTCACTGAAGTGCATTCTCAGTGGAGCCAGTGCACTCTCTGGACTCACTGCACTGCATCCCCAGTGGTGCCAGTGCACTCTCTGGACTCACTGCAGTGCATCCCAAGTGGTGCCAATGCACTCTCTGGACTCACTGCAGTGCATCCCCAGTGGTGCCAGTACACTCACTGGACTCACTGCACTGCATCCCCAGTGGTGCCAGTGCAGTCTCTGCACTCACTGAAGTGCATCTCCAGTGGTGCCAGAGCACTCTCTGGACTCACTGCAGTGCATCACCTGTGGTGCCAGTGCACTCTCTGGACACTCTGCACTGCATCCCCACTGGTGCCAGTGCACTCTCTGGACTCACTGCACTGCATCCCCAGTGGTGCCAGTGCACTCTCTGGACTCACTGCACTGCATCTCCAATGGTGCCAGTGCACTCTCTGGACTCACTGCACTGCATCCCCAGTGGTGCCAATGCACTCTCTGGACTCACTGCTGTGCATCCCCAGTGGTGCCAGTACACTCACTGGACTGACTGAAGTGCATTCCCAGTGGTGACATTGAAGTCTTTGGACTCACTGCACTCCATCCCCACTGGTGCCTTTGCACTCCCTGGACTCACTGCACTGCTCCAGCCGCGGCAGCCGCTCCAGCCGCGGTAGCCCTCCAGCCGTGGCAGCCGCTCCACTCGGTAGCGGCTGGAGCGGCTGCCGCGGCTGGAGCGGCTGCCGCGGCTGGAGCGGCTGCCGCGGATGGAGAGGCTGGCGCGGCTGGAGGGGCTGGAGCGGCTGCCGCGGCTGGAGCGGCTGGAGCGGCTGCCGCGGCTGGAGCGTCTGCCGCGGCTGGAGGGGCTACGGCGGGGTTGACTCGGCTGGAGCGGATGCCGAGGCTGGAACGGCACTCTCTGGACTCACTGAAATGCATTCTCAGTGGTGCCAGTGCACTCTCTGGACTCACTGCTCTGCATCCCCAGTGGTGCTAGTGCACTCTCTGGACTCACTGCAGTGCATCCCCAGTGGTGCCATTGCACTCTCTGGACTCACTGCACCGCATTCCCACTGGTGCCAGTGCGCTCTCTGGACTCACTGCACTGCATCCCCAGTGGTGCCAGTGCGCTCTCAGGACTCACTGCAGGGCATCCCCAGTGGTGCCAGTGCACTCTCTGGACTCACTGCACTGCATCCCCAGTCCTGCCAGTGCACTCTCTTGACTCACTGCAGTGCATCCCCAGTGGTGCCAGTACACTCACTGGACTGACTGAAGTGCATCCCCAGTGGTGCCAGTGCACTCTCTGGACTCACAGCACTGCATGCCCAGTGGTGCCAGTGCACTCTCTGGACTCACTGCATTGCATCCTCAGTGGTGCCAGTGCACTCTCTGGACTCACTGCACTGCATCCCCAGTCCTGCCAGTGCACTCTCTGGACTCACTGCACTGCATCCCCAATGGTGCCAGTGCACTCTCTGGACTCACTGCACTGCTCCAGCCGCGGCAGCCTCTCCAGGCGCACCAGCCGCGGCATCCGCTCCAGCCTCGGCATCCGCTCTGGCCGCGTTAACCGCTCCAGCCGCGGTAGCTCCTCCAGCTGCGCCAGCCGCTCCAGCCGCGGCAGCCGCTCCAGCCGCTCCAGCCGCGGCATCCGCTCCAGCCGCTCCAGCCGCGGCAGCCGCTCCAACCGCGGCAGCCGCTCCAGTCGCGGCAGCCGCTCCAGCCGCTCCAGCCGCGGCAGCCGCTCCAGCCGCTACCGAGTGGAGCGGCTGCCACGGCTGGAGGGCTACCGCGGCTGGAGCGGCTGCCGCGGCTGGAGAGGCTGGCGCGGCTGGAGGGGCTGGAGCGGCTGCCGCGGCTGGAGCGGCTGGAGCGGCTGCCGCGGCTGGAGCGTCTGCCGCGGCTGGAGGGGCTACCGCGGGGTTGACTCGGCTGGAGCGGATGCCGAGGCTGGAACGGCACTCTCTGGACTCACTGAAATGCATTCTCAGTGATGCCAGTGCACTCTCAGGACTCACTGCAGGGCATCCCCAGTGGTGCCAGTGCACTCTCTGGACTCACTGCACTGCATCCCCAGTCCTGCCAGTGCACTCTCTTGACTCACTGCAGTGCATCCCCAGTGGTGCCAGTACACTCACTGGACTGACTGAAGTGCATCCCCAGTGGTGTCAGTGCACTCACTGGAGTCACTGCACTGCATCCCCAGTGGTGCAAGTGCACTCCCTGGACTCACTGCACTGCATTCCCAGTGGTGACAGTGAAGTCTTTGGACTCACTGCACTCCATCCCCACTGGTGCCTTTGCACTCCCTGGACTCACTGCACTGCTCCAGCCGCGGCAGCCGCTCCAGCCGCGGTAGCCCTCCAGCCGTGGCAGCCGCTCCACTCGGTAGCGGCTGGAGCGGCTGCCGCGGTTGGAGCGGCTGGAGCGGCTGCCGCGGCTGGAGCGGCTGCCGCGGATGGAGAGGCTGGCGAGGCTGGAGGGGCTGGAGCGGCTGCCGCGGCTGGAGCGGCTGGAGCGGCTGGAGCGGCTGCCGCGGCTGGAGCGTCTGCCGCGGCTGGAGGGCCTACCGCGGGGTTGACTCGGCTGGAGCGGATGCCGAGGCTGGAACGGCACTCTCTGGACTCACTGAAATGCATTCTCAGTGGTGCCAGTGCACTCTCTGGACTCACTGCTCTGCATCCCCAGTGGTGCTAGTGCACTCTGGACTCACTGCAGTGCATCCCCAGTGGTGCCAGTGCACTCTCTGGACTCACTGCACCGCATTCCCACTGGTGTCAGTGCACTCTGTGGACTCACTGCACTGCATCCCCAGTGGTGCCAGTGCACTCTCTGGACTCACTGAAGTGCATTCTCAGTGGAGCCAGTGCACTCTCTGGACTCACTGCACTGCATCCCCAGTGGTGCCAGTGCACTCTCTGGACTCACTGCAGTGCATCCCAAGTGGTGCCAATGCACTCTCTGGACTCACTGCAGTGCATCCCCAGTGGTGCCAGTACACTCACTGGACTCACTGCACTGCATCCCCAGTGGTGCCAGTGCAGTCTCTGCACTCACTGAAGTGCATCTCCAGTGGTGCCAGAGCACTCTCTGGACTCACTGCAGTGCATCCCAGTGGTGCCAGTGCACTCTCTGGACTCACTGCACTGCATCCCCAGTGGTGCCAGTGCACTCTCTGGACTCACTGCACTGCATCTCCAATGGTGCCAGTGCACTCTCTGGACTCACTGCACTGCATCCCCAGTGGTGCCAATGCACTCTCTGGACTCACTGCTGTGCATCCCCAGTGGTGCCAGTACACTCACTGGACTGAGTGAAGTGCATTCCCAGTGGTGACATTGAAGTCTTTGGACTCACTGCACTCCATCCCCACTGGTGCCTTTGCACTCCCTGGACTCACTGCACTGCTCCAGCCGCGGCAGCCGCTCCAGCCGCGGTAGCCCTCCAGCCGTGGCAGCCGCTCCACTCGGTAGCGGCTGGAGCGGCTGCCGCGGCTGGAGCGGCTGGAGCGGCTGCCGCGGCTGGAGCGGCTGCCGCGGATGGAGAGGCTGGCGCGGCTGGAGGGGCTGGAGCGGCTGCCGCGGCTGGAGCGGCTGGAGCGGCTGCCGCGGCTGGAGCGTCTGCCGCGGCTGGAGGGGCTACCGCGGGGTTGACTCGGCTGGAGCGGATGCCGAGGCTGGAACGGCACTCTCTGGACTCACTGAAATGCATTCTCAGTGGTGCCAGTGCACTCTCTGGACTCACTGCTCTGCATCCCCAGTGGTGCTAGTGCACTCTCTGGACTCACTGCAGTGCATCCCCAGTGGTGCCATTGCACTCTCTGGACTCACTGCACCGCATTCCCACTGGTGCCAGTGCGCTCTCTGGACTCACTGCACTGCATCCCCAGTGGTGCCAGTGCGCTCTCAGGACTCACTGCAGGGCATCCCCAGTGGTGCCAGTGCACTCTCTGGACTCACTGCACTGCATCCCCAGTCCTGCCAGTGCACTCTCTTGACTCACTGCAGTGCATCCCCAGTGGTGCCAGTACACTCACTGGACTGACTGAAGTGCATCCCCAGTGGTGTCAGTGCACTCACTGGAGTCACTGCACTGCATCCCCAGTGGTGCAAGTGCACTCCCTGGACTCACTGCACTGCATTCCCAGTGGTGACAGTGAAGTCTTTGGACTCACTGCACTCCATCCCCACTGGTGCCTTTGCACTCCCTGGACTCACTGCACTGCTCCAGCCGCGGCAGCCGCTCCAGCCGCGGTAGCCCTCCAGCCGTGGCAGCCGCTCCACTCGGTAGCGGCTGGAGCGGCTGCCGCGGTTGGAGCGGCTGGAGCGGCTGCCGCGGCTGGAGCGGCTGCCGCGGATGGAGAGGCTGGCGAGGCTGGAGGGGCTGGAGCGGCTGCCGCGGCTGGAGCGGCTGGAGCGGCTGCCGCGGCTGGAGCGTCTGCCGCGGCTGGAGGGCCTACCGCGGGGTTGACTCGGCTGGAGCGGATACCGAGGCTGGAACGGCACTCTCTGGACTCACTGAAATGCATTCTCAGTGGTGCCAGTGCACTCTCTGGACTCACTGCTCTGCATCCCCAGTGGTGCTAGTGCACTCTGGACTCACTGCAGTGCATCCCCAGTGGTGCCAGTGCACTCTCTGGACTCACTGCACCGCATTCCCACTGGTGTCAGTGCACTCTGTGGACTCACTGCACTGCATCCCCAGTGGTGTCAGTGCACTCTCTGGACTCCCGGCACCGTATCCCCAGTGGTGCCAGTGCATTCGCTGGACTCACGGCACTGCATCCACAGTGGTGCCAGTGCACTCTCTGGACTCACTGAAGTGCATTCTCAGTGGAGCCAGTGCACTCTCTGGACTCACTGCACTGCATCCCCAGTGGTGCCAGTGCACTCTCTGGACTCACTGCAGTGCATCCCAAGTGGTGCCAATGCACTCTCTGGACTCACTGCAGTGCATCCCCAGTGGTGCCAGTACACTCACTGGACTGACTGCACTGCATCCCCAGTGGTGCCAGTGCAGTCTCTGCACTCACTGAAGTGCATCTCCAGTGGTGCCAGAGCACTCTCTGGACTCACTGCAGTGCATCCCAGTGGTGCCAGTGCACTCTCTGGACTCACTGCACTGCATCCCCAGTGGTGCCAGTGCACTCTCTGGACTCACTGCACTGCATCTCCAATGGTGCCAGTGCACTCTCTGGACTCACTGCACTGCATCCCCAGTGGTGCCAATGCACTCTCTGGACTCACTGCTGTGCATCCCCAGTGGTGCCAGTACACTCACTGGACTGACTGAAGTGCATTCCCAGTGGTGACATTGAAGTCTTTGGACTCACTGCACTCCATCCCCACTGGTGCCTTTGCACTCCCTGGACTCACTGCACTGCTCCAGCCGCGGCAGCCGCTCCAGCCGCGGTAGCCCTCCAGCCGTGGCAGCCGCTCCACTCGGTAGCGGCTGGAGCGGCTGCCGCGGCTGGAGCGGCTGCCGCGGCTGCCGCGGCTGGAGCGGCTGCCGCGGATGGAGAGGCTGGCGCGGCTGGAGGGGCTGGAGCGGCTGCCGCGGCTGGAGCGGCTGGAGCGGCTGCCGCGGCTGGAGCGTCTGCCGCGGCTGGAGGGGCTACCGCGGGGTTGACTCGGCTGGAGCGGATGCCGAGGCTGGAACGGCACTCTCTGGACTCACTGAAATGCATTCTCAGTGGTGCCAGTGCACTCTCTGGACTCACTGCTCTGCATCCCCAGTGGTGCTAGTGCACTCTCTGGACTCACTGCACTGCATCCCCAGTGGTGCCAGTGCACTCTCTGGACTCACTGCACCGCATTCCCACTGGTGCCAGTGCGCTCTCTGGACTCACTGCACTGCATCCCCAGTGGTGCCAGTGCGCTCTCAGGACTCACTGCAGGGCATCCCCAGTGGTGCCAGTGCACTCTCTGGACTCACTGCACTGCATCCCCAGTCCTGCCAGTGCACTCTCTTGACTCACTGCAGTGCATCCCCAGTGGTGCCAGTACACTCACTGTACTGACTGAAGTGCATCCCCAGTGGTGTCAGTGCAGTCACTGGAGTCACTGCACTGCATCCCCAGTGGTGCAAGTGCACTCCCTGGACTCACTGCACTGCATTCCCAGTGGTGACAGTGAAGTCTTTGGACTCACTGCACTCCATCCCCACTGGTGCCTTTGCACTCCCTGGACTCACTGCACTGCTCCAGCCGCGGCAGCCGCTCCAGCCGCGGTAGCCCTCCAGCCGTGGCAGCCGCTCCACTCGGTAGCGGCTGGAGCGGCTGCCGCGGTTGGAGCGGCTGGAGCGGCTGCCGCGGCTGGAGCGGCTGCCGCGGATGGAGAGGCTGGCGAGGCTGGAGGGGCTGGAGCGGCTGCCGCGGCTGGAGCGGCTGGAGCGGCTGCCGCGGCTGGAGCGTCTGCCGCGGCTGGAGGGCCTACCGCGGGGTTGACTCGGCTGGAGCGGATACCGAGGCTGGAACGGCACTCTCTGGACTCACTGAAATGCATTCTCAGTGGTGCCAGTGCACTCTCTGGACTCACTGCTCTGCATCCCCAGTGGTGCTAGTGCACTCTGGACTCACTGCAGTGCATCCCCAGTGGTGCCAGTGCACTCTCTGGACTCACTGCACCGCATTCCCACTGGTGTCAGTGCACTCTGTGGACTCACTGCACTGCATCCCCAGTGGTGTCAGTGCACTCTCTGGACTCCCGGCACCGTATCCCCAGTGGTGCCAGTGCATTCGCTGGACTCACGGCACTGCATCCACAGTGGTGCCAGTGCACTCTCTGGACTCACTGAAGTGCATTCTCAGTGGAGCCAGTGCACTCTCTGGACTCACTGCACTGCATCCCCAGTGGTGCCAGTGCACTCTCTGGACTCACTGCAGTGCATCCCAAGTGGTGCCAATGCACTCTCTGGACTCACTGCAGTGCATCCCCAGTGGTGCCAGTACACTCACTGGACTCACTGCACTGCATCCCCAGTGGTGCCAGTGCAGTCTCTGCACTCACTGAAGTGCATCTCCAGTGGTGCCAGAGCACTCTCTGGACTCACTGCAGTGCATCCCAGTGGTGCCAGTGCACTCTCTGGACACTCTGCACTGCATCCCCACTGGTGCCAGTGCACTCTCTGGACTCACTGCACTGCATCCCCAGTGGTGCCAGTGCACTCTCTGGACTCACTGCACTGCATCTCCAATGGTGCCAGTGCACTCTCTGGACTCACTGCACTGCATCCCCAGTGGTGCCAATGCACTCTCTGGACTCACTGCTGTGCATCCCCAGTGGTGCCAGTACACTCACTGGACTGACTGAAGTGCATTCCCAGTGGTGACATTGAAGTCTTTGGACTCACTGCACTCCATCCCCACTGGTGCCTTTGCACTCCCTGGACTCACTGCACTGCTCCAGCCGCGGCAGCCGCTCCAGCCGCGGTAGCCCTCCAGCCGTGGCAGCCGCTCCACTCGGTAGCGGCTGGAGCGGCTGCCGCGGCTGGAGCGGCTGCCGCGGCTGGAGCGGCTGCCGCGGATGGAGAGGCTGGCGCGGCTGGAGGGGCTGGAGCGGCTGCCGCGGCTGGAGCGGCTGGAGCGGCTGCCGCGGCTGGAGCGTCTGCCGCGGCTGGAGGGGCTACCGCGGGGTTGACTCGGCTGGAGCGGATGCCGAGGCTGGAACGGCACTCTCTGGACTCACTGAAATGCATTCTCAGTGGTGCCAGTGCACTCTCTGGACTCACTGCTCTGCATCCCCAGTGGTGCTAGTGCACTCTCTGGACTCACTGCAGTGCATCCCCAGTGGTGCCATTGCACTCTCTGGACTCACTGCACCGCATTCCCACTGGTGCCAGTGCTCTCTCTGGACTCACTGCACTGCATCCCCAGTGGTGCCAGTGCGCTCTCAGGACTCACTGCAGGGCATCCCCAGTGGTGCCAGTGCACTCTCTGGACTCACTGCACTGCATCCCCAGTCCTGCCAGTGCACTCTCTTGACTCACTGCAGTGCATCCCCAGTGGTGCCAGTACACTCACTGGACTGACTGAAGTGCATCCCCAGTGGTGCCAGTGCACTCTCTGGACTCACAGCACTGCATGCCCAGTGGTGCCAGTGCACTCTCTGGACTCACTGCATTGCATCCTCAGTGGTGCCAGTGCACTCTCTGGACTCACTGCACTGCATCCCCAGTCCTGCCAGTGCACTCTCTGGACTCACTGCACTGCATCCCCAATGGTGCCAGTGCACTCTCTGGACTCACTGCACTGCTCCAGCCGCGGCAGCCTCTCCAGGCGCACCAGCCGCGGCATCCGCTCCAGCCTCGGCATCCGCTCCAGCCGCGTTAACCGCTCCAGCCGCGGTAGCTCCTCCAGCCGCGCCAGCCGCTCCAGCCGCGGCAGCCGCTCCAGCCGCTCCAGCCGCGGCATCCGCTCCAGCCGCTCCAGCCGCGGCAGCCGCTCCAACCGCGGCAGCCGCTCCAGTCGCGGCAGCCGCTCCAGCCGCTCCAGCCGCGGCAGCCGCTCCAGCCGCTACCGAGTGGAGCGGCTGCCACGGCTGGAGGGCTACCGCGGCTGGAGCGGCTGCCGCGGCTGGAGAGGCTGGCGCGGCTGGAGGGGCTGGAGCGGCTGCCGCGGCTGGAGCGGCTGGAGCGGCTGCCGCGGCTGGAGCGTCTGCCGCGGCTGGAGGGGCTACCGCGGGGTTGACTCGGCTGGAGCGGATGCCGAGGCTGGAACGGCACTCTCTGGACT
This sequence comes from Anser brachyrhynchus, assembly GCF_964034855.1. Classification (NCBI taxonomy): domain Eukaryota; kingdom Metazoa; phylum Chordata; class Aves; order Anseriformes; family Anatidae; genus Anser; species Anser brachyrhynchus. The sequence goes on along the minus strand of NW_027663529.1, from coordinate 458,238 downwards.
CACTGAAATGCATTCTCAGTGGTGCCAGTGCACTCTCTGGACTCACTGCTCTGCATCCCCAGTGGTGCTAGTGCACTCTCTGGACTCACTGCAGTGCATCCCCAGTGGTGCCATTGCACTCTCTGGACTCACTGCACCGCATTCCCACTGGTGCCAGTGCGCTCTCTGGACTCACTGCACTGCATCCCCAGTGGTGCCAGTGCGCTCTCAGGACTCACTGCAGGGCATCCCCAGTGGTGCCAGTGCACTCTCTGGACTCACTGCACTGCATCCCCAGTCCTGCCAGTGCACTCTCTTGACTCACTGCAGTGCATCCCCAGTGGTGCCAGTACACTCACTGGACTGACTGAAGTGCATCCCCAGTGGTGTCAGTGCACTCACTGGAGTCACTGCACTGCATCCCCAGTGGTGCAAGTGCACTCCCTGGACTCACTGCACTGCATTCCCAGTGGTGACAGTGAAGTCTTTGGACTCACTGCACTCCATCCCCACTGGTGCCTTTGCACTCCCTGGACTCACTGCACTGCTCCAGCCGCGGCAGCCGCTCCAGCCGCGGTAGCCCTCCAGCCGTGGCAGCCGCTCCACTCGGTAGCGGCTGGAGCGGCTGCCGCGGTTGGAGCGGCTGGAGCGGCTGCCGCGGCTGGAGCGGCTGCCGCGGATGGAGAGGCTGGCGAGGCTGGAGGGGCTGGAGCGGCTGCCGCGGCTGGAGCGGCTGGAGCGGCTGCCGCGGCTGGAGCGTCTGCCGCGGCTGGAGGGCCTACCGCGGGGTTGACTCGGCTGGAGCGGATACCGAGGCTGGAACGGCACTCTCTGGACTCACTGAAATGCATTCTCAGTGGTGCCAGTGCACTCTCTGGACTCACTGCTCTGCATCCCCAGTGGTGCTAGTGCACTCTGGACTCACTGCAGTGCATCCCCAGTGGTGCCAGTGCACTCTCTGGACTCACTGCACCGCATTCCCACTGGTGTCAGTGCACTCTGTGGACTCACTGCACTGCAACCCCAGTGGTGTCAGTGCACTCTCTGGACTCCCGGCACCGTATCCCCAGTGGTGCCAGTGCATTCGCTGGACTCACGGCACTGCATCCACAGTGGTGCCAGTGCACTCTCTGGACTCACTGAAGTGCATTCTCAGTGGAGCCAGTGCACTCTCTGGACTCACTGCACTGCATCCCCAGTGGTGCCAGTGCACTCTCTGGACTCACTGCAGTGCATCCCAAGTGGTGCCAATGCACTCTCTGGACTCACAGCAGTGCATCCCCAGTGGTGCCAGTACACTCACTGGACTCACTGCACTGCATCCCCAGTGGTGCCAGTGCAGTCTCTGCACTCACTGAAGTGCATCTCCAGTGGTGCCAGAGCACTCTCTGGACTCACTGCAGTGCATCCCAGTGGTGCCAGTGCACTCTCTGGACACTCTGCACTGCATCCCCACTGGTGCCAGTGCACTCTCTGGACTCACTGCACTGCATCCCCAGTGGTGCCAGTGCACTCTCTGGACTCACTGCACTGCATCTCCAATGGTGCCAGTGCACTCTCTGGACTCACTGCACTGCATCCCCAGTGGTGCCAATGCACTCTCTGGACTCACTGCTGTGCATCCCCAGTGGTGCCAGTACACTCACTGGACTGACTGAAGTGCATTCCCAGTGGTGACATTGAAGTCTTTGGACTCACTGCACTCCATCCCCACTGGTGCCTTTGCACTCCCTGGACTCACTGCACTGCTCCAGCCGCGGCAGCCGCTCCAGCCGCGGTAGCCCTCCAGCCGTGGCAGCCGCTCCACTCGGTAGCGGCTGGAGCGGCTGCCGCGGCTGGAGCGGCTGGAGCGGCTGCCGCGGCTGGAGCGGCTGCCGCGGATGGAGAGGCTGGCGCGGCTGGAGGGGCTGGAGCGGCTGCCGCGGCTGGAGCGGCTGGAGCGGCTGCCGCGGCTGGAGCGTCTGCCGCGGCTGGAGGGGCTACCGCGGGGTTGACTCGGCTGGAGCGGATGCCGAGGCTGGAACGGCACTCTCTGGACTCACTGAAATGCATTCTCAGTGGTGCCAGTGCACTCTCTGGACTCACTGCTCTGCATCCCCAGTGGTGCTAGTGCACTCTCTGGACTCACTGCAGTGCATCCCCAGTGGTGCCATTGCACTCTCTGGACTCACTGCACCGCATTCCCACTGGTGCCAGTGCGCTCTCTGGACTCACTGCACTGCATCCCCAGTGGTGCCAGTGCGCTCTCAGGACTCACTGCAGGGCATCCCCAGTGGTGCCAGTGCACTCTCTGGACTCACTGCACTGCATCCCCAGTCCTGCCAGTGCACTCTCTTGACTCACTGCAGTGCATCCCCAGTGGTGCCAGTACACTCACTGGACTGACTGAAGTGCATCCCCAGTGGTGTCAGTGCACTCACTGGAGTCACTGCACTGCATCCCCAGTGGTGCAAGTGCACTCCCTGGACTCACTGCACTGCATTCCCAGTGGTGACAGTGAAGTCTTTGGACTCACTGCACTCCATCCCCACTGGTGCCTTTGCACTCCCTGGACTCACTGCACTGCTCCAGCCGCGGCAGCCGCTCCAGCCGCGGTAGCCCTCCAGCCGTGGCAGCCGCTCCACTCGGTAGCGGCTGGAGCGGCTGCCGCGGTTGGAGCGGCTGGAGCGGCTGCCGCGGCTGGAGCGGCTGCCGCGGATGGAGAGGCTGGCGAGGCTGGAGGGGCTGGAGCGGCTGCCGCGGCTGGAGCGGCTGGAGCGGCTGCCGCGGCTGGAGCGTCTGCCGCGGCTGGAGGGCCTACCGCGGGGTTGACTCGGCTGGAGCGGATACCGAGGCTGGAACGGCACTCTCTGGACTCACTGAAATGCATTCTCAGTGGTGCCAGTGCACTCTCTGGACTCACTGCTCTGCATCCCCAGTGGTGCTAGTGCACTCTGGACTCACTGCAGTGCATCCCCAGTGGTGCCAGTGCACTCTCTGGACTCACTGCACCGCATTCCCACTGGTGTCAGTGCACTCTGTGGACTCACTGCACTGCATCCCCAGTGGTGTCAGTGCACTCTCTGGACTCCCGGCACCGTATCCCCAGTGGTGCCAGTGCATTCGCTGGACTCACGGCACTGCATCCCCAGTGGTGCCAGTGCACTCTCTGGACTCACTGCAGTGCATCCCAAGTGGTGCCAATGCACTCTCTGGACTCACTGCAGTGCATCCCCAGTGGTGCCAGTACACTCACTGGACTCACTGCACTGCATCCCCAGTGGTGCCAGTGCAGTCTCTGCACTCACTGAAGTGCATCTCCAGTGGTGCCAGAGCACTCTCTGGACTCACTGCAGTGCATCCCAGTGGTGCCAGTGCACTCTCTGGACTCACTGCACTGCATCCCCAGTGGTGCCAGTGCACTCTCTGGACTCACTGCACTGCATCTCCAATGGTGCCAGTGCACTCTCTGGACTCACTGCACTGCATCCCCAGTGGTGCCAATGCACTCTCTGGACTCACTGCTGTGCATCCCCAGTGGTGCCAGTACACTCACTGGACTGACTGAAGTGCATTCCCAGTGGTGACATTGAAGTCTTTGGACTCACTGCACTCCATCCCCACTGGTGCCTTTGCACTCCCTGGACTCACTGCACTGCTCCAGCCGCGGCAGCCGCTCCAGCCGCGGTAGCCCTCCAGCCGTGGCAGCCGCTCCACTCGGTAGCGGCTGGAGCGGCTGCCGCGGCTGGAGCGGCTGGAGCGGCTGCCGCGGCTGGAGCGGCTGCCGCGGATGGAGAGGCTGGCGCGGCTGGAGGGGCTGGAGCGGCTGCCGCGGCTGGAGCGGCTGGAGCGGCTGCCGCGGCTGGAGCGTCTGCCGCGGCTGGAGGGGCTACCGCGGGGTTGACTCGGCTGGAGCGGATGCCGAGGCTGGAACGGCACTCTCTGGACTCACTGAAATGCATTCTCAGTGGTGCCAGTGCACTCTCTGGACTCACTGCTCTGCATCCCCAGTGGTGCTAGTGCACTCTCTGGACTCACTGCAGTGCATCCCCAGTGGTGCCATTGCACTCTCTGGACTCACTGCACCGCATTCCCACTGGTGCCAGTGCGCTCTCTGGACTCACTGCACTGCATCCCCAGTGGTGCCAGTGCGCTCTCAGGACTCACTGCAGGGCATCCCCAGTGGTGCCAGTGCACTCTCTGGACTCACTGCACTGCATCCCCAGTCCTGCCAGTGCACTCTCTTGACTCACTGCAGTGCATCCCCAGTGGTGCCAGTACACTCACTGGACTGACTGAAGTGCATCCCCAGTGGTGTCAGTGCACTCACTGGAGTCACTGCACTGCATCCCCAGTGGTGCAAGTGCACTCCCTGGACTCACTGCACTGCATTCCCAGTGGTGACAGTGAAGTCTTTGGACTCACTGCACTCCATCCCCACTGGTGCCTTTGCACTCCCTGGACTCACTGCACTGCTCCAGCCGCGGCAGCCGCTCCAGCCGCGGTAGCCCTCCAGCCGTGGCAGCCGCTCCACTCGGTAGCGGCTGGAGCGGCTGCCGCGGTTGGAGCGGCTGGAGCGGCTGCCGCGGCTGGAGCGGCTGCCGCGGATGGAGAGGCTGGCGAGGCTGGAGGGGCTGGAGCGGCTGCCGCGGCTGGAGCGGCTGGAGCGGCTGCCGCGGCTGGAGCGTCTGCCGCGGCTGGAGGGCCTACCGCGGGGTTGACTCGGCTGGAGCGGATACCGAGGCTGGAACGGCACTCTCTGGACTCACTGAAATGCATTCTCAGTGGTGCCAGTGCACTCTCTGGACTCACTGCTCTGCATCCCCAGTGGTGCTAGTGCACTCTGGACTCACTGCAGTGCATCCCCAGTGGTGCCAGTGCACTCTCTGGACTCACTGCACCGCATTCCCACTGGTGTCAGTGCACTCTGTGGACTCACTGCACTGCATCCCCAGTGGTGTCAGTGCACTCTCTGGACTCCCGGCACCGTATCCCCAGTGGTGCCAGTGCATTCGCTGGACTCACGGCACTGCATCCACAGTGGTGCCAGTGCACTCTCTGGACTCACTGAAGTGCATTCTCAGTGGAGCCAGTGCACTCTCTGGACTCACTGCACTGCATCCCCAGTGGTGCCAGTGCACTCTCTGGACTCACTGCAGTGCATCCCAAGTGGTGCCAATGCACTCTCTGGACTCACTGCAGTGCATCCCCAGTGGTGCCAGTACACTCACTGGACTCACTGCACTGCATCCCCAGTGGTGCCAGTGCAGTCTCTGCACTCACTGAAGTGCATCTCCAGTGGTGCCAGAGCACTCTCTGGACTCACTGCAGTGCATCCCAGTGGTGCCAGTGCACTCTCTGGACACTCTGCACTGCATCCCCACTGGTGCCAGTGCACTCTCTGGACTCACTGCACTGCATCCCCAGTGGTGCCAGTGCACTCTCTGGACTCACTGCACTGCATCTCCAATGGTGCCAGTGCACTCTCTGGACTCACTGCACTGCATCCCCAGTGGTGCCAATGCACTCTCTGGACTCACTGCTGTGCATCCCCAGTGGTGCCAGTACACTCACTGGACTGACTGAAGTGCATTCCCAGTGGTGACATTGAAGTCTTTGGACTCACTGCACTCCATCCCCACTGGTGCCTTTGCACTCCCTGGACTCACTGCACTGCTCCAGCCGCGGCAGCCGCTCCAGCCGCGGTAGCCCTCCAGCCGTGGCAGCCGCTCCACTCGGTAGCGGCTGGAGCGGCTGCCGCGGCTGGAGCGGCTGGAGCGGCTGCCGCGGCTGGAGCGGCTGCCGCGGATGGAGAGGCTGGCGCGGCTGGAGGGGCTGGAGCGGCTGCCGCGGCTGGAGCGGCTGGAGCGGCTGCCGCGGCTGGAGCGTCTGCCGCGGCTGGAGGGGCTACCGCGGGGTTGACTCGGCTGGAGCGGATGCCGAGGCTGGAACGGCACTCTCTGGACTCACTGAAATGCATTCTCAGTGGTGCCAGTGCACTCTCTGGACTCACTGCTCTGCATCCCCAGTGGTGCTAGTGCACTCTCTGGACTCACTGCAGTGCATCCCCAGTGGTGCCATTGCACTCTCTGGACTCACTGCACCGCATTCCCACTGGTGCCAGTGCGCTCTCTGGACTCACTGCACTGCATCCCCAGTGGTGCCAGTGCGCTCTCAGGACTCACTGCAGGGCATCCCCAGTGGTGCCAGTGCACTCTCTGGACTCACTGCACTGCATCCCCAGTCCTGCCAGTGCACTCTCTTGACTCACTGCAGTGCATCCCCAGTGGTGCCAGTACACTCACTGGACTGACTGAAGTGCATCCCCAGTGGTGCCAGTGCACTCTCTGGACTCACAGCACTGCATGCCCAGTGGTGCCAGTGCACTCTCTGGACTCACTGCATTGCATCCTCAGTGGTGCCAGTGCACTCTCTGGACTCACTGCACTGCATCCCCAGTCCTGCCAGTGCACTCTCTGGACTCACTGCACTGCATCCCCAATGGTGCCAGTGCACTCTCTGGACTCACTGCACTGCTCCAGCCGCGGCAGCCTCTCCAGGCGCACCAGCCGCGGCATCCGCTCCAGCCTCGGCATCCGCTCCAGCCGCGTTAACCGCTCCAGCCGCGGTAGCTCCTCCAGCCGCGCCAGCCGCTCCAGCCGCGGCAGCCGCTCCAGCCGCTCCAGCCGCGGCATCCGCTCCAGCCGCTCCAGCCGCGGCAGCCGCTCCAACCGCGGCAGCCGCTCCAGTCGCGGCAGCCGCTCCAGCCGCTCCAGCCGCGGCAGCCGCTCCAGCCGCTACCGAGTGGAGCGGCTGCCACGGCTGGAGGGCTACCGCGGCTGGAGCGGCTGCCGCGGCTGGAGAGGCTGGCGCGGCTGGAGGGGCTGGAGCGGCTGCCGCGGCTGGAGCGGCTGGAGCGGCTGCCGCGGCTGGAGCGTCTGCCGCGGCTGGAGGGGCTACCGCGGGGTTGACTCGGCTGGAGCGGATGCCGAGGCTGGAACGGCACTCTCTGGACTCACTGAAATGCATTCTCAGTGGTGCCAGTGCACTCTCAGGACTCACTGCAGGGCATCCCCAGTGGTGCCAGTGCACTCTCTGGACTCACTGCACTGCATCCCCAGTCCTGCCAGTGCACTCTCTTGACTCACTGCAGTGCATCCCCAGTGGTGCCAGTACACTCACTGGACTGACTGAAGTGCATCCCCAGTGGTGTCAGTGCACTCACTGGAGTCACTGCACTGCATCCCCAGTGGTGCAAGTGCACTCCCTGGACTCACTGCACTGCATTCCCAGTGGTGACAGTGAAGTCTTTGGACTCACTGCACTCCATCCCCACTGGTGCCTTTGCACTCCCTGGACTCACTGCACTGCTCCAGCCGCGGCAGCCGCTCCAGCCGCGGTAGCCCTCCAGCCGTGGCAGCCGCTCCACTCGGTAGCGGCTGGAGCGGCTGCCGCGGTTGGAGCGGCTGGAGCGGCTGCCGCGGCTGGAGCGGCTGCCGCGGATGGAGAGGCTGGGGAGGCTGGAGGGGCTGGAGCGGCTGCCGCGGCTGGAGCGGCTGGAGCGGCTGCCGCGGCTGGAGCGTCTGCCGCGGCTGGAGGGCCTACCGCGGGGTTGACTCGGCTGGAGCGGATGCCGAGGCTGGAACGGCACTCTCTGGACTCACTGAAATGCATTCTCAGTGGTGCCAGTGCACTCTCTGGACTCACTGCTCTGCATCCCCAGTGGTGCTAGTGCACTCTGGACTCACTGCAGTGCATCCCCAGTGGTGCCAGTGCACTCTCTGGACTCACTGCACCGCATTCCCACTGGTGTCAGTGCACTCTGTGGACTCACTGCACTGCATCCCCAGTGGTGTCAGTGCACTCTCTGGACTCCCGGCACCGTATCCCCAGTGGTGCCAGTGCATTCGCTGGACTCACGGCACTGCATCCACAGTGGTGCCAGTGCACTCTCTGGACTCACTGAAGTGCATTCTCAGTGGAGCCAGTGCACTCTCTGGACTCACTGCACTGCATCCCCAGTGGTGCCAGTGCACTCTCTGGACTCACTGCAGTGCATCCCAAGTGGTGCCAATGCACTCTCTGGACTCACTGCAGTGCATCCCCAGTGGTGCCAGTACACTCACTGGACTCACTGCACTGCATCCCCAGTGGTGCCAGTGCAGTCTCTGCACTCACTGAAGTGCATCTCCAGTGGTGCCAGAGCACTCTCTGGACTCACTGCAGTGCATCCCAGTGGTGCCAGTGCACTCTCTGGACTCACTGCACTGCATCCCCAGTGGTGCCAGTGCACTCTCTGGACTCACTGCACTGCATCTCCAATGGTGCCAGTGCACTCTCTGGACTCACTGCACTGCATCCCCAGTGGTGCCAATGCACTCTCTGGACTCACTGCTGTGCATCCCCAGTGGTGCCAGTACACTCACTGGACTGAGTGAAGTGCATTCCCAGTGGTGACATTGAAGTCTTTGGACTCACTGCACTCCATCCCCACTGGTGCCTTTGCACTCCCTGGACTCACTGCACTGCTCCAGCCGCGGCAGCCGCTCCAGCCGCGGTAGCCCTCCAGCCGTGGCAGCCGCTCCACTCGGTAGCGGCTGGAGCGGCTGCCGCGGCTGGAGCGGCTGGAGCGGCTGCCGCGGCTGGAGCGGCTGCCGCGGATGGAGAGGCTGGCGCGGCTGGAGGGGCTGGAGCGGCTGCCGCGGCTGGAGCGGCTGGAGCGGCTGCCGCGGCTGGAGCGTCTGCCGCGGCTGGAGGGGCTACCGCGGGGTTGACTCGGCTGGAGCGGATGCCGAGGCTGGAACGGCACTCTCTGGACTCACTGAAATGCATTCTCAGTGGTGCCAGTGCACTCTCTGGACTCACTGCTCTGCATCCCCAGTGGTGCTAGTGCACTCTCTGGACTCACTGCACTGCATCCCCAATGGTGCCAGTGCACTCTCTGGACTCACTGCACTGCTCCAGCCGCGGCAGCCTCTCCAGGCGCACCAGCCGCGGCATCCGCTCCAGCCTCGGCATCCGCTCCAGCCGCGTTAACCGCTCCAGCCGCGGTAGCTCCTCCAGCCGCGCCAGCCGCTCCAGCCGCGGCAGCCGCTCCAGCCGCTCCAGCCGCGGCATCCGCTCCAGCCGCTCCAGCCGCGGCAGCCGCTCCAACCGCGGCAGCCGCTCCAGTCGCGGCAGCCGCTCCAGCCGCTCCAGCCGCGGCAGCCGCTCCAGCCGCTACCGAGTGGAGCGGCTGCCACGGCTGGAGGGCTACCGCGGCTGGAGCGGCTGCCGCGGCTGGAGAGGCTGGCGCGGCTGGAGGGGCTGGAGCGGCTGCCGCGGCTGGAGCGGCTGGAGCGGCTGCCGCGGCTGGAGCGTCTGCCGCGGCTGGAGGGGCTACCGCGGGGTTGACTCGGCTGGAGCGGATGCCGAGGCTGGAACGGCACTCTCTGGACTCACTGAAATGCATTCTCAGTGGTGCCAGTGCACTCTCAGGACTCACTGCAGGGCATCCCCAGTGGTGCCAGTGCACTCTCTGGACTCACTGCACTGCATCCCCAGTCCTGCCAGTGCACTCTCTTGACTCACTGCAGTGCATCCCCAGTGGTGCCAGTACACTCACTGGACTGACTGAAGTGCATCCCCAGTGGTGTCAGTGCACTCACTGGAGTCACTGCACTGCATCCCCAGTGGTGCAAGTGCACTCCCTGGACTCACTGCACTGCATTCCCAGTGGTGACAGTGAAGTCTTTGGACTCACTGCACTCCATCCCCACTGGTGCCTTTGCACTCCCTGGACTCACTGCACTGCTCCAGCCGCGGCAGCCGCTCCAGCCGCGGTAGCCCTCCAGCCGTGGCAGCCGCTCCACTCGGTAGCGGCTGGAGCGGCTGCCGCGGTTGGAGCGGCTGGAGCGGCTGCCGCGGCTGGAGCGGCTGCCGCGGATGGAGAGGCTGGGGAGGCTGGAGGGGCTGGAGCGGCTGCCGCGGCTGGAGCGGCTGGAGCGGCTGCCGCGGCTGGAGCGTCTGCCGCGGCTGGAGGGCCTACCGCGGGGTTGACTCGGCTGGAGCGGATGCCGAGGCTGGAACGGCACTCTCTGGACTCACTGAAATGCATTCTCAGTGGTGCCAGTGCACTCTCTGGACTCACTGCTCTGCATCCCCAGTGGTGCTAGTGCACTCTGGACTCACTGCAGTGCATCCCCAGTGGTGCCAGTGCACTCTCTGGACTCACTGCACCGCATTCCCACTGGTGTCAGTGCACTCTGTGGACTCACTGCACTGCATCCCCAGTGGTGTCAGTGCACTCTCTGGACTCCCGGCACCGTATCCCCAGTGGTGCCAGTGCATTCGCTGGACTCACGGCACTGCATCCACAGTGGTGCCAGTGCACTCTCTGGACTCACTGAAGTGCATTCTCAGTGGAGCCAGTGCACTCTCTGGACTCACTGCACTGCATCCCCAGTGGTGCCAGTGCACTCTCTGGACTCACTGCAGTGCATCCCAAGTGGTGCCAATGCACTCTCTGGACTCACTGCAGTGCATCCCCAGTGGTGCCAGTACACTCACTGGACTCACTGCACTGCATCCCCAGTGGTGCCAGTGCAGTCTCTGCACTCACTGAAGTGCATCTCCAGTGGTGCCAGAGCACTCTCTGGACTCACTGCAGTGCATCCCAGTGGTGCCAGTGCACTCTCTGGACTCACTGCACTGCATCCCCAGTGGTGCCAGTGCACTCTCTGGACTCACTGCACTGCATCTCCAATGGTGCCAGTGCACTCTCTGGACTCACTGCACTGCATCCCCAGTGGTGCCAATGCACTCTCTGGACTCACTGCTGTGCATCCCCAGTGGTGCCAGTACACTCACTGGACTGAGTGAAGTGCATTCCCAGTGGTGACATTGAAGTCTTTGGACTCACTGCACTCCATCCCCACTGGTGCCTTTGCACTCCCTGGACTCACTGCACTGCTCCAGCCGCGGCAGCCGCTCCAGCCGCGGTAGCCCTCCAGCCGTGGCAGCCGCTCCACTCGGTAGCGGCTGGAGCGGCTGCCGCGGCTGGAGCGGCTGGAGCGGCTGCCGCGGCTGGAGCGGCTGCCGCGGATGGAGAGGCTGGCGCGGCTGGAGGGGCTGGAGCGGCTGCCGCGGCTGGAGCGGCTGGAGCGGCTGCCGCGGCTGGAGCGTCTGCCGCGGCTGGAGGGGCTACCGCGGGGTTGACTCGGCTGGAGCGGATGCCGAGGCTGGAACGGCACTCTCTGGACTCACTGAAATGCATTCTCAGTGGTGCCAGTGCACTCTCTGGACTCACTGCTCTGCATCCCCAGTGGTGCTAGTGCACTCTCTGGACTCACTGCAGTGCATCCCCAGTGGTGCCATTGCACTCTCTGGACTCACTGCACCGCATTCCCACTGGTGCCAGTGCGCTCTCTGGACTCACTGCACTGCATCCCCAGTGGTGCCAGTGCGCTCTCAGGACTCACTGCAGGGCATCCCCAGTGGTGCCAGTGCACTCTCTGGACTCACTGCACTGCATCCCCAGTCCTGCCAGTGCACTCTCTTGACTCACTGCAGTGCATCCCCAGTGGTGCCAGTACACTCACTGGACTGACTGAAGTGCATCCCCAGTGGTGTCAGTGCACTCACTGGAGTCACTGCACTGCATCCCCAGTGGTGCAAGTGCACTCCCTGGACTCACTGCACTGCATTCCCAGTGGTGACAGTGAAGTCTTTGGACTCACTGCACTCCATCCCCACTGGTGCCTTTGCACTCCCTGGACTCACTGCACTGCTCCAGCCGCGGCAGCCGCTCCAGCCGCGGTAGCCCTCCAGCCGTGGCAGCCGCTCCACTCGGTAGCGGCTGGAGCGGCTGCCGCGGTTGGAGCGGCTGGAGCGGCTGCCGCGGCTGGAGCGGCTGCCGCGGATGGAGAGGCTGGCGAGGCTGGAGGGGCTGGAGCGGCTGCCGCGGCTGGAGCGGCTGGAGCGGCTGCCGCGGCTGGAGCGTCTGCCGCGGCTGGAGGGCCTACCGCGGGGTTGACTCGGCTGGAGCGGATACCGAGGCTGGAACGGCACTCTCTGGGCTCACTGAAATGCATTCTCAGTGGTGCCAGTGCACTCTCTGGACTCACTGCTCTGCATCCCCAGTGGTGCTAGTGCACTCTGGACTCACTGCAGTGCATCCCCAGTGGTGCCAGTGCACTCTCTGGACTCACTGCACCGCATTCCCACTGGTGTCAGTGCACTCTGTGGACTCACTGCACTGCATCCCCAGTGGTGTCAGTGCACTCTCTGGACTCCCGGCACCGTATCCCCAGTGGTGCCAGTGCATTCGCTGGACTCACGGCACTGCATCCACAGTGGTGCCAGTGCACTCTCTGGACTCACTGAAGTGCATTCTCAGTGGAGCCAGTGCACTCTCTGGACTCACTGCACTGCATCCCCAGTGGTGCCAGTGCACTCTCTGGACTCACTGCAGTGCATCCCAAGTGGTGCCAATGCACTCTCTGGACTCACTGCAGTGCATCCCCAGTGGTGCCAGTACACTCACTGGACTCACTGCACTGCATCCCCAGTGGTGCCAGTGCAGTCTCTGCACTCACTGAAGTGCATCTCCAGTGGTGCCAGAGCACTCTCTGGACTCACTGCAGTGCATCCCAGTGGTGCCAGTGCACTCTCTGGACTCACTGCACTGCATCCCCAGTGGTGCCAGTGCACTCTCTGGACTCACTGCACTGCATCTCCAATGGTGCCAGTGCACTCTCTGGACTCACTGCACTGCATCCCCAGTGGTGCCAATGCACTCTCTGGACTCACTGCTGTGCATCCCCAGTGGTGCCAGTACACTCACTGGACTGACTGAAGTGCATTCCCAGTGGTGACATTGAAGTCTTTGGACTCACTGCACTCCATCCCCACTGGTGCCTTTGCACTCCCTGGACTCACTGCACTGCTCCAGCCGCGGCAGCCGCTCCAGCCGCGGTAGCCCTCCAGCCGTGGCAGCCGCTCCACTCGGTAGCGGCTGGAGCGGCTGCCGCGGCTGGAGCGGCTGGAGCGGCTGCCGCGGCTGGAGCGGCTGCCGCGGATGGAGAGGCTGGCGCGGCTGGAGGGGCTGGAGCGGCTGCCGCGGCTGGAGCGGCTGGAGCGGCTGCCGCGGCTGGAGCGTCTGCCGCGGCTGGAGGGGCTACCGCGGGGTTGACTCGGCTGGAGCGGATGCCGAGGCTGGAACGGCACTCTCTGGACTCACTGAAATGCATTCTCAGTGGTGCCAGTGCACTCTCTGGACTCACTGCTCTGCATCCCCAGTGGTGCTAGTGCACTCTCTGGACTCACTGCACTGCATCCCCAGTGGTGCCAGTGCACTCTCTGGACTCACTGCACCGCATTCCCACTGGTGCCAGTGCGCTCTCTGGACTCACTGCACTGCATCCCCAGTGGTGCCAGTGCGCTCTCAGGACTCACTGCAGGGCATCCCCAGTGGTGCCAGTGCACTCTCTGGACTCACTGCACTGCATCCCCAGTCCTGCCAGTGCACTCTCTTGACTCACTGCAGTGCATCCCCAGTGGTGCCAGTACACTCACTGTACTGACTGAAGTGCATCCCCAGTGGTGTCAGTGCACTCACTGGAGTCACTGCACTGCATCCCCAGTGGTGCAAGTGCACTCCCTGGACTCACTGCACTGCATTCCCAGTGGTGACAGTGAAGTCTTTGGACTCACTGCACTCCATCCCCACTGGTGCCTTTGCACTCCCTGGACTCACTGCACTGCTCCAGCCGCGGCAGCCGCTCCAGCCGCGGTAGCCCTCCAGCCGTGGCAGCCGCTCCACTCGGTAGCGGCTGGAGCGGCTGCCGCGGTTGGAGCGGCTGGAGCGGCTGCCGCGGCTGGAGCGGCTGCCGCGGATGGAGAGGCTGGCGAGGCTGGAGGGGCTGGAGCGGCTGCCGCGGCTGGAGCGGCTGGAGCGGCTGCCGCGGCTGGAGCGTCTGCCGCGGCTGGAGGGCCTACCGCGGGGTTGACTCGGCTGGAGCGGATACCGAGGCTGGAACGGCACTCTCTGGACTCACTGAAATGCATTCTCAGTGGTGCCAGTGCACTCTCTGGACTCACTGCTCTGCATCCCCAGTGGTGCTAGTGCACTCTGGACTCACTGCAGTGCATCCCCAGTGGTGCCAGTGCACTCTCTGGACTCACTGCACCGCATTCCCACTGGTGTCAGTGCACTCTGTGGACTCACTGCACTGCATCCCCAGTGGTGTCAGTGCACTCTCTGGACTCCCGGCACCGTATCCCCAGTGGTGCCAGTGCATTCGCTGGACTCACGGCACTGCATCCACAGTGGTGCCAGTGCACTCTCTGGACTCACTGAAGTGCATTCTCAGTGGAGCCAGTGCACTCTCTGGACTCACTGCACTGCATCCCCAGTGGTGCCAGTGCACTCTCTGGACTCACTGCAGTGCATCCCAAGTGGTGCCAATGCACTCTCTGGACTCACTGCAGTGCATCCCCAGTGGTGCCAGTACACTCACTGGACTCACTGCACTGCATCCCCAGTGGTGCCAGTGCAGTCTCTGCACTCACTGAAGTGCATCTCCAGTGGTGCCAGAGCACTCTCTGGACTCACTGCAGTGCATCCCAGTGGTGCCAGTGCACTCTCTGGACACTCTGCACTGCATCCCCACTGGTGCCAGTGCACTCTCTGGACTCACTGCACTGCATCCCCAGTGGTGCCAGTGCACTCTCTGGACTCACTGCACTGCATCTCCAATGGTGCCAGTGCACTCTCTGGACTCACTGCACTGCATCCCCAGTGGTGCCAATGCACTCTCTGGACTCACTGCTGTGCATCCCCAGTGGTGCCAGTACACTCACTGGACTGACTGAAGTGCATTCCCAGTGGTGACATTGAAGTCTTTGGACTCACTGCACTCCATCCCCACTGGTGCCTTTGCACTCCCTGGACTCACTGCACTGCTCCAGCCGCGGCAGCCGCTCCAGCCGCGGTAGCCCTCCAGCCGTGGCAGCCGCTCCACTCGGTAGCGGCTGGAGCGGCTGCCGCGGCTGGAGCGGCTGCCGCGGCTGGAGCGGCTGCCGCGGATGGAGAGGCTGGCGCGGCTGGAGGGGCTGGAGCGGCTGCCGCGGCTGGAGCGGCTGGAGCGGCTGCCGCGGCTGGAGCGTCTGCCGCGGCTGGAGGGGCTACCGCGGGGTTGACTCGGCTGGAGCGGATGCCGAGGCTGGAACGGCACTCTCTGGACTCACTGAAATGCATTCTCAGTGGTGCCAGTGCACTCTCTGGACTCACTGCTCTGCATCCCCAGTGGTGCTAGTGCACTCTCTGGACTCACTGCAGTGCATCCCCAGTGGTGCCATTGCACTCTCTGGACTCACTGCACCGCATTCCCACTGGTGCCAGTGCGCTCTCTGGACTCACTGCACTGCATCCCCAGTGGTGCCAGTGCGCTCTCAGGACTCACTGCAGGGCATCCCCAGTGGTGCCAGTGCACTCTCTGGACTCACTGCACTGCATCCCCAGTCCTGCCAGTGCACTCTCTTGACTCACTGCAGTGCATCCCCAGTGGTGCCAGTACACTCACTGGACTGACTGAAGTGCATCCCCAGTGGTGTCAGTGCACTCACTGGAGTCACTGCACTGCATCCCCAGTGGTGCAAGTGCACTCCCTGGACTCACTGCACTGCATTCCCAGTGGTGACAGTGAAGTCTTTGGACTCACTGCACTCCATCCCCACTGGTGCCTTTGCACTCCCTGGACTCACTGCACTGCTCCAGCCGCGGCAGCCGCTCCAGCCGCGGTAGCCCTCCAGCCGTGGCAGCCGCTCCACTCGGTAGCGGCTGGAGCGGCTGCCGCGGTTGGAGCGGCTGGAGCGGCTGCCGCGGCTGGAGCGGCTGCCGCGGATGGAGAGGCTGGCGAGGCTGGAGGGGCTGGAGCGGCTGCCGCGGCTGGAGCGGCTGGAGCGGCTGCCGCGGCTGGAGCGTCTGCCGCGGCTGGAGGGCCTACCGCGGGGTTGACTCGGCTGGAGCGGATACCGAGGCTGGAACGGCACTCTCTGGACTCACTGAAATGCATTCTCAGTGGTGCCAGTGCACTCTCTGGACTCACTGCTCTGCATCCCAAGTGGTGCTAGTGCACTCTGGACTCACTGCAGTGCATCCCCAGTGGTGCCAGTGCACTCTCTGGACTCACTGCACCGCATTCCCACTGGTGTCAGTGCACTCTGTGGACTCACTGCACTGCATCCCCAGTGGTGTCAGTGCACTCTCTGGACTCCCGGCACCGTATCCCCAGTGGTGCCAGTGCATTCGCTGGACTCACGGCACTGCATCCACAGTGGTGCCAGTGCACTCTCTGGACTCACTGAAGTGCATTCTCAGTGGAGCCAGTGCACTCTCTGGACTCACTGCACTGCATCCCCAGTGGTGCCAGTGCAATCTCTGGACTCACTGCAGTGCATCCCAAGTGGTGCCAATGCACTCTCTGGACTCACTGCAGTGCATCCCCAGTGGTGCCAGTACACTCACTGGACTCACTGCACTGCATCCCCAGTGGTGCCAGTGCAGTCTCTGCACTCACTGAAGTGCATCTCCAGTGGTGCCAGAGCACTCTCTGGACTCACTGCAGTGCATCACCTGTGGTGCCAGTGCACTCTCTGGACACTCTGCACTGCATCCCCACTGGTGCCAGTGCACTCTCTGGACTCACTGCACTGCATCCCCAGTGGTGCCAGTGCACTCTCTGGACTCACTGCACTGCATCTCCAATGGTGCCAGTGCACTCTCTGGACTCACTGCACTGCATCCCCAGTGGTGCCAATGCACTCTCTGGACTCACTGCTGTGCATCCCCAGTGGTGCCAGTACACTCACTGGACTGACTGAAGTGCATTCCCAGTGGTGACATTGAAGTCTTTGGACTCACTGCACTCCATCCCCACTGGTGCCTTTGCACTCCCTGGACTCACTGCACTGCTCCAGCCGCGGCAGCCGCTCCAGCCGCGGTAGCCCTCCAGCCGTGGCAGCCGCTCCACTCGGTAGCGGCTGGAGCGGCTGCCGCGGCTGGAGCGGCTGCCGCGGCTGGAGCGGCTGCCGCGGATGGAGAGGCTGGCGCGGCTGGAGGGGCTGGAGCGGCTGCCGCGGCTGGAGCGGCTGGAGCGGCTGCCGCGGCTGGAGCGTCTGCCGCGGCTGGAGGGGCTACCGCGGGGTTGACTCGGCTGGAGCGGATGCCGAGGCTGGAACGGCACTCTCTGGACTCACTGAAATGCATTCTCAGTGGTGCCAGTGCACTCTCTGGACTCACTGCTCTGCATCCCCAGTGGTGCTAGTGCACTCTCTGGACTCACTGCAGTGCATCCCCAGTGGTGCCATTGCACTCTCTGGACTCACTGCACCGCATTCCCACTGGTGCCAGTGCTCTCTCTGGACTCACTGCACTGCATCCCCAGTGGTGCCAGTGCGCTCTCAGGACTCACTGCAGGGCATCCCCAGTGGTGCCAGTGCACTCTCTGGACTCACTGCACTGCATCCCCAGTCCTGCCAGTGCACTCTCTTGACTCACTGCAGTGCATCCCCAGTGGTGCCAGTACACTCACTGGACTGACTGAAGTGCATCCCCAGTGGTGCCAGTGCACTCTCTGGACTCACAGCACTGCATGCCCAGTGGTGCCAGTGCACTCTCTGGACTCACTGCATTGCATCCTCAGTGGTGCCAGTGCACTCTCTGGACTCACTGCACTGCATCCCCAGTCCTGCCAGTGCACTCTCTGGACTCACTGCACTGCATCCCCAATGGTGCCAGTGCACTCTCTGGACTCACTGCACTGCTCCAGCCGCGGCAGCCTCTCCAGGCGCACCAGCCGCGGCATCCGCTCCAGCCTCGGCATCCGCTCCAGCCGCGTTAACCGCTCCAGCCGCGGTAGCTCCTCCAGCCGCGCCAGCCGCTCCAGCCGCGGCAGCCGCTCCAGCCGCTCCAGCCGCGGCATCCGCTCCAGCCGCTCCAGCCGCGGCAGCCGCTCCAACCGCGGCAGCCGCTCCAGTCGCGGCAGCCGCTCCAGCCGCTCCAGCCGCGGCAGCCGCTCCAGCCGCTACCGAGTGGAGCGGCTGCCACGGCTGGAGGGCTACCGCGGCTGGAGCGGCTGCCGCGGCTGGAGAGGCTGGCGCGGCTGAAGGGGCTGGAGCGGCTGCCGCGGCTGGAGCGGCTGGAGCGGCTGCCGCGGCTGGAGCGTCTGCCGCGGCTGGAGGGGCTACCGCGGGGTTGACTCGGCTGGAGCGGATGCCGAGGCTGGAACGGCACTCTCTGGACTCACTGAAATGCATTCTCAGTGGTGCCAGTGCACTCTCTGGACTCACTGCTCTGCATCCCCAGTGGTGCTAGTGCACTCTCTGGACTCACTGCAGTGCATCCCCAGTGGTGCCATTGCACTCTCTGGACTCACTGCACCGCATTCCCACTGGTGCCAGTGCGCTCTCTGGACTCACTGCACTGCATCCCCAGTGGTGCCAGTGCGCTCTCAGGACTCACTGCAGGGCATCCCCAGTGGTGCCAGTGCACTCTCTGGACTCACTGCACTGCATCCCCAGTCCTGCCAGTGCACTCTGTTGACTCACTGCAGTGCATCCCCAGTGGTGCCAGTACACTCACTGGACTGACTGAAGTGCATCCCCAGTGGTGTCAGTGCACTCAGTGGAGTCACTGCACTGCATCCCCAGTGGTGCAAGTGCACTCCCTGGACTCACTGCACTGCATTCCCAGTGGTGACAGTGAAGTCTTTGGACTCACTGCACTCCATCCCCACTGGTGCCTTTGCACTCCCTGGACTCACTGCACTGCTCCAGCCGCGGCAGCCTCTCCAGCCGCGGTAGCCCTCCAGCCGTGGCAGCCGCTCCACTCGGTAGCGGCTGGAGCGGCTGCCGCGGTTGGAGCGGCTGGAGCGGCTGCCGCGGCTGGAGCGGCTGCCGCGGATGGAGAGGCTGGCGAGGCTGGAGGGGCTGGAGCGGCTGCCGCGGCTGGAGCGGCTGGAGCGGCTGCCGCGGCTGGAGCGTCTGCCGCGGCTGGAGGGCCTACCGCGGGGTTGACTCGGCTGGAGCGGATACCGAGGCTGGAACGGCACTCTCTGGACTCACTGAAATGCATTCTCAGTGGTGCCAGTGCACTCTCTGGACTCACTGCTCTGCATCCCCAGTGGTGCTAGTGCACTCTGGACTCACTGCAGTGCATCCCCAGTGGTGCCAGTGCACTCTCTGGACTCACTGCACCGCATTCCCACTGGTGTCAGTGCACTCTGTGGACTCACTGCACTGCAACCCCAGTGGTGTCAGTGCACTCTCTGGACTCCCGGCACCGTATCCCCAGTGGTGCCAGTGCATTCGCTGGACTCACGGCACTGCATCCACAGTGGTGCCAGTGCACTCTCTGGACTCACTGAAGTGCATTCTCAGTGGAGCCAGTGCACTCTCTGGACTCACTGCACTGCATCCCCAGTGGTGCCAGTGCACTCTCTGGACTCACTGCAGTGCATCCCAAGTGGTGCCAATGCACTCTCTGGACTCACTGCAGTGCATCCCCAGTGGTGCCAGTACACTCACTGGACTCACTGCACTGCATCCCCAGTGGTGCCAGTGCAGTCTCTGCACTCACTGAAGTGCATCTCCAGTGGTGCCAGAGCACTCTCTGGACTCACTGCAGTGCATCCCAGTGGTGCCAGTGCACTCTCTGGACACTCTGCACTGCATCCCCACTGGTGCCAGTGCACTCTCTGGACTCACTGCACTGCATCCCCAGTGGTGCCAGTGCACTCTCTGGACTCACTGCACTGCATCTCCAATGGTGCCAGTGCACTCTCTGGACTCACTGCACTGCATCCCCAGTGGTGCCAATGCACTCTCTGGACTCACTGCTGTGCATCCCCAGTGGTGCCAGTACACTCACTGGACTGACTGAAGTGCATTCCCAGTGGTGACATTGAAGTCTTTGGACTCACTGCACTCCATCCCCACTGGTGCCTTTGCACTCCCTGGACTCACTGCACTGCTCCAGCCGCGGCAGCCGCTCCAGCCGCGGTAGCCCTCCAGCCGTGGCAGCCGCTCCACTCGGTAGCGGCTGGAGCGGCTGCCGCGGCTGGAGCGGCTGGAGCGGCTGCCGCGGCTGGAGCGGCTGCCGCGGATGGAGAGGCTGGCGCGGCTGGAGGGGCTGGAGCGGCTGCCGCGGCTGGAGCGGCTGGAGCGGCTGCCGCGGCTGGAGCGTCTGCCGCGGCTGGAGGGGCTACCGCGGGGTTGACTCGGCTGGAGCGGATGCCGAGGCTGGAACGGCACTCTCTGGACTCACTGAAATGCATTCTCAGTGGTGCCAGTGCACTCTCTGGACTCACTGCTCTGCATCCCCAGTGGTGCTAGTGCACTCTCTGGACTCACTGCAGTGCATCCCCAGTGGTGCCATTGCACTCTCTGGACTCACTGCACCGCATTCCCACTGGTGCCAGTGCGCTCTCTGGACTCACTGCACTGCATCCCCAGTGGTGCCAGTGCGCTCTCAGGACTCACTGCAGGGCATCCCCAGTGGTGCCAGTGCACTCTCTGGACTCACTGCACTGCATCCCCAGTCCTGCCAGTGCACTCTCTTGACTCACTGCAGTGCATCCCCAGTGGTGCCAGTACACTCACTGGACTGACTGAAGTGCATCCCCAGTGGTGTCAGTGCACTCACTGGAGTCACTGCACTGCATCCCCAGTGGTGCAAGTGCACTCCCTGGACTCACTGCACTGCATTCCCAGTGGTGACAGTGAAGTCTTTGGACTCACTGCACTCCATCCCCACTGGTGCCTTTGCACTCCCTGGACTCACTGCACTGCTCCAGCCGCGGCAGCCGCTCCAGCCGCGGTAGCCCTCCAGCCGTGGCAGCCGCTCCACTCGGTAGCGGCTGGAGCGGCTGCCGCGGTTGGAGCGGCTGGAGCGGCTGCCGCGGCTGGAGCGGCTGCCGCGGATGGAGAGGCTGGCGAGGCTGGAGGGGCTGGAGCGGCTGCCGCGGCTGGAGCGGCTGGAGCGGCTGCCGCGGCTGGAGCGTCTGCCGCGGCTGGAGGGCCTACCGCGGGGTTGACTCGGCTGGAGCGGATACCGAGGCTGGAACGGCACTCTCTGGACTCACTGAAATGCATTCTCAGTGGTGCCAGTGCACTCTCTGGACTCACTGCTCTGCATCCCCAGTGGTGCTAGTGCACTCTGGACTCACTGCAGTGCATCCCCAGTGGTGCCAGTGCACTCTCTGGACTCACTGCACCGCATTCCCACTGGTGTCAGTGCACTCTGTGGACTCACTGCACTGCATCCCCAGTGGTGTCAGTGCACTCTCTGGACTCCCGGCACCGTATCCCCAGTGGTGCCAGTGCATTCGCTGGACTCACGGCACTGCATCCACAGTGGTGCCAGTGCACTCTCTGGACTCACTGAAGTGCATTCTCAGTGGAGCCAGTGCACTCTCTGGACTCACTGCACTGCATCCCCAGTGGTGCCAGTGCACTCTCTGGACTCACTGCAGTGCATCCCAAGTGGTGCCAATGCACTCTCTGGACTCACTGCAGTGCATCCCCAGTGGTGCCAGTACACTCACTGGACTCACTGCACTGCATCCCCAGTGGTGCCAGTGCAGTCTCTGCACTCACTGAAGTGCATCTCCAGTGGTGCCAGAGCACTCTCTGGACTCACTGCAGTGCATCACCTGTGGTGCCAGTGCACTCTCTGGACACTCTGCACTGCATCCCCACTGGTGCCAGTGCACTCTCTGGACTCACTGCACTGCATCCCCAGTGGTGCCAGTGCACTCTCTGGACTCACTGCACTGCATCCCCAGTGGTGCCAGTGCACTCTCTGGACTCACTGCACTGCATCCCCAGTGGTGACAGTGAAGTCTTTGGACTCACTGCACTCCATCCCCACTGGTGCCTTTGCACTCCCTGGACTCACTGCACTGCTCCAGCCGCGGCAGCCGCTCCAGCCGCGGTAGCCCTCCAGCCGTGGCAGCCGCTCCACTCGGTAGCGGCTGGAGCGGCTGCCGCGGCTGGAGCGGCTGCCGCGGCTGGAGCGGCTGCCGCGGATGGAGAGGCTGGCGCGGCTGGAGGGGCTGGAGCGGCTGCCGCGGCTGGAGCGGCTGGAGCGGCTGCCGCGGCTGGAGCGTCTGCCGCGGCTGGAGGGGCTACCGCGGGGTTGACTCGGCTGGAGCGGATGCCGAGGCTGGAACGGCACTCTCTGGACTCACTGAAATGCATTCTCAGTGGTGCCAGTGCACTCTCTGGACTCACTGCTCTGCATCCCCAGTGGTGCTAGTGCACTCTCTGGACTCACTGCAGTGCATCCCCAGTGGTGCCATTGCACTCTCTGGACTCACTGCACCGCATTCCCACTGGTGCCAGTGCGCTCTCTGGACTCACTGCACTGCATCCCCAGTGGTGCCAGTGCGCTCTCAGGACTCACTGCAGGGCATCCCCAGTGGTGCCAGTGCACTCTCTGGACTCACTGCACTGCATCCCCAGTCCTGCCAGTGCACTCTCTTGACTCACTGCAGTGCATCCCCAGTGGTGCCAGTACACTCACTGGACTGACTGAAGTGCATCCCCAGTGGTGTCAGTGCACTCACTGGAGTCACTGCACTGCATCCCCAGTGGTGCAAGTGCACTCCCTGGACTCACTGCACTGCATTCCCAGTGGTGACAGTGAAGTCTTTGGACTCACTGCACTCCATCCCCACTGGTGCCTTTGCACTCCCTGGACTCACTGCACTGCTCCAGCCGCGGCAGCCGCTCCAGCCGCGGTAGCCCTCCAGCCGTGGCAGCCGCTCCACTCGGTAGCGGCTGGAGCGGCTGCCGCGGTTGGAGCGGCTGGAGCGGCTGCCGCGGCTGGAGCGGCTGCCGCGGATGGAGAGGCTGGCGAGGCTGGAGGGGCTGGAGCGGCTGCCGCGGCTGGAGCGGCTGGAGCGGCTGCCGCGGCTGGAGCGTCTGCCGCGGCTGGAGGGCCTACCGCGGGGTTGACTCGGCTGGAGCGGATACCGAGGCTGGAACGGCACTCTCTGGACTCACTGAAATGCATTCTCAGTGGTGCCAGTGCACTCTCTGGACTCACTGCTCTGCATCCCCAGTGGTGCTAGTGCACTCTGGACTCACTGCAGTGCATCCCCAGTGGTGCCAGTGCACTCTCTGGACTCACTGCACCGCATTCCCACTGGTGTCAGTGCACTCTGTGGACTCACTGCACTGCATCCCCAGTGGTGTCAGTGCACTCTCTGGACTCCCGGCACCGTATCCCCAGTGGTGCCAGTGCATTCGCTGGACTCACGGCACTGCATCCACAGTGGTGCCTGTGCACTCTCTGGACTCACTGAAGTGCATTCTCAGTGGAGCCAGTGCACTCTCTGGACTCACTGCACTGCATCCCCAGTGGTGCCAGTGCACTCTCTGGACTCACTGCAGTGCATCCCAAGTGGTGCCAATGCACTCTCTGGACTCACTGCAGTGCATCCCCAGTGGTGCCAGTACACTCACTGGACTCACTGCACTGCATCCCCAGTGGTGCCAGTGCAGTCTCTGCACTCACTGAAGTGCATCTCCAGTGGTGCCAGAGCACTCTCTGGACTCACTGCAGTGCATCCCAGTGGTGCCAGTGCACTCTCTGGACACTCTGCACTGCATCCCCACTGGTGCCAGTGCACTCTCTGGACTCACTGCACTGCATCCCCAGTGGTGCCAGTGCACTCTCTGGACTCACTGCACTGCATCTCCAATGGTGCCAGTGCACTCTCTGGACTCACTGCACTGCATCCCCAGTGGTGCCAATGCACTCTCTGGACTCACTGCTGTGCATCCCCAGTGGTGCCAGTACACTCACTGGACTGACTGAAGTGCATTCCCAGTGGTGACATTGAAGTCTTTGGACTCACTGCACTCCATCCCCACTGGTGCCTTTGCACTCCCTGGACTCACTGCACTGCTCCAGCCGCGGCAGCCGCTCCAGCCGCGGTAGCCCTCCAGCCGTGGCAGCCGCTCCACTCGGTAGCGGCTGGAGCGGCTGCCGCGGCTGGAGCGGCTGGAGCGGCTGCCGCGGCTGGAGCGGCTGCCGAGGCTGGAACGGCACTCTCTGGACTCACTGAAATGCATTCTCAGTGGTGCCAGTGCACTCTCTGGACTCACTGCTCTGCATCGCCAGTGGTGCTAGTGCACTCTCTGGACTCACTGCAGTGCATCCCCAGTGGTGCCATTGCACTCTCTGGACTCACTGCACCGCATTCCCACTGGTGCCAGTGCGCTCTCTGGACTCACTGCACTGCATCCCCAGTGGTGCCAGTGCGCTCTCAGGACTCACTGCAGGGCATCCCCAGTGGTGCCAGTGCACTCTCTGGACTCACTGCACTGCATCCCCAGTCCTGCCAGTGCACTCTCTTGACTCACTGCAGTGCATCCCCAGTGGTGCCAGTACACTCACTGGACTGACTGAAGTGCATCCCCAGTGGTGCCAGTGCACTCTCTGGACTCACAGCACTGCATGCCCAGTGGTGCCAGTGCACTCTCTGGACTCACTGCATTGCATCCTCAGTGGTGCCAGTGCACTCTCTGGACTCACTGCACTGCATCCCCAGTCCTGCCAGTGCACTCTCTGGACTCACTGCACTGCATCCCCAATGGTGCCAGTGCACTCTCTGGACTCACTGCACTGCTCCAGCCGCGGCAGCCTCTCCAGGCGCACCAGCCGCGGCATCCGCTCCAGCCTCGGCATCCGCTCCAGCCGCGTTAACCGCTCCAGCCGCGGTAGCTCCTCCAGCCGCGCCAGCCGCTCCAGCCGCGGCAGCCGCTCCAGCCGCTCCAGCCGCGGCATCCGCTCCAGCCGCTCCAGCCGCGGCAGCCGCTCCAACCGCGGCAGCCGCTCCAGTCGCGGCAGCCGCTCCAGCCGCTCCAGCCGCGGCAGCCGCTCCAGCCGCTACCGAGTGGAGCGGCTGCCACGGCTGGAGGGCTACCGCGGCTGGAGCGGCTGCCGCGGCTGGAGCAGTGCAGTGAGTCCAGGGAGTGCAAAGGCACCAGTGGGGATGGAGTGCAGTGAGTCCAAAGACTTCACTGTCACCACTGGGGATGCAGTGCAGTGAGTCCAGAGAGTGCACTGGCACCACTGGGGATGCCCTGCAGTGAGTCCAGAGAGTGCACTGGCACCACTGGGGATGCACTACAGTGAGTCCAGGGATAGCACTGGCACCACTGGGGATGCAGTGCAGTGAGTCCAGAGAGTGCACTGGCACCACTGGGGATGCCCTGCAGTGAGCCCAGAGAGTGCACTGGCACCACTGGGGATGCACTGCAGTGAGTCCAGAGAGTGCACTGGCACCACTGGGGATGCAGTGCAGTGAGTCCAGAGAGTGCACTGGCACCACTGGGGATGCAGTGCAGTGAGTCCAGAGAGTGCACAGGCTCCACTGAGAATGCACTTCAGTGAGTCCAGAGAGTGCACTGGCACCACTGGGGATGCAGTGCAGTGAGTCCAGAGAGTGCACTGGCAGCACTGGGGATGCAGTGCAGTGAGTCCAGAGAGTGCACTGGCACCACAGGTGATGCACTCCAGTGAGTCCAGAGAGTGCACTTGCACCACGGGGGATGCAGTGCAGTGAGTCCAGAGAGCGCACTGGCACCACTGGGGATGCACTGCAGTGAGTCCACAGAGTGCAATGGCACCACTGGGGATGCAGTGCAGTGAGTCCAGAGAGTGCACTGGCACCACTGGGGATGCACTGCAGTGAGTCCAGAGAGTGCACTGGCACCACTGGGGATGTAGTGCAGTGAGTCCAGAGAGTGCACTGGCACCACTGAAAATGCACTTCAGTGTGTCCAGAGAGTGCACTGGCACCACTGGGGATGCACTGCAGTGAGTCCAGAGAGTGCACTAGCGCCACTGGGGATGCAGTGCAGTGAGTCCAGAGAGTGTACTGGCACCACAGGGGATGCAGTGCAGTGAGTCCAGAGAGTGCACTGGCACCACTGGGGATGCACTGCAGTGAGTCCAGAGAGTGCACTGGCACCACAGGTGATGCAGTGCAGTGAGTCCAGAGAGTGGCGCTCCAGCCTCGTTTTCCGCTCCAGCCGCGTCAACCGCTCCAGCCGCGGTAGCCCCTCCAGCCGAGGCAGACGCTCTAGACGCTCCAACCGCGTCAGCCTCTCCAGCCGCGTTAGCCCCTCCAGCCGCGGCAGCCGCTCCAGCCGCGGCAGCCGCCCCAGCCGCGGTAACCGCTCCAAACGCGGCAGGAGCTCCAGCCGGGGCAGCCGCTCCAGCCGCTACCGAGTGGAGCGGCTGCCACGGCTGGAGCGGTTGCCGCGGTTGGAGCGCCTGCCGTGTTTGGAGCGGCTGCCGCGGCTTCCGCGGCTGGAGCGGCTGCCGCGGTTGGACAGTCTGCCGCGTATGCCGCGGACGGAGCGGCTGCCGCGGCTGCCGCGGCTGCCGAGGCTGGAGGGCTACCGCGGCTGGAGCGACTGCCGCGGCTGGAGTAGTGCAGTGAGTCCAGAGAGTGCACTGGCACCACTGGGGATGCACTTCAGTGTGTCCAGAGAGTGCATTGGCACCACTTGGGATGCAGTGCAGTGAGTCCAGAGAGTGCACTGGCACCATTGGAGATGCAGTGCAGTGAGTCCAGAGAGTGCACTGGCACCACTGGGGGTGCAGTGCAGTGAGTCCAGAGAGTGCACTGGCACCACTGGGGATGCAGTGCAGTGAGTCCAGAGAGTGCACTGGCACCACTGGGGATGCACTGCAGTGAGTCCAGAGAGTTCACTGGCACCACTGGAGATGCACTTCAGTGAGTGCAGAGACTGCACTGGCACCACTGGGGATGCAGTGCAGTGAGTCCAGAGAGTGTACTGGCAACACTGGGGATGCACTGCAGTGAGTCCAGAGAGTTCACTGGCACCACTGGAGATGCACTTCAGTGAGTGCAGAGACTGCACTGGCACCACTGGGGATGCAGTGCAGTGAGTCCAGAGAGTGTACTGGCAACACTGGGGATGCACTGCAGTGAGTCCAGAGAGTGCACTGGCACCACTGGGGATGCAGTGCAGTGAGTCCAGAGAGTGTACTGGCACCACTGGGGATGCACTGCAGTGAGTCCAGAGAGTGCATTGGCACCACTTGGGATGCACTGCAGTGAGTCCAGAGAGTGCACTTGCACCCCTGGGGATGCAGTGCAGTGAGTCCAGAGAGTGCACTGACACCACTGGGGATGCAGTGCAGTGAGTCCAGAGAGTGCACTGGCACCATTGGAGATGCAGTGCAGTGAGTCCAGAGAGTGCACTGGCACCACTGGGGATGCAGTGCAGTGAGTCCAGAGAGTGCACTGGCACCACTGGGTATGCACTGCAGTGAGTCCAGAGAGTTCACTGGCACCACTGGAGATGCACTTCAGTGAGTGCAGAGACTGCACTGGCACCACTGGGGATGCAGTGCAGTGAGTCCAGAGAGTGTACTGGCACCACTGGGGATGCACTGCAGTGAGTCCAGAGAGTGCATTGGCACCACTTGGGATGCACTGCAGTGAGTCCAGAGAGTGCACTTGCACCACTGGGGATGCAGTGCAGTGAGTCCAGAGAGTGCACTGGCACCAATGGGGATGCACTGCAGTGAGTCCACAGAGTGCACTGGCACCACTGGGGATGCAGTGCAGTGAGTCCAGAGAGTGCACTGGCACCACTGGTGATGCAGTACAGTGAGTCCAGAGAGTGCACTGGCACCAGTGGGGATGCAGTGCAGTGAGTCCAGAGAGTGCACTGGCACCACTGGGGATGCACTGCAGTGAGTCCAGAGAGTTCACTGGCACCACTGGAGATGTACTTCAGTGAGTCCAGAGACTGCACTGGCACCACTGGGGATGCAGTGCAGTGAGTCCAGAGCGTGCATTGGCACCACTTGGGATGCACTGCAGTGAGTCCAGAGAGTGCACTGGCACCACTGGGGATGCACTGCAGTGAGTCCAGAGAGTGCATTGGCACCACTTGGGATGCACTGCAGTGAGTCCAGAGAGTGCACTGGCACCACTGGGGATGCAGTGCAGTGAGTCCAGAGAGTGCGCTGGCACCACTGGGGATGCACTGCAGTGAGTCCAGAGAGTGCACTGGCACCAATGGGGATGCACTTCAGTGAGTCCACAGAGTGCACTGGCTCCACTGGGGATGCAGTGCAGTGAGTCCAGAGAGTGCACTGGCACCACTGGGCATGCAGTGCAGTGAGTCCAGAGAGTGCACTGGCACCACTGGGGATGCAGTGCAGTGAGTCCAGAGAGTGCACTGGCACCACTGGGGATGCAGTGCAGTGAGTCCAGAGAGTGCACTGGCACCACTGGGGATGCACTGCAGTGAGTCCAGAGAGTTCACTGGCACCACTGGGGATGCACTTCAGTGAGTGCAGAGACTGCACTGGCACCACTGGGGATGCAGTGCAGTGAGTCCACAGAGTGTACTGGCACCACTGGGGATGCACTGCAGTGAGTCCAGAGAGTGCATTGGCACCACTTGGGATGCACTGCAGTAAGTCCAGAGAGTGCTCTTGCACCACTGGGGATGCACTGCAGTGAGTCCAGAGAGTGCACTGGCACCACTGGGGATGCAGTGCAGTGAGTCCAGAGAATGCACTGGCACCAATGGGGATGCAAAGCAGTGAGTCCACAGAGTGCACTGGCACCACTGGGGATGCAGTACTGTGAGTCCAGAGAGTGCACTGGCACCACTGGGGATGCACAGCAGTGAGTCCAGAGAGTGCATTGGCACCACTGGGGATGCAGTGCAGTGAGTCCAGAGAGTGCACTAGCACCACTGGGGATGCAGTGCAGTCAGTCCAGTGAGTGTACTGGCACCACTGGGGATGCACTGCAGTGAGTCCAGAGAGTGCACTGGCACCACTGAGAATGCACTTCAGTGAGTCCAGAGAGTGCACTGGCACCACTGTTGATGCACTGCAGTGAGTCCACAGAGTGCACTGGCACCACTGGGGTTGCAGTGCAGTGAGTCCAGAGAGTGCACTGGCACCACTGGGGATGCACTTCAGTGAGTCCAGAGAGTGCACGGGCTCCACTGGGGATGCACTGCAGTGAGTCCACAGAGTGCACTGGCACCACTGGGGATGCAGTGCAGTGAGGCCAGAGAGTGCACTGGCTCCAATGGGGATGCAGTGCAGTTAGTCCAGAGAGTGCACTGGCACCACTGGGTATGCAGTGCAGTGAGTCCAGAGAGTGCACAGGCAAAACTGGGGACGCACTGCAGTGAGTCCAGACAGTGCACTGGCACCACTGGGGATGCAGTGCAGTGAGTCCAGAGTGTGCACTGGCACCACTGGGAATGCAGTGCAGTGAGTCCAGAGATCGCACTGGCACCACGGGGGATGCACTTCAGTGAGTCCAGAGAGTGCACTGGCACCACTGGGGATGCACTGCAGTGAGTCCAGAGAGTGCACTGGCACCACTGGGGATGCACTGCAGTGAGTCCAGAGAGTGCACTGGCACCACTGGGGATGCAGTGCAGTGAGTCCAGAGAGTGCACTGGCACCAGAGGGAATGCACTGCAGTGAGTCCAGTGAGTGCACTGGCACCACTGGGGATGCAGTGCAGTGAGTGCAGGGAGTGCACTGGCACCACTGTGGATGCAGTGCAGTGAGTCCAGAGAGTGCAGTGGCACCACTGGGGATGCAGTGCAGTGAGTCCAGAGAGTGCACAGGCACCACTGGGGATGCAGTGCAGTGAGTCCAGAGAGTGCTCTGGCACCACTGGGGTTACAGTGCAGTGAGTCCAGAGAGTGCACTGGCACCACTGGGGATGCAGTGCAGTGAGTCCAGAGAGTGCACTGGCACCTCTGGTGATGCACTGCAGTTACTCCAGAGAGTGCACTGGCACCACTGGTGATGCAGTACAGTGAGTCCAGAGAGTGCACTGGCACCACTGGGGATTCACTGCAGTGAGTCCAGAGAGTGCACTGGCACCACTGAGAATGCCTTTCAGTGAGTCCAGAGAGTGCACTGGCACCACTGGGGATGCACTGCAGTGAGTCCACAGAGTGCACTAGCACCACTGGGGATGCAGTGCAGTGAGTCCAGAGAGCGTACTGGCACCACTGGGGATGCACTGCAGTGAGTCCAGAGAGTGCACTGGCACCACTGAGAATGCACTTCAGTGAGGCCAGAGAGCGCACTGGCACCACTGGGGATGCAGTGCAGTGAGTCCAGAGAGTGCACTGGCACCACTGGGGATGCACTGCAGTGAGTCCAGAGAGTGCACTGGCACCACTGATGATGCAGTACAGTGAGTCCAGTGAGTGCACTGGCACCACTGGGAATGTAGTGCAGTGACTCGAGAGAGTGCACTGGCACCACAGGGGATGCAGTGCAGTGAGTCCAGAGAGTGCACTGGCACCACTGGGGATGCAGTGCAGTGAGTCCAGAGAGTGCATTGGCACCACTGGGGATGCAGTGCAGTGAGTCCAGAGAGTGCACTGGCAGCACTGGGGATGCACTGCAGTGAGTCCACAGAGTGCACTGGTACCACTGGGGATGCAGTGCAGTGAGTCCAGAGAGTGCACTGGCACCACTGGGGATGCAGTGCAGTGAGTCCAGAGAGTGCACTGGCACCACTGGGGATGCAGTGCAGTGAGTCCAGAGAGTGCACTGGCACCACTGGGGATGCAGTGCAGTGAGTCCAGAGAGTGCACTGGCAGCACTGGGGATGCAGTGCAGTGAGTCCAGAGAGTGCACTGGCACCACTGGGGATGCACTGCAGTGAGTCCAGAGAGCGCACTGGCACCACTGGGGATGCACTGCAGTGAGTCCACAGAGTGCACTGGCACCACTGAGAATGCACTTCAGTGAGTCCAGAGAGTGCACTGGTACCACTGGGGATGCACTGCAGTGAGTCCAGAGAGTGCACTAGCACCACTGGGGATGCAGTGCAGTGAATCCAGTGAGTGCACTGGCACCACTGGGGATGCAGTGCAGTGAGTCAAGAGAGTGCACTGGCACCACTGGGGATGCAGTACAGTGAGTCCAGAGAGTGCATTGGCACCATTGGAGATGCAGTGCAGTGAGTCCAGAGAGTGCACTGGCACCACTGGGGATGCACAGCAGTGAGTCCAGAGAGTGCATTGGCACCACTGGGGATGCAGTGCAGTGAGTCCAGAGAGTGCACTGGCACCATTGGAGATGCACTGCAGTGAGTCCAGAGAGTGCACTGGCACCACTGGGGATGCAGTGCAGTGAGTCCAGAGAGTGCACTGGCACCACTGGGGATGCAGTGCAGTGAGTCCAGAGAGTGCACTGGCACCACTGGGGATGCACTGCAGTGAGTCCAGAGAGTTCACTGGCACCACTGGAGATGCACTTCAGTGAGTGCAGAGACTGCACTGGCACCACTGGAGATGCAGTGCAGTGAGTCCAGTGAGTGTACTGGCACCACTGGGGATGCACTGCAGTGAGTCCAGAGAGTGCACTGGCACCACTTGGGATGCACTGCAGTGAGTCCAGAGAGTGCACTTGCACCACTGGGGATGCAGTACAGTGAGTCCAGAGAGTGCACTGGCACCACTGGGGATGCAGTGCAGTGAGTCCAGAGAGTGCACTGGCACCAATGGGGATGCACTTCAGTGAGTCCAGAGAGTGCACTGGCTCCACTGGGGATGCAGTGCAGTGAGTCCAGAGAGTGCACTGGCACCATTGGAGATGCAGTGCAGTGAGTCCAGAGAGTGCACTGGCACCACTGGGGATGCAGTGCAGTGAGTCCAGAGAGTGCACTGGCACCACTGGGGATGCAGTGCAGTGAGTCCAGAGAGTGCACTGGCACCACTGGGGATGCACTGCAGTGAGTCCAGAGAGTTCACTGGCACCACTGGGGATGCACTTCAGTGAGTGCAGAGACTGCACTGGCACCACTGGGGATGCAGTGCAGTGAGTCCAGTGAGTGTACTGGCACCACTGGGGATGCACTGCAGTGAGTCCAGAGAGTGCATTGGCACCACTTGGATGCACTGCAGTGAGTCCAGAGAGTGCACTTGCACCACTGGGGATGCAGTGCAGTGAGTCCAGAGAGTGCACTGGCACCACTGGGGATGCAGTGCAGTGAGTCCAGAGAGTGCACTGGCACCACTGGGGATGCACTGCAGTGAGTCCAGAGAGTGCACTGGCACCACTGATGATGCAGTACAGTGAGTCCAGTGAGTGCACTGGCACCACTGGGGATGTAGCGCAGTGACTCGAGAGAGTGCACTGGCACCACTGGGGATGCAGTGCAGTGACTCCAGAGAGTGCACTGGCACCACTTGGGATGCAGTGCAGTGAGTCCAGAGAGTGCACTGGCACCACTGGGGATGCAGTGCAGTGAGTCCAGAGAGTGCACTGGCACCACTGGGGATGCAGTGCAGTGAGTCCAGAGAGTGCACTGGCACCACTGGGGATGCACTGCAGTGAGTCCAGAGAGTGCACTGGCACCACTGATGATGCAGTACAGTGAGTCCAGTGAGTGCACTGGCACCACTGGGGATGTAGTGCAGTGACTCGAGAGAGTGCACTGGCACCACTGGGGATGCAGTGCAGTGACTCCAGAGAGTGCACTGGCACCACTTGGGATGCAGTGCAGTGAGTCCAGAGAGTGCACTGGCACCACTGGGGATGCAGTGCAGTGAGTCCAGAGCGTGCATTGGCACCACTGGGGATGCAGTGCAGTGAGTCCAGAGAGTGCTCTGGCACCACTGGGGATACAGTGCAGTGAGTCCACAGAGTGCACTGGTACCACTGGGGATGCAGTGCAGTGAGTCCAGAGAGTGCACTGGCACCACTGGGGATGCAGTGCAGTGAGTCCAGAGAGTGCACTGGCACCACTGGGGATGCAGTGCAGTGAGTCCAGAGAGTGCACTGGCACCACTGGGGATGCAGTGCAGTGAGTCCAGAGAGTGCACTGGCAGCACTGGGGATGCAGTGCAGTGAGTCCAGAGAGTGCACTGGCACCACTGGGGATGCACTGCAGTGAGTCCAGAGAGCGCACTGGCACCACTGGGGATGCAGTGCAGTGAGTCCACAGAGTGCACTGGCACCACTGAGAATGCACTTCAGTGAGTCCAGAGAGTGCACTGGTACCACTGGGGATGCACTGCAGTGAGTCCAGAGAGTGCACTAGCACCACTGGGGATGCAGTGCAGTGAATCCAGTGAGTGCACTGGCACCACTGGGGATGCAGTGCAGTGAGTCAAGAGAGTGCACTGGCACCACTGGGGATGCAGTACAGTGAGTCCAGAGAGTGCATTGGCACCATTGGAGATGCAGTGCAGTGAGTCCAGAGAGTGCACTGGCACCACTGGGGATGCACAGCAGTGAGTCCAGAGAGTGCATTGGCACCACTGGGGATGCAGTGCAGTGAGTGAAGAGAGTGCACTGGCACCATTGGAGATGCACTGCAGTGAGTCCAGAGAGTGCACTGGCACCACTGGGGATGCAGTGCAGTGAGTCCAGAGAGTGCACTGGCACCACTGGGGATGCAGTGCAGTGAGTCCAGAGAGTGCACTGGCACCACTGGGGATGCACTGCAGTGAGTCCAGAGAGTTCACTGGCACCACTGGAGATGCACTTCAGTGAGTGCAGAGACTGCACTGGCAGCACTGGGGATGCAGTGCAGTGAGTCCAGTGAGTGTACTGGCACCAATGGGGATGCACTGCAGTGAGTCCAGAGAGTGCATTGGCACCACTTGGGATGCACTGCAGTGAGTCCAGAGAGTGCACTTGCACCACTGGGGATGCAGTGCAGTGAGTCCAGAGAGTGCACTGGCACCACTGGGGATGCAGTGCAGTGAGTCCAGAGAGTGCACTGGCACCAATGGGGATGCACTTCAGTGAGTCCAGAGAGTGCACTGGCTCCACTGGGGATGCAGTGCAGTGAGTCCAGAGAGTGCACTGGCACCATTGGAGATGCAGTGCAGTGAGTCCAGAGAGTGCACTGGCACCACTGGGGATGCAGTGCAGTGAGTCCAGAGAGTGCACTGGCACCACTGGGGATGCAGTGCAGTGAGTCCAGAGAGTGCACTGGCACCACTGGGGACGCACAGCAGTGAGTCCAGAGAGTTCACTGGCACCACTGGGGATGCACTTCAGTGAGTGCAGAGACTGCACTGGCACCACTGGGGATGCAGTGCAGTAAGTCCAGTGAGTGTACTGGCACCACTGGGGATGCACTGCAGTGAGTCCAGAGAGTGCATTGGCACCACTTGGGATGCACTGCAGTGAGTCCAGAGAGTGCACTTGCACCACTGGGGATGCAGTGCAGTGAGTCCAGAGAGTGCACTGGCACCACTGGGGATGCAGTGCAGTGAGTCCAGAGAGTGCACTGGCACCAATGGGGATGCTCAGCAGTGAGTCCACAGAGTGCACTGGCACCACTGTGGATGCAGTACCGTGAGTCCAGAGAGTGCACTGGCACCACTGGGGATGCACTGCAGTGAGTCCAGAGAGTGCTCTGGCACCACTGGCGATGCAGTGCAGTGAGTGCAGAGACTGCACTAGCACCACTGGGGATGCAGTGGAGTCAGTCCAGTGAGTGTACTGGCACCACTGGGGATGCAGTGCAGTGAGTCCAGAGAGTGCACTGGCACCACTGAGAATGCACTTCAGTGAGTCCAGAGAGTGCACTGGCACCACTGGGGATGCACTGCAGTGAGTCCAGAGAGTGCACTGGCACCACTGAGAATGCACTTCAGTGAGGCCAGAGAGCGCACTGGCACCACTGGGGATGCAGTGCAGTGAGTCCAGAGAGTGGACTGGCACCACTGAGAATGCACTTCAGTGAGTCCAAAGAGTGCACTGGCACCACTGGGGATGCACTGCAGTGAGTCCAGAGAGTGAACTAGCACCACTGGGAATGTAGTGCAGTGAATCCAGTGAGTGCACTGGCACCAGTGGGGATGCACTGCAGTGAGTCCAGAGAGTGCACTGGCACCACTGGGGATGCACTGCAGTGAGTCCAGAGAGTGCACTGGCACCACTGGAGATGCAGTACAGTGAGTCCAGTGAATGCACTGGCAACACTGGGGATGCAGTGCAGTGAGTCCAGAGAGTGCACTGGCACCACTGGTGATGCAGTATAGTGAGTCCAGTGAGTGCACTGGCACCACTGGGGATGCAGTGCAGTGAGTCCAGAGAGTGCACTGGCACCACTGGGGATGCACTGCAGTGAGTCCAGAGAGTGCACTGGCACCACTGATGATGCAGTACAGTGAGTCCAGTGAGTGCACTGGCACCACTGGGGATGTAGTGCAGTGACTCGAGAGAGTGCACTGGCACCACTGGGGATGCAGTGCAGTGACTCCAGAGAGTGCACTGGCACCACTGGGGATGCACTGCAGTGAGTCCAGAGAGTGCACTGGCACCACTGGGGATGCAGTGCAGTGAGTCCAGAGAGTGCACTGGCACCACTGGGGATGCAGTGCAGTGAGTCCAGAGAGTGCACTGGCACCACTGGGGATGCAGTGCAGTGAGTCCAGAGAGTGCACTGGCACCACTGGGGATGCAGTGCAGTGAGTCCAGAGAGTGCACTGGCAGCACTGGGGATGCAGTGCAGTGAGTCCAGAGAGTTCACTGGCACCACTGGAGATGCACTTCAGTGAGTGCAGAGACTGCACTGGCAGCACTGGGGATGCAGTGCAGTGAGTCCAGTGAGTGTACTGGCACCACTGGGGATGCACTGCAGTGAGTCCAGAGAGTGCATTGGCACCACTTGGGATGCACTGCAGTGAGTCCAGAGAGTGCACTTGCACCACTGGGGATGCAGTGCAGTGAGTCCAGAGAGTGCACTGGCACCACTGGGGATGCAGTGCAGTGAGTCCAGAGAGTGCACTGGCACCAATGGGGATGCACTTCAGTGAGTCCAGAGAGTGCACTGGCTCCACTGGGGATGTAGTGCAGTGAGTCCAGAGAGTGCACTGGCACCATTGGAGATGCAGTGCAGTGAGTCCAGAGAGTGCACTGGCACCACTGGGGATGCAGTGCAGTGAGTCCAGAGAGTGCACTGGCACCACTGGGGATGCAGTGCAGTGAGTCCAGAGAGTGCACTGGCACCACTGGGGACGCACAGCAGTGAGTCCAGAGAGTTCACTGGCACCACTGGGGATGCACTTCAGTGAGTGCAGAGACTGCACTGGCACCACTGGGGATGCAGTGCAGTAAGTCCAGTGAGTGTACTGGCACCACTGGGGATGCACTGCAGTGAGTCCAGAGAGTGCATTGGCACCACTTGGGATGCACTGCAGTGAGTCCAGAGAGTGCACTTGCACCACTGGGGATGCAGTGCAGTGAGTCCAGAGAGTGCACTGGCACCACTGGGGATGCAGTGCAGTGAGTCCAGAGAGTGCACTGGCACCAATGGGGATGCACAGCAGTGAGTCCACAGAGTGCACTGGCACCACTGGGGATGCAGTACCGTGAGTCCAGAGAGTGCACTGGCACCACTGGGGATGCACTGCAGTGAGTCCAGAGAGTGCTCTGGCACCACTGGCGATGCAGTGCAGTGAGTGCAGAGACTGCACTAGCACCACTGGGGATGCAGTGCAGTCAGTCCAGTGAGTGTACTGGCACCACTGGGGATGCAGTGCAGTGAGTCCAGAGAGTGCACTGGCACCACTGAGAATGCACTTCAGTGAGTCCAGAGAGTGCACTGGCACCACTGGGGATGCACTGCAGTGAGTCCAGAGAGTGCACTGGCACCACTGAGAATGCACTTCAGTGAGGCCAGAGAGCGCACTGGCACCACTGGGGATGCAGTGCAGTGAGTCCAGAGAGTGGACTGGCACCACTGAGAATGCACTTCAGTGAGTCCAAAGAGTGCACTGGCACCACTGGGGATGCACTGCAGTGAGTCCAGAGAGTGAACTAGCACCACTGGGAATGTAGTGCAGTGAATCCAGTGAGTGCACTGGCACCAGTGGGGATGCACTGCAGTGAGTCCAGAGAGTGCACTGGCACCACTGGGGATGCAGTGCAGTGAGTCCAGAGAGTGCACTGGCACCACTGGAGATGCAGTACAGTGAGTCCAGTGAATGCACTGGCAACACTGGGGATGCAGTGCAGTGAGTCCAGAGAGTGCACTGGCACCACTGGTGATGCAGTATAGTGAGTCCAGTGAGTGCACTGGCACCACTGGGGATGCAGTGCAGTGAGTCCAGAGAGTGCACTGGCACCACTGGGGATGCACTGCAGTGAGTCCAGAGAGTGCACTGGCACCACTGATGATGCAGTACAGTGAGTCCAGTGAGTGCACTGGCACCACTGGGGATGTAGTGCAGTGACTCGAGAGAGTGCACTGGCACCACTGGGGATGCAGTGCAGTGACTCCAGAGAGTGCACTGGCACCACTGGGGATGCACTGCAGTAAGTCCAGAGAGTGCACTGGCACCACTGGGGATGCAGTGCAGTGAGTCCAGAGAGTGCACTGGCACCACTGGGGATGCAGTGCAGTGAGTCCAGAGAGTGCACTGGAACCACTGGGGATGCAGTGCAGTGAGTCCAGAGAGTGCACTGGCACCACTGGGGATGCAGTGCAGTGAGTCCAGAGAGTGCACTGGCAGCACTGGGGATGCACTGCAGTGAGTCCAGAGAGTGCACTGGCACCACTGGGGATGCACTGCAGTGAGTCCAGAGAGCGCACTGGCACCACTGGGGATGCACTGCAGTGAGTCCACAGAGTGCACTGGCACCACTGAGAATGCACTTCAGTGAGTCCAGAGAGTGCACTGGTACCACTGGGGATGCACTGCAGTGAGTCCAGAGAGTGCACTAGCACCACTGGGGATGCAGTGCAGTGAATCCAGTGAGTGCACTGGCACCACTGGGGATGCAGTGCAGTGAGTCAAGAGAGTGCACTGGCACCACTGGGGATGCAGTACAGTGAGTCCAGAGAGTGCATTGGCACCATTGGAGATGCAGTGCAGTGAGTCCAGAGAGTGCACTGGCACCACTGGGGATGCACAGCAGTGAGTCCAGAGAGTTCATTGGCACCACTGGGGATGCAGTGCAGTGAGTCCAGAGAGTGCACTGGCACCATTGGAGATGCACTGCAGTGAGTCCAGAGAGTGCACTGGCACCACTGGGGATGCAGTGCAGTGAGTCCAGAGAGTGCACTGGCACCACTGGGGATGCAGTGCAGTGAGTCCAGAGAGTGCACTGGCACCACTGGGGATGCACTGCAGTGAGTCCAGAGAGTTCACTGGCACCACTGGAGATGCACTTCAGTGAGTGCAGAGACTGCACTGGCACCACTGGGGATGCAGTGCAGTGAGTCCAGTGAGTGTACTGGCACCACTGATGATGCAGTACAGTGAGTCCAGAGAGTGCATTGGCACCACTTGGGATGCACTGCAGTGAGTCCAGAGAGTGCACTTGCACCACTGGGGATGCACTGCAGTGAGTCCAGAGAGTGCACTGGCACCACTGGGGATGCAGTGCAGTGAGTCCAGAGAGTGCACTGGCACCAATGGGGATGCACTTCAGTGAGTCCAGAGAGTGCACTGGCTCCACTGGGGATGCAGTGCAGTGAGTCCAGAGAGTGCACTGGCACCATTGGAGATGCAGTGCAGTGAGTCCAGAGAGTGCACTGGCACCACTGGGGATGCAGTGCAGTGAGTCCAGAGAGTGCACTGGCACCACTGGGGATGCACTGCAGTGAGTCCAGAGAGTTCACTGGCACCATTGGGGATGCACTTCAGTGAGTGCAGAGACTGCACTGGCACCACTGGGGATGCAGTGCAGTGAGTCCAGAGAGTGTACTGGCACCACTGGGGATGCACTGCAGTGAGTCCAGAGAGTGCATTGGCACCACTTGGGATGCACTGCAGTGAGTTTAGAGAGTGCACTTGCACCACTGGGGATGCAGTGCAGTGAGTCCAGAGAGTGCACTGGCACCACTGGGGATGCAGTGCAGTGAGTCCAGAGAGTGCACTGGCACCACTGGGGATGCACTGCAGTGAGTCCAGAGAGTGCACTGGCACCACTGATGATGCAGTACAGTGAGTCCAGTGAGTGCACTGGCACCACTGGGGATGTAGTGCAGTGACTCGAGAGAGTGCACTGGCACCACTGGGGATGCAGTGCAGTGACTCCAGAGAGTGCACTGGCACCACTTGGGATGCAGTGCAGTGAGTCCAGAGAGTGCACTGGCACCACTGGGGATGCAGTGCAGTGAGTCCAGAGAGTGCACTGGCACCACTGGGGATGCAGTGCAGTGAGTCCAGAGAGTGCACTGGCACCACTGGGGATGCACTGCAGTGAGTCCAGAGAGTGCACTGGCACCACTGATGATGCAGTACAGTGAGTCCAGTGAGTGCACTGGCACCACTGGGGATGTAGTGCAGTGACTCGAGAGAGTGCACTGGCACCACTGGGGATGCAGTGCAGTGAGTCCAGAGAGTGCACTGGCACCACTTGGGATGCAGTGCAGTGAGTCCAGAGAGTGCACTGGCACCACTGGGGATGCAGTGCAGTGAGTCCAGAGAGTGCATTGGCACCACTGGGGATGCAGTGCAGTGAGTCCAGAGAGTGCACTGGCAGCACTGGGGATGCACTGCAGTGAGTCCACAGTGTGCACTGGTACCACTGGGGATGCAGTGCAGTGAGTCCAGAGAGTGCACTGGCACCACTGGGGATGCACTGCAGTGAGTCCAGAGAGTGCACTGGCACCAGTGGGGATGCAGTGCAGTGAGTCCAGAGAGTGCACTGGCACCACTGGGGATGCAGTGCAGTGAGTCCAGAGAGTGCACTGGCAGCACTGGGGATGCAGTGCAGTGAGTCCAGAGAGTGCACTGGCACCACTGGGGATGCACTGCAGTGAGTCCAGAGAGCGCATTGGCACCACTGGGGATGCACTGCAGTGAGTCCACAGAGTGCACTGGCACCACTGAGAATGCACTTCAGTGAGTCCAGAGAGTGCACTGGTACCACTGGGGATGCACTGCAGTGAGTCCAGAGAGTGCACTAGCACCACTGGGGATGCAGTGCAGTGAATCCAGTGAGTGCACTGGCACCACTGGGGATGCAGTGCAGTGAGTCAAGAGAGTGCACTGGCACCACTGGGGATGCAGTACAGTGAGTCCAGAGAGTGCACTGGCACCACTGGGGATGCAGTGCAGTGAGTCCAGAGAGTGCACTGGCACCACTGGGGATGCAGTGCAGTGAGTCCAGAGAGTGCACTGGCACCACTGGGGATGCACTGCAGTGAGTCCAGAGAGTTCACTGGCACCACTGGGGATGCACTTCAGTGAGTGCAGAGACTGCACTGGCAGCACTGGGGATGCAGTGCAGTGAGTCCAGTGAGTGTACTGGCACCACTGGGGATGCACTGCAGTGAGTCCAGAGAGTGCATTGGCACCACTTGGGATGCACTGCAGTGAGTCCAGAGAGTGCACTTGCACCACTGGGGATGCAGTGCAGTGAGTCCAGAGAGTGCACTGGCACCACTGGGGATGCAGTGCAGTGAGTCCAGAGAGTGCACTGGCACCATTGGAGATGCAGTGCAGTGAGTCCAGAAAGTGCACTGGCACCACTGGGGATGCAGTGCAGTGAGTCCAGAGAGTGCACTGGCACCACTGGGGATGCAGTGCAGTGAGTCCAGAGAGTGCACTGGCACCACTGGGGACGCACTGCAGTGAGTCCAGAGAGTTCACTGGCACCACTGGGGATGCACTTCAGTGAGTGCAGAGACTGCACTGGCACCACTGGGGATGCAGTGCAGTAAGTCCAGTGAGTGTACTGGCACCACTGGGGATGCACTGCAGTGAGTCCAGTGAGTGTACTGGCACCACTGGGGATGCACGGCAGTGAGTCCAGAGAGTGCATTGGCACCACTTGGGATGCACTGCAGTGAGTCCAGAGAGTGCACTTGCACCACTGGGGATGCAGTGCAGTGAGTCCAGAGAGTGCACTGGCACCACTGGGGATGCACTGCAGTGAGTCCAGAGAGTGCACTGGCACCACTGATGATGCAGTACAGTGAGTCCAGTGAGTGCACTGGCACCACTGGGGATGTAGTGCAGTGACTCCAGAGAGTGCACTGGCACCACTGGGGATGCAGTGCAGTGACTCCAGAGAGTGCACTGGCACCACTTGGGATGCAGTGCAGTGAGTCCAGAGAGTGCACTGGCACCACTGGGGATGCAGTGCAGTGCGTCCAGAGAGTGCACTGGCACCACTGGGGATGCAGTGCAGTGAGTCCAGAGAGTGCACTGGCACCACTTGGGATGCAGTGCAGTGAGTCCAGAGAGTGCACTGGCACCACTGGGGATGCAGTGCAGTGAGTCCAGAGAGTGCATTGGCACCACTGGGGATGCAGTGCAGTGAGTCCAGAGAGTGCACTGGCAGCACTGGGGATGCACTGCAGTGAGTCCACAGTGTGCACTGGTACCACTGGGGATGCAGTGCAGTGAGTCCAGAGAGTGCACTGTCACCACTGGGGATGCAGTGCAGTGAGTCCAGAGAGTGCACTGGCACCACTGGGGATGCAGTGCAGTGAGTCCAGAGAGTGCACTGGCACCACTGGGGATGCAGTGCAGTGAGTCCACAGAGTGCACTGGCAGCACTGGGGATGCAGTGCAGTGAGTCCAGAGAGTGCACTGGCACCACTGGGGATGCACTGCAGTGAGTCCAGAGAGCGCATTGGCACCACTGGGGATGCACTGCAGTGAGTCCACAGAGTGCACTGGCACCACTGAGAATGCACTTCAGTGAGTCCAGAGAGTGCACTGGTACCACTGGGGATGCACTGCAGTGAGTCCAGAGAGTGCACTAGCACCACTGGGGATGCAGTGCAGTGAATCCAGTGAGTGCACTGGCACCACTGGGGATGCAGTGCAGTGAGTCAAGAGAGTGCACTGGCACCACTGGGGATGCAGTACAGTGAGTCCAGAGAGTGCACTGGCACCACTGGGGATGCAGTGCAGTGAGTCCAGAGAGTGCACTGGCACCACTGGGGATGCAGTGCAGTGAGTCCAGAGAGTGCACTGGCACCACTGGGGATGCACTGCAGTGAGTCCAAAGAGTTCACTGGCACCACTGGAGATGCACTTCAGTGAGTGCAGAGACTGCACTGGCAGCACTGGGGATGCAGTGCAGTGAGTCCAGTGAGTGTACTGGCACCACTGGGGATGCACTGCAGTGAGTCCAGAGAGTGCATTGGCACCACTTGGGATGCACTGCAGTGAGTCCAGAGAGTGCACTTGCACCACTGGGGATGCAGTGCAGTGAGTCCAGAGAGTGCACTGGCACCACTGGGGATGCAGTGCAGTGAGTCCAGAGAGTGCACTGGCACCAATGGGGATGCACTTCAGTGAGTCCAGAGAGTGCACTGGCTCCACTGGGGATGCAGTGCAGTGAGTCCAGAGAGTGCACTGGCACCATTGGAGATGCAGTGCAGTGAGTCCAGAAAGTGCACTGGCACCACTGGGGATGCAGTGCAGTGAGTCCAGAGAGTGCACTGGCACCATTGGAGATGCAGTGCAGTGAGTCCAGAGAGTGCACTGGCACCACTGGGGATGCAGTGCAGTGAGTCCAGAGAGTGCACTGGCACCACTGGGGATGCACTGCAGTGAGTCCAGAGAGTTCACTGGCACCATTGGGGATGCACTTCAGTGAGTGCAGAGACTGCACTGGCACCACTGGGGATGCAGTGCAGTGAGTCCAGTGAGTGTACTGGCACCACTGGGGATGCACTGCAGTGAGTCCAGAGAGTGCATTGGCACCACTTGGGATGCACTGCAGTGAGTCCAGAGAGTGCACTTGCACCACTGGGGATGCAGTGCAGTGAGTCCAGAGAGTGCACTGGCACCACTGGGGATGCAGTGCAGTGAGTCCAGAGAGTGCACTGGCACCACTGGGGATGCACTGCAGTGAGTCCAGAGAGTGCACTGGCACCACTGATGATGCAGTACAGTGAGTCCAGTGAGTGCACTGGCACCACTGGGGATGTAGTGCAGTGACTCGAGAGAGTGCACTGGCACCACTGGGGATGCAGTGCAGTGACTCCAGAGAGTGCACTGGCACCACTTGGGATGCAGTGCAGTGAGTCCAGAGAGTGCACTGGCACCACTGGGGATGCAGTGCAGTGAGTCCAGAGAGTGCACTGGCACCACTGGGGATGCAGTGCAGTGAGTCCAGAGAGTGCACTGGCACCACTGGGGATGCACTGCAGTGAGTCCAGAGAGTGCACTGGCACCACTGATGATGCAGTACAGTGAGTCCAGTGAGTGCACTGGCACCACTGGGGATGTAGTGCAGTGACTCGAGAGAGTGCACTGGCACCACTGGGGATGCAGTGCAGTGAGTCCAGAGAGTGCACTGGCACCACTTGGGATGCAGTGCAGTGAGTCCAGAGAGTGCACTGGCACCACTGGGGATGCAGTGCAGTGAGTCCAGAGAGTGCATTGGCACCACTGGGGATGCAGTGCAGTGAGTCCAGAGAGTGCACTGGCAGCACTGGGGATGCACTGCAGTGAGTCCACAGTGTGCACTGGTACCACTGGGGATGCAGTGCAGTGAGTCCAGAGAGTGCACTGGCACCACTGGGGATGCACTGCAGTGAGTCCAGAGAGTGCACTGGCACCACTGGGGATGCAGTGCAGTGAGTCCAGAGAGTGCACTGGCACCACTGGGGATGCAGTGCAGTGAGTCCAGAGAGTGCACTGGCAGCACTGGGGATGCAGTGCAGTGAGTCCAGAGAGTGCACTGGCACCACTGGGGATGCACTGCAGTGAGTCCAGAGAGCGCATTGGCACCACTGGGGATGCACTGCAGTGAGTCCACAGAGTGCACTGGCACCACTGAGAATGCACTTCAGTGAGTCCAGAGAGTGCACTGGTACCACTGGGGATGCACTGCAGTGAGTCCAGAGAGTGCACTAGCACCACTGGGGATGCAGTGCAGTGAATCCAGTGAGTGCACTGGCACCACTGGGGATGCAGTGCAGTGAGTCAAGAGAGTGCACTGGCACCACTGGGGATGCAGTACAGTGAGTCCAGAGAGTGCACTGGCACCACTGGGGATGCAGTGCAGTGAGTCCAGAGAGTGCACTGGCACCAC
Organism: Anser brachyrhynchus; assembly: GCF_964034855.1. Classification (NCBI taxonomy): domain Eukaryota; kingdom Metazoa; phylum Chordata; class Aves; order Anseriformes; family Anatidae; genus Anser; species Anser brachyrhynchus. Next base: position 414,215 of record NW_027663529.1, on the reverse strand, counting down.
TGGGGATGCAGTGCAGTGAGTCCAGAGAGTGCACTGGCACCACTGGGGATGCACTGCAGTGAGTCCAGAGAGTTCACTGGCACCACTGGGGATGCACTTCAGTGAGTGCAGAGACTGCACTGGCAGCACTGGGGATGCAGTGCAGTGAGTCCAGTGAGTGTACTAGCACCACTGGGGATGCACTGCAGTGAGTCCAGAGAGTGCATTGGCACCACTTGGGATGCACTGCAGTGAGTCCAGAGAGTGCACTTGCACCACTGGGGATGCAGTGCAGTGAGTCCAGAGAGTGCACTGGCACCACTGGGGATGCAGTGCAGTGAGTCCAGAGAGTGCACTGGCACCATTGGAGATGCAGTGCAGTGAGTCCAGAAAGTGCACTGGCACCACTGGGGATGCAGTGCAGTGAGTCCAGAGAGTGCACTGGCACCACTGGGGATGCAGTGCAGTGAGTCCAGAGAGTGCACTGGCACCACTGGGGACGCACTGCAGTGAGTCCAGAGAGTTCACTGGCACCACTGGGGATGCACTTCAGTGAGTGCAGAGACTGCACTGGCACCACTGGGGATGCAGTGCAGTAAGTCCAGTGAGTGTACTGGCACCACTGGGGATGCACTGCAGTGAGTCCAGTGAGTGTACTGGCACCACTGGGGATGCACTGCAGTGAGTCCAGAGAGTGCATTGGCACCACTTGGGATGCACTGCAGTGAGTCCAGAGAGTGCACTTGCACCACTGGGGATGCAGTGCAGTGAGTCCAGAGAGTGCACTGGCACCACTGGGGATGCAGTGCAGTGAGTCCAGAGAGTGCACTGGCACCACTGGGGATGCACTGCAGTGAGTCCAGAGAGTGCACTGGCACCACTGATGATGCAGTACAGTGAGTCCAGTGAGTGCACTGGCACCACTGGGGATGTAGTGCAGTGACTCCAGAGAGTGCACTGGCACCACTGGGGATGCAGTGCAGTGACTCCAGAGAGTGCACTGGCACCACTTGGGATGCAGTGCAGTGAGTCCAGAGAGTGCACTGGCACCACTGGGGATGCAGTGCAGTGCGTCCAGAGAGTGCACTGGCACCACTGGGGATGCAGTGCAGTGAGTCCAGAGAGTGCACTGGCACCACTTGGGATGCAGTGCAGTGAGTCCAGAGAGTGCACTGGCACCACTGGGGATGCAGTGCAGTGAGTCCAGAGAGTGCATTGGCACCACTGGGGATGCAGTGCAGTGAGTCCAGAGAGTGCACTGGCAGCACTGGGGATGCACTGCAGTGAGTCCACAGTGTGCACTGGTACCACTGGGGATGCAGTGCAGTGAGTCCAGAGAGTGCACTGTCACCACTGGGGATGCAGTGCAGTGAGTCCAGAGAGTGCACTGGCACCACTGGGGATGCAGTGCAGTGAGTCCAGAGAGTGCACTGGCACCACTGGGGATGCAGTGCAGTGAGTCCACAGAGTGCACTGGCAGCACTGGGGATGCAGTGCAGTGAGTCCAGAGAGTGCACTGGCACCACTGGGGATGCACTGCAGTGAGTCCAGAGAGCGCATTGGCACCACTGGGGATGCACTGCAGTGAGTCCACAGAGTGCACTGGCACCACTGAGAATGCACTTCAGTGAGTCCAGAGAGTGCACTGGTACCACTGGGGATGCACTGCAGTGAGTCCAGAGAGTGCACTAGCACCACTGGGGATGCAGTGCAGTGAATCCAGTGAGTGCACTGGCACCACTGGGGATGCAGTGCAGTGAGTCAAGAGAGTGCACTGGCACCACTGGGGATGCAGTACAGTGAGTCCAGAGAGTGCACTGGCACCACTGGGGATGCAGTGCAGTGAGTCCAGAGAGTGCACTGGCACCACTGGGGATGCAGTGCAGTGAGTCCAGAGAGTGCACTGGCACCACTGGGGATGCACTGCAGTGAGTCCAAAGAGTTCACTGGCACCACTGGAGATGGACTTCAGTGAGTGCAGAGACTGCACTGGCAGCACTGGGGATGCAGTGCAGTGAGTCCAGTGAGTGTACTGGCACCACTGAGAATGCACTGCAGTGAGTCCAGAGAGTGCATTGGCACCACTTGGGATGCACTGCAGTGAGTCCAGAGAGTGCACTTGCACCACTGGGGATGCAGTGCAGTGAGTCCAGAGAGTGCACTGGCACCACTGGGGATGCAGTGCAGTGAGTCCAGAGAGTGCACTGGCACCAATGGGGATGCACTTCAGTGAGTCCAGAGAGTGCACTGGCTCCACTGGGGATGCAGTGCAGTGAGTCCAGAGAGTGCACTGGCACCATTGGAGATGCAGTGCAGTGAGTCCAGAAAGTGCACTGGCACCACTGGGGATGCAGTGCAGTGAGTCCAGAGAGTGCACTGGCACCACTGGGGATGCAGTGCAGTGAGTCCAGAGAGTGCACTGGCACCACTGGGGACGCACTGCAGTGAGTCCAGAGAGTTCACTGGCACCACTGGGGATGCACTTCAGTGAGTGCAGAGACTGCACTGGCACCACTGGGGATGCAGTGCAGTAAGTCCAGTGAGTGTACTGGCACCACTGGGGATGCACTGCAGTGAGTCCAGAGAGTGCATTGGCACCACTTGGGATGCACTGCAGTGAGTCCAGAGAGTGCACTTGCACCACTGGGGATGCAGTGCAGTGAGTCCAGAGAGTGCACTGGCACCACTGGGGATGCAGTGCAGTGAGTCCAGAGAGTGCACTGGCACCAATGGGGATGCACAGCAGTGAGTCCACAGAGTGCACTGGCACCACTGGGGATGCAGTACAGTGAGTCCAGAGAGTGCACTGGCACCACTGGGGATGCAGTGCAGTGAGTCCAGAGAGTGCACTGGCACCACTGGGGATGCACTGCAGTGAGTCCAGAGAGTGCACTGGCACCACTGATGATGCAGTACAGTGAGTCCAGTGAGTGCACTGGCACCACTGGGGATGTAGCGCAGTGACTCGAGAGAGTGCACTGGCACCACTGGGGATGCAGTGCAGTGACTCCAGAGAGTGCACTGGCACCACTTGGGATGCAGTGCAGTGAGTCCAGAGAGTGCACTGGCACCACTGGGGATGCAGTGCAGTGAGTCCAGAGAGTGCACTGGCACCACTGGGGATGCAGTGCAGTGAGTCCAGAGAGTGCACTGGCACCACTGGGGATGCACTGCAGTGAGTCCAGAGAGTGCACTGGCACCACTGATGATGCAGTACAGTGAGTCCAGTGAGTGCACTGGCACCACTGGGGATGTAGTGCAGTGACTCGAGAGAGTGCACTGGCACCACTGGGGATGCAGTGCAGTGACTCCAGAGAGTGCACTGGCACCACTTGGGATGCAGTGCAGTGAGTCCAGAGAGTGCACTGGCACCACTGGGGATGCAGTGCAGTGAGTCCAGAGCGTGCATTGGCATCACTGGGGATGCAGTGCAGTGAGTCCAGAGAGTGCTCTGGCACCACTGGGGATACAGTGCATTGAGTCCACAGAGTGCACTGGTACCACTGGGGATGCAGTGCAGTGAGTCCAGAGAGTGCACTGGCACCACTGGGGATGCAGTGCAGTGAGTCCAGAGAGTGCACTGGCACCACTGGGGATGCAGTGCAGTGAGTCCAGAGAGTGCACTGGCACCACTGGGGATGCAGTGCAGTGAGTCCAGAGAGTGCACTGGCAGCACTGGGGATGCAGTGCAGTGAGTCCAGAGAGTGCACTGGCACCACTGGGGATGCACTGCAGTGAGTCCAGAGAGCGCACTGGCACCACTGGGGATGCAGTGCAGTGAGTCCACAGAGTGCACTGGCACCACTGAGAATGCACTTCAGTGAGTCCAGAGAGTGCACTGGTACCACTGGGGATGCACTGCAGTGAGTCCAGAGAGTGCACTAGCACCACTGGGGATGCAGTGCAGTGAATCCAGTGAGTGCACTGGCACCACTGGGGATGCAGTGCAGTGAGTCAAGAGAGTGCACTGGCACCACTGGGGATGCAGTACAGTGAGTCCAGAGAGTGCATTGGCACCATTGGAGATGCAGTGCAGTGAGTCCAGAGAGTGCACTGGCACCACTGGGGATGCACAGCAGTGAGTCCAGAGAGTGCATTGGCACCACTGGGGATGCAGTGCAGTGAGTGAAGAGAGTGCACTGGCACCATTGGAGATGCACTGCAGTGAGTCCAGAGAGTGCACTGGCACCACTGGGGATGCAGTGCAGTGAGTCCAGAGAGTGCACTGGCACCACTGGGGATGCAGTGCAGTGAGTCCAGAGAGTGCACTGGCACCACTGGGGATGCACTGCAGTGAGTCCAGAGAGTTCACTGGCACCACTGGAGATGCACTTCAGTGAGTGCAGAGACTGCACTGGCAGCACTGGGGATGCAGTGCAGTGAGTCCAGTGAGTGTACTGGCACCAATGGGGATGCAGTGCAGTGAGTCCAGAGAGTGCATTGGCACCACTTGGGATGCACTGCAGTGAGTCCAGAGAGTGCACTTGCACCACTGGGGATGCAGTGCAGTGAGTCCAGAGAGTGCACTGGCACCACTGGGGATGCAGTGCAGTGAGTCCAGAGAGTGCACTGGCACCAATGGGGATGCACTTCAGTGAGTCCAGAGAGTGCACTGGCTCCACTGGGGATGCAGTGCAGTGAGTCCAGAGAGTGCACTGGCACCATTGGAGATGCAGTGCAGTGAGTCCAGAGAGTGCACTGGCACCACTGGGGATGCAGTGCAGTGAGTCCAGAGAGTGCACTGGCACCACTGGGGATGCAGTGCAGTGAGTCCAGAGAGTGCACTGGCACCACTGGGGACGCACAGCAGTGAGTCCAGAGAGTTCACTGGCACCACTGGGGATGCACTTCAGTGAGTGCAGAGACTGCACTGGCACCACTGGGGATGCAGTGCAGTAAGTCCAGTGAGTGTACTGGCACCACTGGGGATGCACTGCAGTGAGTCCAGAGAGTGCATTGGCACCACTTGGGATGCACTGCAGTGAGTCCAGAGAGTGCACTTGCACCACTGGGGATGCAGTGCAGTGAGTCCAGAGAGTGCACTGGCACCACTGGGGATGCAGTGCAGTGAGTCCAGAGAGTGCACTGGCACCAATGGGGATGCACAGCAGTGAGTCCACAGAGTGCACTGGCACCACTGTGGATGCAGTACCGTGAGTCCAGAGAGTGCACTGGCACCACTGGGGATGCACTGTAGTGAGTCCAGAGAGTGCTCTGGCACCACTGGCGATGCAGTGCAGTGAGTGCAGAGACTGCACTAGCACCACTGGGGATGCAGTGCAGTCAGTCCAGTGAGTGTACTGGCACCACTGGGGATGCAGTGCAGTGAGTCCAGAGAGTGCACTGGCACCACTGAGAATGCACTTCAGTGAGTCCAGAGAGTGCACTGGCACCACTGGGGATGCACTGCAGTGAGTCCAGAGAGTGCACTGGCACCACTGAGAATGCACTTCAGTGAGGCCAGAGAGCGCACTGGCACCACTGGGGATGCAGTGCAGTGAGTCCAGAGAGTGGACTGGCACCACTGAGAATGCACTTCAGTGAGTCCAAAGAGTGCACTGGCACCACTGGGGATGCACTGCAGTGAGTCCAGAGAGTGAACTAGCACCACTGGGAATGTAGTGCAGTGAATCCAGTGAGTGCACTGGCACCAGTGGGGATGCACTGCAGTGAGTCCAGAGAGTGCACTGGCACCACTGGGGATGCACTGCAGTGAGTCCAGAGAGTGCACTGGCACCACTGGAGATGCAGTACAGTGAGTCCAGTGAATGCACTGGCAACACTGGGGATGCAGTGCAGTGAGTCCAGAGAGTGCACTGGCACCACTGGTGATGCAGTATAGTGAGTCCAGTGAGTGCACTGGCACCACTGGGGATGCAGTGCAGTGAGTCCAGAGAGTGCACTGGCACCACTGGGGATGCAGTGCAGTGAGTCCAGAGAGTTCACTGGCACCACTGGGGATGCACTTCAGTGAGTGCAGAGACTGCACTGGCACCACTGGGGATGCAGTGCAGTAAGTCCAGTGAGTGTACTGGCACCACTGGGGATGCACTGCAGTGAGTCCAGTGAGTGTACTGGCACCACTGGGGATGCACTGCAGTGAGTCCAGAGAGTGCATTGGCACCACTTGGGATGCACTGCAGTGAGTCCAGAGAGTGCACTTGCACCACTGGGGATGCAGTGCAGTGAGTCCAGAGAGTGCACTGGCACCACTGGGGATGCAGTGCAGTGAGTCCAGAGAGTGCACTGGCACCACTGGGGATGCACTGCAGTGAGTCCAGAGAGTGCACTGGCACCACTGATGATGCAGTACAGTGAGTCCAGTGAGTGCACTGGCACCACTGGGGATGTAGTGCAGTGACTCCAGAGAGTGCACTGGCACCACTGGGGATGCAGTGCAGTGACTCCAGAGAGTGCACTGGCACCACTTGGGATGCAGTGCAGTGAGTCCAGAGAGTGCACTGGCACCACTGGGGATGCAGTGCAGTGCGTCCAGAGAGTGCACTGGCACCACTGGGGATGCAGTGCAGTGAGTCCAGAGAGTGCACTGGCACCACTTGGGATGCAGTGCAGTGAGTCCAGAGAGTGCACTGGCACCACTGGGGATGCAGTGCAGTGAGTCCAGAGAGTGCATTGGCACCACTGGGGATGCAGTGCAGTGAGTCCAGAGAGTGCACTGGCAGCACTGGGGATGCACTGCAGTGAGTCCACAGTGTGCACTGGTACCACTGGGGATGCAGTGCAGTGAGTCCAGAGAGTGCACTGTCACCACTGGGGATGCAGTGCAGTGAGTCCAGAGAGTGCACTGGCACCACTGGGGATGCAGTGCAGTGAGTCCAGAGAGTGCACTGGCACCACTGGGGATGCAGTGCAGTGAGTCCACAGAGTGCACTGGCAGCACTGGGGATGCAGTGCAGTGAGTCCAGAGAGTGCACTGGCACCACTGGGGATGCACTGCAGTGAGTCCAGAGAGCGCATTGGCACCACTGGGGATGCACTGCAGTGAGTCCACAGAGTGCACTGGCACCACTGAGAATGCACTTCAGTGAGTCCAGAGAGTGCACTGGCACCACTGGGGATGCACTGCAGTGAGTCCAGAGAGTGCACTGGCACCACTGGAGATGCAGTACAGTGAGTCCAGTGAATGCACTGGCAACACTGGGGATGCAGTGCAGTGAGTCCAGAGAGTGCACTGGCACCACTGGTGATGCAGTATAGTGAGTCCAGTGAGTGCACTGGCACCACTGGGGATGCAGTGCAGTGAGTCCAGAGAGTGCACTGGCACCACTGGGGACGCACTGCAGTGAGTCCAGAGAGTTCACTGGCACCACTGGGGATGCACTTCAGTGAGTGCAGAGACTGCACTGGCACCACTGGGGATGCAGTGCAGTAAGTCCAGTGAGTGTACTGGCACCACTGGGGATGCACTGCAGTGAGTCCAGAGAGTGCATTGGCACCACTTGGGATGCACTGCAGTGAGTCCAGAGAGTGCACTTGCACCACTGGGGATGCACTGCAGTGAGTCCAGAGAGTGCTCTGGCACCACTGGCGATGCAGTGCAGTGAGTGCAGAGACTGCACTAGCACCACTGGGGATGCAGTGCAGTGAGTCCAGAGAGTGCACTGGCACCAATGGGGATGCACTTCAGTGAGTCCAGAGAGTGCACTGGCTCCACTGGGGATGCAGTGCAGTGAGTCCAGAGAGTGCACTGGCACCATTGGAGATGCAGTGCAGTGAGTCCAGAAAGTGCACTGGCACCACTGGGGATGCAGTGCAGTGAGTCCAGAGAGTGCACTGGCACCACTGGGGATGCAGTGCAGTGAGTCCAGAGAGTGCACTGGCACCACTGGGGACGCACTGCAGTGAGTCCAGAGAGTTCACTGGCACCACTGGGGATGCACTTCAGTGAGTGCAGAGACTGCACTGGCACCACTGGGGATGCAGTGCAGTAAGTCCAGTGAGTGTACTGGCACCACTGGGGATGCACTGCAGTGAGTCCAGAGAGTGCATTGGCACCACTTGGGATGCACTGCAGTGAGTCCAGAGAGTGCACTTGCACCACTGGGGATGCAGTGCAGTGAGTCCAGAGAGTGCACTGGCACCACTGGGGATGCAGTGCAGTGAGTCCAGAGAGTGCACTGGCACCAATGGGGATGCACAGCAGTGAGTCCACAGAGTGCACTGGCACCACTGGGGATGCAGTACAGTGAGTCCAGAGAGTGCACTGGCACCACTGGGGATGCACTGCAGTGAGTCCAGAGAGTGCTCTGGCACCACTGGCGATGCAGTGCAGTGAGTGCAGAGACTGCACTAGCACCACTGGGGATGCAGTGCAGTCAGTCCAGTGAGTGTACTGGCACCACTGGGGATGCACTGCAGTGAGTCCAGAGAGTGCACTGGCACCACTGAGAATGCACTTCAGTGAGTCCAGAGAGTGCACTGGCACCACTGGGGATGCACTGCAGTGAGTCCAGAGAGTGCACTGGCACCACTGGGGATGCAGTGCAGTGAGTCCAGAGAGTGCACTGGCACCACTGGGGATGCACTTCAGTGAGTCCAGAGAGTGCACGGGCTCCACTGGGGATGCACTGCAGTGAGTCCACAGAGTGCACTGGCACCACTGGGGATGCAGTGCAGTGAGTCCAGAGAGTGCACTGGCTCCACTGGGGATGCAGTGCAGTGAGTCCAGAGAGTGCTCTGGCACCACTGGGAATGCAGTGCAGTGAGTCCAGAGATCGCACTGGCACCACGGGGGATGCACTTCAGTGAGTCCAGAGAGTGCACTGGCACCACTGGGGATGCAGTGCAGTGAGTCCAGAGAGTGCACTGGCACCACTGGCGATGCACTTCAGTGAGTCAAGAGAGTGCACTGGCACCACTGGGGATGCACTGCAGTGAGTCCAGAGAGTGCACTGGCACCAGAGGGAATGCACTGCAGTGAGTCCAGTGAGTGCACTGGCACCACTGGGGATGCAGTGCAGTGAGTGCAGGGAGTGCACTGGCACCACTGGGGATGCAGTGCAGTGAGTCCAGAGAGTGCAGTGGCACCACTGGGGATGCAGTGCAGTGAGTCCAGAGAGTGCACAGGCAGCACTGGGGATGCAGTGCAGTGAGTCCAGAGAGTACTCTGGCACCACTGGGGATGCAGTGCAGTGAGTCCAGAGAGTGCACTGGCACCAATGGGGATGCACTTCAGTGAGTCCAGAGAGTGCACTGGCTCCACTGGGGATGCAGTGCAGTGAGTCCAGAGAGTGCACTGGCACCATTGGAGATGCAGTGCAGTGAGTCCAGAAAGTGCACTGGCACCACTGGGGATGCAGTGCAGTTACTCCAGAGAGTGCACTGGCACCACTGGGGATGCAGTGCAGTGAGTCCAGAGAGTGCACTGGCACCACTGGGGACGCACTGCAGTGAGTCCAGAGAGTTCACTGGCACCACTGGGGATGCACTTCAGTGAGTGCAGAGACTGCACTGGCACCACTGGGGATGCAGTGCAGTAAGTCCAGTGAGTGTACTGGCACCACTGGGGATGCACTGCAGTGAGTCCAGAGAGTGCATTGGCACCACTTGGGATGCACTGCAGTGAGTCCAGAGAGTGCACTTGCACCACTGGGGATGCAGTGCAGTGAGTCCAGAGAGTGCACTGGCACCACTGGGGATGCAGTGCAGTGAGTCCAGAGAGTGCACTGGCACCAATGGGGATGCACAGCAGTGAGTCCACAGAGTGCACTGGCACCACTGGGGATGCAGTACAGTGAGTCCAGAGAGTGCACTGGCACCACTGGGGATGCACTGCAGTGAGTCCAGAGAGTGCTCTGGCACCACTGGCGATGCAGTGCAGTGAGTGCAGAGACTGCACTAGCACCACTGGGGATGCAGTGCAGTCAGTCCAGTGAGTGTACTGGCACCACTGGGGATGCACTGCAGTGAGTCCAGAGAGTGCACTGGCACCACTGAGAATGAACTTCAGTGAGTCCAGAGAGTGCACTGGCACCACTGGGGATGCACTGCAGTGAGTCCAGAGAGTGCACTGGCACCACTGGGGATGCAGTGCAGTGAGTCCAGAGAGTGCACTGGCACCACTGGGGATGCACTTCAGTGAGTCCAGAGAGTGCACGGGCTCCACTGGGGATGCACTGCAGTGAGTCCACAGAGTGCACTGGCACCACTGGGGATGCAGTGCAGTGAGTCCAGAGAGTGCACTGGCTCCACTGGGGATGCAGTGCAGTGAGTCCAGAGAGTGCTCTGGCACCACTGGGTATGCAGTGCAGTGAGTCCAGAGTGTGCACTGGCACCACTGGGAATGCAGTGCAGTGAGTCCAGAGATCGCACTGGCACCACGGGGGATGCACTTCAGTGAGTCCAGAGAGTGCACTGGCACCACTGGGGATGCAGTGCAGTGAGTCCAGAGAGTGCACTGGCACCACTGGCGATGCACTGCAGTGAGTCAAGAGAGTGCACTGGCACCACTGGGGATGCACTGCAGTGAGTCCAGAGAGTGCACTGGCACCAGAGGGAATGCACTGCAGTGAGTCCAGTGAGTGCACTGGCACCACTGGGGATGCAGTGCAGTGAGTGCAGGGAGTGCACTGGCACCACTGGGGATGCAGTGCAGTGAGTCCAGAGAGTGCAGTGGCACCACTGGGGATGCAGTGCAGTGAGTCCAGAGAGTGCACAGGCAGCACTGGGGATGCAGTGCAGTGAGTCCAGAGAGTACTCTGGCACCACTGGGGATGCAGTGCAGTGAGTCCAGAGAGTGCACTGGCACCACTGGGGATGCACTGCAGTGAGTCCAGAGAGTGCACTGGCACCACTGGTGATGCACTGCAGTTACTCCAGAGAGTGCACTGGCACCACTGGGGATGCGGTGCAGTGAGTCCAGAGAGTGCACTGGCACCACTGGTGATGCACTGCAGTGAGTCCAGAGAGTGCACTGGCACCACTGAGAATGCCCTTCAGTGAGTCCAGAGAGTGCACTGGCACCACTGGGGATGCACTGCATTGAGTCCACAGAGTGCACTAGCACCACTGGGGATGCAGTGCAGTGAGTCCAGAGAGTGTACTGGCACCACTGGGGATGCACTGCAGTGAGTCCAGAGAGTGCACTGTCACCACTGAGAATGCACTTCAGTGAGTCCAAAGAGTGCACTAGCACCACTGGGGATGCACTGCAGTGAGTCCAGAGAGTGAACTAGCACCACTGGGAATGTAGTGCAGTGAATCCAGTGAGTGCACTGGCACCAGTGGGGATGCACTGCAGTGAGTCCAGAGAGTGCACTGGCACCACTGGGGATGCACTGCAGTGAGTCCAGAGAGCGCACTGGCACCACTGGGGATGCACTGCAGTGAGTCCACAGAGTGCACTGGCACCACTGAGAATGCACTTCAGTGAGTCCAGAGAGTGCACTGGCACCACTGGGGATGCACTGCAGTGAGTCCAGAGAGTGAACTAGCACCACTGGGAATGCAGTGCAGTGAATCCAGTGAGTGCACTGGCACCACTGGGGATGCAGTGCAGTGAGTCAAGAGAGTGCACTGGCACCACTGGGGATGCACTGCAGTGAGCCCAGAGAGTGCACTGGCACCACTGGGGATGCGTTGCCGGGAGTCCAGAGAGTGCACTGGCACCACTGGGGATGCAGTGCAGTGAGTCCAGAGAGTGCACTGGCACCACTGGGGATGCAGTGCAGTGAGTCCAGAGAGTTCTCTGGCACCACTGGGGATGCAGTGCAGTGAGTCCAGAGAGTGCACTGGCACCACTGGGATGCAGTGCAGTGAGTCCAGAGAGTGCACTGGCACCACTGGTGATGCACTGCAGTTACTCCAGAGAGTGCACTGGCACCACTGGGGATGCGGTGCGGTGAGTCCAGAGAGTGCACTGGCACCACTGGGGATGCAGTGCAGTCAGTCCAGTGAGTGTACTGGCACCACTGGGGATGCACTGCAGTGAGTCCAGAGAGTGCACTGGCACCACTGAGAATGCCCTTCAGTGAGTCCAGAGAGTGCACTGGCACCACTGGGGATGCACTGCAGTGAGTCCACAGAAGGCACTAGCACCACTGGGGATGCAGTGCAGTGACTCTAGAGAGTGCACTGGCACCACTGGGGATGCACTTCAGTGAGTCCAGAGAGTGCACTGGCACCACTGGGGATGCAGTGCAGTGAGTCCAGAGAGTGCATTGGCACCACTGGGGATGCAGTGCAGTGAGTCCAGAGAGTGCACTGGCACCACTGGGGATGCACTGCAGTGAGTCCACAGAGTGCACTGGTACCACTGGGGATGCAGTGCAGTGAGTCCAGAGAGTGCACTGGCACCACTGGGGATGCACTGCAGTGAGTCCAGAGAGTGCACTGGCACCACTGGGGATGCAGTGCAGTGAGTCCAGAGAGTGCGCTGGCACCACTGGGGATGCAGTGCAGTGAGTCCAGAGAGTGCACTGGCACCACTGGGGATGCAGTGCAGTGAGTCCAGAGAGTGCACTGGTGTTGTCGACGGAGGGAAGACACAAACGCTCAATATGAGTGTTAAGTATGCTTCAGCTTTAATGGATAGCTCAATTGTCTTTTATCGTGTACAGGATAATTAGCTCATACATATTGCAAAAGCCAAGCTCCTTATTGGTTAGCGTAATCTCCTGCCCTACCGGTTAGTTCCGCATTCTTTTAGCCGCTAGTTCCCTTTTCTAGTCTAACTATAACTCCAAGGGCAGTATGCCCTCTACTGTCATTGGTTCTAACTGCCTGGGATTTCTCGCAAGAGTTCCCGGACAAGCCTTGCGTACGTGCCTTTGCTCTTGCTCCTCTAGACCAGCTGGGTGCGGCAATCCGCCACCTCCCCACCCTGCAGCTGCACGAGATCAATGTGACCACGCGCAGCGAGCCAGTCCTCAACAATTCCCCCGTTTTTATTTTGTGCTAGAAAAACCTTATTAGTTAGTTGCTCGAGCCTTTTTGTTAGACAACTAAATATTACTCGCGCCGCTACTATGATTAGTGCGATTATTAGCAGTAAGCGTAGCCCTTCTTTTATGAGACCCAATATCCAGCCTCCCATGTTCCCAAACCAACTCGCAAATAGTTCATCAAGCCAATTATTCTGGACCACTATCTTCTTGGTGTGGTCTCTCAGCCATTTCAGCTGCTCGTGGATTGACTCGCCATGGTCCGAGAGATTAAAACAGCACATTCCTTCGAGCTCTTCACACCCGTGGCCCTGTGCCAGCAGTAGAAAATCAATCGCCGCTCTGTTCTGTAATACAGCGTGTCGCAGGCTATCCAGGTCCTGGGCCATTTCTGTGAGTATCTGCGTAGTCACATTTGCTTGTTTTACAGTCCAACAAGCTAGTTTCCCAAGGCTAGCCATAGCATGGGCTACCGCCACTCCAGGCACAAGTGCCGCCGAAAAGAATCTTTCGGCAGGACCCCAGAGTTCGACCTGGTCATCACAGTCACTCCCCAAAGTTTTTAGACTGCGTCTCGTCCGGCGTCTCCATTGTTGAGTAATGTTTCACAACTCTTGAAACCCCGGTAACTCTTTATAACAATCTATATCTGGTGTCTTACGCTTTTCTAAAAAGCACTTAAGTAAATCAACTGCCGCTTGTTTCTCCATTCTTACTTACGGTGCCGTTGCCCCCGTGTAAAGCTTCTGTTCGCGGCGTTCCGGCGGGACCCACTATGGGTTCGTCCCGGGCGCTCTTCCCGAGTCGCCTTCTGCTCGCCCCAATCTTGTGTTCCGCGGAATCCGGGTTACGTAGTCAGAACCGGCTTTCCCTTTTTCTCCGTCACCTAAGACCGGCTTACTCGTTTCGGGTCCTCGTCCAGCAAGGGTCCCTGTTCGGGCGCCATTTGTTGTCGACGGAGGGAAGACACAAACGCTCAATATGAGTGTTAAGTATGCTTCAGCTTTAATGGATAGCTCAATTTTCTTTTATCGTGTACAGGATAATTAGCTCATACATATTGCAAAAGCCAAGCTCCTTATTGGTTAGCGTAATCTCCTGCCCTACCGGTTAGTTCCGCATTCTTTTAGCCGCTAGTTCCCTTTTCTAGTCTAACTATAACTCCAAGGGCAGTATGCCCTCTACTGTCATTGGTTCTAACTGCCTGGGATTTCTCGCAAGAGTTCCCGGACAAGCCTTGCGTACGTGCCTTTGCTCTTGCTCCTCTAGACCAGCTGGGTGCGGCAATCCGCCACCTCCCCACCCTGCAGCTGCACGAGATCAATGTGACCACGCGCAGCGAGCCAGTCCTCAACACACTGGCACCAAGGGGATGCACTGCAGTGAGTCCAGAGAGTGCACTGGCACCACTGGGGATGCGGTACCGGGAGTCCAGAGAGTGCACTGGCACCACTGGGGATGCACTGCAGTGAGTCCAGAGAGTGCAGTGGCACCACTGGGGATGCACTGCAGTGAGTCCAGAGAGTGCACTGGCACCACTGGGGATGCACTGCAGTGAGTCCAGAGAGTGCACTGTCACCACTGGGGATGCAGTGCAGTGAGTCCAGAGAGTGCACTGGCACCACTGGGGATGCACTGCAGTGAGTCCAGAGAGTGCTCTGGCACCACTGGGGATGCAGTGCAGTGAGTCCAGAGAGTGCACTGGCACCACTGGGGATGCAGTGCAGTGAGTCCAGAGAGTGCACTGGCACCACTGGGGATGCAGTGCAGTGAGTCCAGAGAGTGTACTGGCACCATTGGGGATGCACTGCAGTGAGTCCAGAGAGTGCACTGCCACCACTGAGGATGCCCTTCAGTGAGTCCAGAGAGTGCACTGGCACCACTGGGGATGCACTGCAGTGAGTCCACAGAGTGCACTAGCACCACTGGGGATGCAGTGCAGTGAGTCCAGAGAGTGCACTGGCACCACTGGGGATGCACTTCAGTGAGTCCAGAGAGTGCACGCGCTCCACTGGGGATGCAGTACAGTGAGTCCAGAGAGTGCATTGGCACCACTGGGGATGCAGTGCAGTGAGTCCAGAGAGTGCACTGGCAGCACAGAGGATGCAGTGCAGTGAGTCCAGAGAGTGCTCTGGCACCACTGGGGATGCAGTGCAGTGAGTCCAGAGAGTGCACTGGCACCACTGGGGATGCAGTGCAGTGAGTCCAGAGAGTGCACTGGCACCACTGGGGATGCACTGCAGTGAGTCCAGAGAGTGCACTGGCACCACTGGTGATGCACTGCAGTGAGTCCAGAGAGTGCACTGGCACCACTGGGGATGCACTGCAGTGAGTCCAGAGAGTGCACTGGCACCACTGGGGATGCAGTGCAGTGAGTCCAGAGAGTGCACTGGCACCAGAGGGAATGCACTGCAGTGAGTCCAGTGAGTGCATTGGCACCACTGGGGATGCAGTGCAGTGAGTCCAGAGAGTGCACTGGCAGCACTGGACATGCAGTTCAGTGAGTCCAGAGAGTGCAGTGGCACCACTGGGGATGCAGTGCAGTGAGTCCAGAGAGTGCACTGGCAGCACTGGGGATGCAGTGCAGTGAGTCCAGAGAGTGCACTGGCAATACTGGGGATGCAGTGCAGTGAGTCCAGAGAGTGCACTGGCAACACTGGGGTTGCAGTGCAGTGAGTCCAGAGAGTGAACTGGCACCACTGGGGATGCAGTGCAGTGAGTCCAGAGTGTGCACTGGCACCACTGGGGATGCAGTGCAGTGAGTCCAGAGATTGCACTGGCACCACTGGGGATGCAGTGCAGTGAGTCCAGAGATTGCACTGGCACCACTGGGGATGCACTGCAGTGAGTCCAGAGAGTGCACTGGCACCACTGGGGATGCAGTGCAGTGAGTCCAGAGAGTGCACTGGCACCACTGGGGATGCAGTGCAGTGAGTCCAGTGAGTGTACTGGCACCACTGGGGATGCAGTGCAGTGAGTCCAGAGAGTGCACTGGCACCACTGAGAATGCACTTCAGTGAGTCCAGAGAGTGCACTGCCACCACTGGGGATGCAGTGCAGTGAGTCCAGAGAGTGCACTGGCACCACTGAGAATGCACTTCAGTGAGTCCAAAGAGTGCACTGGCACCACTGGGGATGCACTGCAGTGAGTCCAGAGAGTGCACTAGCACCACTGGGAATGCAGTACAGTGAGTCCAGAGAGTGCACTGGCACCACTGGGGATGCACTGCAGTCACTCCAGAGAGTGCACTGGCACCACTGATGATGCAGTACAGTGAGTCCAGTGAGCGCACTGGCACCACTGGGGATGTAGTGCAGTGATTCGAGAGAGTGCACTGGCACCACTGGGGATGCACTGCAGTGAGTCCAGAGAGTGCACTGGCACCACTTGGGATGCAGTGCAGTGAGTCCAGAGAGTGCACTGGCACCACTGGGGATGCAGTGCAGTGAGTCCAGAGAGTGCATTGGCACCACTGGGGATGCAGTGCAGTGAGTCCAGAGAGTGCACTGGCACCACTGGGGATGCACTGCTGTGAGTCCAGAGAGTGCACTGGCAGCAGTGGAGATGCACTGCAGTGAGTCCAGAGAGTGCACTGGCACCACTGGGGATGCACTGCAGTGAGTCCAGAGAGTGCAGTGGCACCACTGGGGATGCAGTGCAGTGAGTCCAGAGAGTGCACTGGCACCACTGGGGATGCACTGCTGTGAGTCCAGAGAGTGCACTGGCACCACTGGGGATGCAGTGCAGTGAGTCCAGAGAGTGCACTGGCAGCACTGGGGATGCAGTGCAGTGACTCGAGAGAGTGCACTGGCACCACTGGGGATGCACTGCAGTGAGTCCAGAGAGCGCACTGGCACCACTGGGGATGCACTGCAGTGAGTCCACAGAGTGCACTGGAACCACTGAGAATGCACTTCAGTGAGTCCAGAGAGTGCACTGGCACCACTGGGGATGCACTGCAGTGAGTCCATGTTGAGGACTGGCTCGCTGCGCGTAATCACATTGATATCATGCAGCTGCAAGATAAGGAAATGGCGGATTACCGCACCCAGCTGGTCTAGAAAAACAAGAGCAAAGGCACGTACGCAAGGCTTGTCTGGGAACTCTTGTGAGAAATCCCAGGCAGCTTGTCTGGGAACTCTTGTGAGAAATCCCAGGCAATTAGAAACAATGATAGTAGAGGGCATACTGCCCTGGGAGTTATAGTTAGATTAGAAAGGGGAACTAGCGGATAGAAGAATGCGGAACTAACAGATAGGGCAGTAGATGACGCTTACCAATAAGGAGCTTGGCTTTTGCAATATGTATGAGCTAATTATCCTGTACACGATAAAAGACAATTGAGCTATCCATTAAAGCTGAAGCATACTTAACACT
This sequence comes from Anser brachyrhynchus, assembly GCF_964034855.1. Lineage (NCBI taxonomy): Eukaryota > Metazoa > Chordata > Aves > Anseriformes > Anatidae > Anser > Anser brachyrhynchus. Next base: position 396,956 of record NW_027663529.1, on the reverse strand, counting down.
CATATTGAGCGTTTGTGTCTTCCCTCCGTCGACAACAAATGGCGCCCGAACAGGGACCCTTGCTGGACGAGGACCCGAAACGAGTAAGCCGGTATTAGGCGACGGAGTACAAGGGGAAAGCCGGTTCTGACTACGTAACCCGGAATCCGCGGAACATAAGATTGGGGCGAGCAGAAGACGACTCGGGAAGAGCGCCCGGGACGAACCCATAGCGGGTCCCGCCGGAACGCCGCGAACGGAAGCTTTGTACGGGGGCAACGGCACCGTGAGTAAGCATGGAGAAACAAGCGGCAATAGATTTACTTAAGTGCTTTTTAGAAAAGCGTAAGACACGCTTTGCACGGGGGCAACGGCACCGTGAGTAAGCATGGAGAAACAAGCGGCAATTAATTTACTTAAGTGCTTTTTAGAAAAGCGTAAGACGCCAGATATAGATTGTCATAAAGAATTACAGGGGTTAGTGGCCTATGGGGTGGCGAAGGGCTGCTTTATTAACCCTGACACATTGTTTGAGGAGGATGAGTGGCGTAAGTTTGGTGATATATTGTTTGAGGAAATGATTAGTGAGAATAAGACGGCTAAGAAGCTGGCAAAACCGTGGCGGGCTGTTACGAATGCTTTAACAATACATCGGGTAGAACAGAAAGTAGCAGCCGCTGCAACAGAGCGGCTGGGCAAAACGTTGAGGGCGGATGAAGAGGCCAATCCGTACCCCCTCCCTCCGTCGGTCCAACAATTCACCATGAAGGCACCCGGGGGATGGGGAGAGGGGGCACGACCCAGTGCACCTCCTCTACCCCTGGAAACTCCCGAGGGAGAGGCGGCAGGCGAGGGGAGAAATAAGAATCCATTTTTGAAAGATATGCGACTCGAATCAGGGGGGTCGGAGAGAGCAGGACTCTGGGCGAAAATAGCAGGGGAGGCGTTACGTGAAGGTGATGTGGGGGCAGCGACAGAGCTTGTAGGCGCCTTCCCCGTGGTGTACTCTCCACCAGACGCCCAGGGCCAGATAACTGTTACTATGACAAATCTGGACTGGAAAATACTGACCCAATTGCGTGCCACGGTAAATGAGTCAGGAATACGTGGGGAGCCAACGAAACAGATGTTAGACTATCTGTGGTCCACTAACGTGTTGCTCCCCGGCGATATTCGTAATATCATGAAACTAATACTGACGCAGCATCAGATCCTGCTGTTTAATGCCCATTGGCATTCAGCTTGTCAGGAGGCAGTCGCGGTGCAGCGTCAGCCCGGAGATCCATTATACGGGGTCACGCTGGAGGAGCTTTTGGGGGTCGGTGCATACAATCGCTTGGAGGCCCAGGCCCTAATGGGGCCGGATAAGGCAAAAGCGACCATGACGCTAGCTAGGAGAGCACTGGACCAAATTAGGGAGCCTGGAGGAATGCCCTCCTATATGTCCATCAAGCAAGGGCGAGACGAAGCGTTTGGAACATTTATTGATAGGGTTGCCGCAGCTATACAGGTAGCTGGGTTACCCGAATATCTCAAAGGCCCTATTCTTAAACAATGCGCCCTTCAAAATTGTAATCAAACCTCTCGAAATGTTCTAAATACGCTGCCCAGTACCTGGACTATAGAAGAGGCTCTTGATCGATTGTCGCGGATACCGATAGGCTCGCAAGCGCTATTGGTTGACGCTATTCGAAAGGTAGGGGAAAGTATTACTCAGGGACTGCAGGCTAGTCAGTCGCAGGTATTCGCCGCCCTTGCCCCCCTGCAAAGTGGAAAAGGACCTCACTCGTCGAGAAGACCTGCACTACGCTGCTATCGGTGTGGCATCGCGGGTCATATAAAGAGGCAATGTGGGACGGCTAATGTGTGGTGTCCCTCTTGCCGATCTGATACGCATAATGAAACCGCTTGCCGGCGGAAGACCCAGGGAAACGGGAAGACCAGCGGGAACCGCCGCCCCGCGATGACACAAAAAGCGGCTTTCCCCTCAACAGCGGCGGCAGCTGCGGAGACTCCAACCGAGACGAATCCTTTCACCTCCAACCAGCCACCAGAGGGAGCCTGGGGATTGGACTTGGCAACCGCAGTAAATGTGACTTTGATGGACAATAAGCCTGTTGGGGTGAAAACAGGCGTTATGGGACCTGTAAAAATTAATAATGAGCCTGTTGGAGCACTTCTGATTGGAAGGTCATCGGCGACATTAAATGGGGCTTTAGTGTTAACAGGACTTATTGATAAGGACTTTACTGGGGAGATACAAATTATGGTATCAGCCATGTTCCCTCCGCTACATATACCGAAGGGAACTCGATTGGCTCAATTCTGCCTGTCTCTTGCCAAAGCGACTGATCCCTTCCGCACCTGTTTGTTCGGGGTCCCAATAGGGAACAAGGAGGAGCTGAAACAACTGTTAGCACCATATTCCGCAAGTACTGATTTGTTCGATCTTTCGTCCAACCTCTCCGACGCCGTTGTGGCGGCGCTAGTGGCTCTGAACACGAGCTTGCCATGGGATCCCCAGGAACTGGATTTGTTGGGATCAGTGGCGGTAGGGAACACCAGTAATAACTGGACACAGACGTGCTTTATGTGGAATAAAGGAAAACAAAATATGACTCAATGGACTAATGTGACCTCTCACACAAGGGGGTTCGAAGCTAATAGCAGCTATTGCGGGTACAACGACACCACCAACACCACCATGGGGGCATACGGGAACAAGTCAAGCACATGGCCAAGGCAAACTGCTAAGGCCTTACCACCTGGTATATTCCTGATCTGTGGAGATCGAGCCTGGCAGGGAATCCCAGCAAATGCGCACGGGGGGCCATGCTATTTGGGACGCTTGACTTTGTTTGCCCCTGACCTACACAGTCAAGAATTGCGAAACATTACTCAACAATGGAAACGACGGACGAGACGCAGTCTCAAAAACTTTGGGGAGTGACTGCGATAACCAGGTCGAACTCTGGGGTCCTGCTGAAAGGTTCTTTTCAGCGGCACTTGTGCCTGGAGTGGCTGTGGCTCATGCTATGGCTAGTCTAGGGAAACTAGCTTGTTGGGCTGTAAAACAAGCAAATGTGACATTTGAAAAAAAAAAAAAAAAAAAAAAAAAAAAAAAAAAAAAAGGGAGAGAGAGAAACTAGCTTGCACATTTTAGGTCTGTGAAATTTTGTGAGAATTTTTTCCTGCACTGGACAGTTGAGAGAAAAAAAAAAAAAAGGAAAGAAAAAAAAAAAAAAAAAAAAAAAAAAAAAAAAAGCACATAGGGAATTATGTTAATTGTGTTTGTGTCTTTAGGCAAAGCTGTGGAAGTCTTGAAATGTCACAGTAGTAAATAACTTTTATTACTTTTTGGCTAATTCTTTTTCTGTTGGAACACTGAATTCTGTGCATATGTATATATGAACACAAATTGAAGGCCTCTACCTCCTGGAGTATACAACTTGGTTTGTTTACCTCCACATGATTTTTTTTTTTTTTTAAGTTCAGTGTGGAGACTTGAAACTTGAATGTCCCTTCCAACTTTTATATTTAAAACAAGACTAGAAAATTGAAGACTGTTTTTCACCTGTACATAGAAATATTAAAGGGTGGTCTTAAAATTTGAACATTGGTCTGGAGAAAAACCATGGTGTTTGTTATGGACAATTAACTGTTAAAGTTATTGTAAGTTATCTGTATTTAGCAGAGTATTTTCAACGAGTGATCTGAGCTGAAATTGGAGACTATTAGTAAGTTATGTTTGGAAGTTTTAACTTCAATGAAGTAATTATTTGCTGTGAAAGAGACGAACATTGAATGACTGAACAAAGAGGGTGCAATATCTTTGTTTTTTATGAGGCTCCTGAGAATAAAACCAACTGAAGCATTTCAATTCACTTGAATGAGAAACGTGTTTAATTAAAAGAGCCCAAGAAGACACTGGTATGAAAGGTAAAATCTCAGAGGTTGGTCAGTTAATGTGGCACACTTGCTGGTCACTTTGTAAAATGTAGATTTGAAGTACAGTGGTGAAAACATTAAATGTGACTACGCAGATGCTCACAGAAATGGCCCAGGACCTGGACAGCTTGCGACACGCTGTGTTACAGAACAGAGCGGCGATTGATTTTCTACTGCTGGCACAGGGCCACGGGTGTGAAGAGCTCGAAGGAATGTGCTGTTTTAATCTCTCGGACCATGGCGAGTCAATCCACGAGCAACTGAAATGGCTGAGAGACCACACCAAGAAGATAGTGGTCCAAGATAATTGGCTTGATAGACTGTTTGCAAATTGGTTTGGGAACATGGGGGGTTGGATATTGGGTCTGATAAAAGAAGGGCTACGCTTACTGCTAATAATTGTCCTAATTATAGTAGCGGCGCGAGTAGTATTTAGTTGCCTAATAAAAAGGCTCGAGCAGTTAACTAGTAGGGTTTTTCTAGCAACAGTAATAGCATGTGTAAGGTGTAATTGCTCGAAAAAGAAAAAAAAAAAAAAAAAAAAAAAAAAAAAAAAAAAAAAAAAAAGGGGTCAATGCCACACGTGCTCCTTATTGCAATGCATCTCTTTGCTGTCATTATACAAACTATAATAGCATCCTTCCTTGCGCCAGGAGCCGCTCTGCTCGGCTGTGGGATCGACTGTGGAACGGACGCCCCTAGGTGCACCCCGAGCATTTTTTCCTCGGAGGGGTCTCCACTCTCAGCCGCTCACCACGGGAGCAGACAAGGACCTCCTGAAGCTGCACACAAATTATTTTCAGTGATATTGTCTTGTGGTATGAATGAGAAGTGCAAGAGGCCTCTCTGCGTGATTGTGTGATTGTGTGATTGTGCTGTGCGAGTAAGAAGCAGTATCGCTGCGAAGCAACATTCCTAGCGCTTAGTGGCTTGTTGACTGATGTAGATTCTAGTAGGCACACTACTTTACAATCGTAGTTCTGCATGAGATTTTTGACCCTGTTGCTTATTGTACCTTGCTTATTGCAGTGTGTGCGGTGATTGATAGAAAAATCTATAGAAAGCTTTTGGTTCAAAATAAAAACGGGGGAATTGTTGAGGACTGGCTCGCTGCGCGTAATCACATTGATATCATGCAGCTGCAAGATAAGGAAATGGCGGATTACCGCACCCAGCTGGTCTAGAAAAACAAGAGCAAAGGCACGTACGCAAGGCTTGTCTGGGAACTCTTGTGAGAAATCCCAGGCAGCTTGTCTGGGAACTCTTGTGAGAAATCCCAGGCAATTAGAAACAATGATAGTAGAGGGCATACTGCCCTGGGAGTTATAGTTAGATTAGAAAGGGGAACTAGCGGATAGAAGAATGCGGAACTAACAGATAGGGCAGTAGATGACGCTTACCAATAAGGAGCTTGGCTTTTGCAATATGTATGAGCTAATTATCCTGTACACGATAAAAGACAATTGAGCTATCCATTAAAGCTGAAGCATACTTAACACTCATATTGAGCGTTTGTGTCTTCCCTCCGTCGACAACAAGTCCAGAGAGTGCACTAGCACCACTGGGGAATGCAGTGCAGTGAGTCCAGTGAGTACACTGGCACCAATGGGGATGCAGTGCAGTGAGTCAAGAGAGTGCACTGGCACCACTGGGGATGCACTGCAGTGAGCCCAGAGAGTGCACTGGCACCACTGGGGATGCGGTGCCGGGAGTCCAGAGAGTGCACTGGCACCACTGGGGATGCAGTGCAGTGAGTCCAGAGAGTGCACTGGCACCACTGGGGATGCAGTGCAGTGAGTCCAGAGAGTGCACTAGCACCACTGGGGATGCACTGCAGTGAGTCCAGAGAGTGCTCTGGCACCACTGGGGATGCAGTGCAGTGAGTCCAGAGAGTGCACTGGCACCACCGGGGATGTGTTGCCGGGAGTCCAGAGAGTGCACTGGCACCACTGGGGATGCAGTGCAGTGAGTCCACAGACTGCACTGGAACCACTGAGAATGCACTTCAGTGAGTCCAGAGAGTGCACTGGCACCACTGGGGATGCACTGCAGTGAGTCCACAGAGTGCACTAGCACCACTGGGGAATGCAGTGCAGTGAGTCCAGTGAGTACACTGGCACCAATGGGGATGCAGTGCAGTGAGTCAAGAGAGTGCACTGGCACCACTGGGGATGCACTGCAGTGAGCCCAGAGAGTGCACTGGCACCACTGGGGATGCGGTGCCGGGAGTCCAGAGAGTGCACTGGCACCACTGGGGATGCAGTGCAGTGAGTCCAGAGAGTGCACTGGCACCACTGGGGATGCAGTGCAGTGAGTCCAGAGAGTGCACTAGCACCACTGGGGATGCACTGCAGTGAGTCCAGAGAGTGCTCTGGCACCACTGGGGATGCAGTGCAGTGAGTCCAGAGAGTGCACTGGCACCACCGGGGATGTGTTGCCAGGAGTCCAGAGAGTGCACTGGCACCACTGGGGATGCAGTGCAGTGAGTCCAGAGAGTGCACTGGCACCACTGGGGATGCAGTGCAGTGAGTCAAGAGAGTGCACTGGCACCAGTGGGGATGCACAGCAGTGAGCCCAGAGAGTGCACTGGCACCACTGGGGATGCGGTGCCGGGAGTCCAGAGAGTGCACTGGCACCACTGGGGATGCGGTGCAGTGAGTCCAGAGAGTGCACTGGCACCACTGGGGATGCACTTCAGTGAGTCCAGAGAGTGCACTGGTACCACTGGGGATGCAGTGCAGTGAGTCCAGAGAGTGCACTAGCACCACTGGGGATGCAGTGCAGTGAATCCAGTGAGTGCACTGGCACCACTGGGGATGCAGTGCAGTGAGTCAAGAGAGTGCACTGGCACCACTGGGGATGCACAGCAGTGAGCCCAGAGAGTGCACTGGCACCACTGGGGATGCGGTGCCGGGAGTCCAGAGAGTGCACTGGCACCACTGGGGATGCAGTGCAGTGAGTCCAGAGAGTGCACTGGCACCACTGGGGATGCACTGCAGTGAGTCCAGAGAGTGCACTGGCACCACTGGGGATGCACTGCAGTGAGTCCAGAGAGTGCTCTGGCACCACTGGGGATGCAGTGCAGTGAGTCAAGAGAGTGCACTGGCACCACTGGGGATGCAGTGCAGTGAGTCCAGAGAGTGCACTGGCACCACTGGTGATGCACTGCAGTTACTCCAGAGAGTGCACTGGCACCACTGGGGATGCGGTGCGGTGAGACCAGAGAGTGCACTGGCACCACTGGGGATGCAGTGCAGTCAGTCCAGTGAGTGTACTGGCACCACTGGGGATGCACTGCAGTGAGTCCAGAGAGTGCACTGGCACCACTGGGGATGCAGTGCAGTGAGTCCAGAGAGTGCACTGGCACCACTGGGGATGCACTGCAGTGAGTCCAGAGAGTGCACTAGCACCACTGGGGATGCACTGCAGTGAGTCCACAGAGTGCACTAGCACCACTGGGGATGCAGTGCAGTGAGTCCAGAGAGTGCACTGGCACCACTGGGGATGCACTTCAGTGAGTCCAGAGAGTGCACTGGCACCACTGGGGATGCAGTTCAGTGAGTCCAGAGAGTGCACTGGCACCACTGGGGATGCAGTGCAGTGAGTCCAGAGAGTGCACTGGCAACACTGGGGTTGCAGTGCAGTGAGTCCAGAGAGTGCACTGGCACCACTGGGGATGCAGTGCAGTGAGTCCAGAGTGTGCACTGGCACCACTGGGGATGCAGTGCAGTGAGTCCAGAGATTGCACTGGCACCACTGGGGATGCAGTGCAGTGAGTCCAGAGAGTGCACAGGCAGCACTGGGGATGCAGTGCAGTGAGTCCAGAGAGTGCACTGGCACTACTGGGGATGCAGTGCAGTGAGTCCAGAGAGTGCACTGGCACCACTGGGGATGCAGTGCAGTGAGTCCAGTGAGTGTACTGGCACCACTGGGGATGCACTGCAGTGAGTCCAGAGAGTGCACTGGCACCACTGAGAATGCACTTCAGTGAGTCCAGAGAGTGCACTGGCACCACTGGGGATGCAGTGCAGTGAGTCCAGAGAGTGCACTGGCACCACTGAGAATGCACTTCAGTGAGTCCAAAGAGTGCACTGGCACCACTGGGGATGCACTGCAGTGAGTCCAGAGAGTGCACTAGCACCACTGGGAATGCAGTACAGTGAGTCCAGTGAGTGCACTGGCACCACTGGGGATGCAGTGCAGTGAGTCCAGAGAGTGCACTGGCACCACTGGGGATGCAGTGCAGTGAGTCCAGAGAGTGCACTGGTACAACTTGGGATGCAGTGCAGTGAGTCCAGTGAGTGCACTGGCACCACTGGGGATGCACTGCAGTGAGTCCAGAGAGTGCACTGGCACCACTGGGGATGCACTGCTGTGAGTCCAGAGAGTGCACTGGCAGCAGTGGAGATGCACTGCAGTGAGTCCAGAGAGTGCACTGGCACCACTGGGGATGCACTGCAGTGAGTCCAGAGAGTGCAGTGGCACCACTGGGGATGCAGTGCAGTGAGTCCAGAGAGTGCACTGGCACCACTGGGGATGCACTGCAGTGAGTCCAGAGAGTGCACTGGCACCACTGGGGATGCAGTGCAGTGAGTCCAGAGAGTGCACTGGCAGCACTGGGGATGCAGTGCAGTGAGTCCAGAGAGTGCACAGGCACCACTGGGGATGCACTGCAGTGAGTCCAGAGAGCGCACTGGCACCACTGGGGATGCAGTGCAGTGAGTCCACAGAGTGCACTGGAACCACTGAGAATGCACTTCAGGGAGTCCAGAGAGTGCACTGGCACCACTGGGGATGCACTGCAGTGAGTCCAGAGAGTGCACTAGCACCACTGGGGAATGCAGTGCAGTGAGTCCAGTGAGTACACTGGCACCACTGGGGATGCAGTGCAGTGAGTCAAGAGAGTGCACTGGCACCACTGGGGATGCACTGCAGTGAGCCCAGAGAGTGCACTGGCACCACTTGGGATGCGGTGCCGGGAGTCCAGAGAGTGCTTTGGCACCACTGGGGATGCACTGCAGTGAGTCCAGAGAGTGCACTGGCACCACTCAGGGTGCAGTGCGGTGAGTCCAGAGAATGCACTGGCACCAATGGGGATGCAGTGCAGTGAGTCCAGAGAGCGCACTGGCTCCACTGGGATGCAGTGCAGTCATTCCTGTGAGTGTACTGGCACCACTGGGGATGCAGTGCAGTGAGTCCAGAGAGTGCACTGGCACCACTGAGAATGCACTTCAGTGAGTCCAGAGAGTGCACTGGCACCACTGGGGATGCAGTGCAGTGAGTCCAGAGAGTGCACTGGCACCTACGGGGATGCACTGCAGTGAGTCCAGAGAGTGCACTGGCACCACTGTGGATGCACTGCAGTGAGTCCAGAGAGTGCACTGGCACCACTGGGGATGCACTGCAGTGAGTCCAGAGAGTGCACTGGCACCACTGGGGATGCACTGCAGTGAGTCCAGAGAGTGCACTGGCACCACTGGGGATGCACTTCAGTGACTCCAGAGAGTGCACTGGTACCACTGGGCATGCAGTGCAGTGACTCCAGAGAGTGCACTGGCACCACTGGGGATGCACTTCAGTGACTCCAGAGAGTGCACTGGCACCACTGGGGATGCAGTGCAGTGAGTCCACAGATTGCACTGGCACCACTGGGGCTGCAGTGCAGTGAGTCCAGAGAGTGCACTGGCACCAGTGGGGATGCAGTGCAGTGAGTCCAGAGAGTGCACTGGCACCACTGGGGATGCAGTACAGTGAGTCCAGAGAGTGCACTGGCACCACTTGGGATGCACTGCAGTGAGTCCAGAGAGTGCACTGGCACCACTGGGGATGCACTACAGTGAGTCCAGAGATTGCACTGGCACCACTGGGGATGCAGTGCAGTGAGTCCAGAGAGTGCACTGGCACCACTGGGCATGCAGTGCAGTGAGTCCAGAGAGTGCACTGGCACCACTGGGGATGCACTTCAGTGACTCCAGAGAGTGCACTGGCACCACTGGGGATGCAGTGCAGTGAGTCCAGAGAGTGCACTGGCACCACTGGGGATGCTGTGCAGTGAGTCCAGAGATTGCACTGGCACCACCGGGGCTGCAGTGCAGTGAGTCCAGAGAGTGCACTGGCACCACTGGGGATGCAGTTTAGTGAGTCCAGAGAGTGCACTGGCACCACTGGTGATGCAGTACAGTGAGTCCAGAGAGTGCACTGGCACCACTGGGGATGCACTGCAGTGAGTCCAGAGAGTGCACTGGCACCACTGGGGATGCACTACAGTGAGTCCAGAGATTGCACTGGCACCACTGGGGATGCAGTGCACTGAGTCCAGAGAGTGCACTGGCACCACTGGGGATGCAGTGCAGTGAGTCCAGAGAGTGCACTGGCAGCACAGAGGATGCAGTGCAGTGAGTCCAGAGAGTGCACTGACACCACTGGGGATGCAGTGCAGTGAGTCCAGAGAGTGCACTGGCACCACTGGGGATGCAGTGCAGTGAGTCCAGAGAGTGCTCTGGCACCACCGGGGCTGCAGTGTAGTGAGTCCAGAGAGTGCACTGGCACCACTGGGGATGCAGTGCAGTGAGTCCAGAGAGTGCACTGGCACCACTGGTGATGCAGTACAGTGAGTCCAGAGAGTGCACTGGCACCACTGGGGATTCACTGCAGTGAGTCCAGAGAGTGCACTGGCACCACTGGGGATGCACTACAGTGAGTCCAGAGATTGCACTGGCACCACTGGGGATGCAGTGCACTGAGTCCAGAGAGTGCACTGGCACCACTGGGGATGCACTGCAGTGAGTCCACAGAGTGCACTGGCAGCACAGAGGATGCAGTGCAGTGAGTCCAGAGAGTGCACTGACACCACTGGGGATGCACTGCAGTGAGTCCAGAGAGTACACTGGCACCACTGGGGATGCAGTGCAGTGAGTCCAGAGAGTTCACTGGCACCACTGGGGATGCAGTCCAGTGAGTCCAGTGAGTGCACTGGCACCACTGGGGATGCAGTGCAGTGACTGCAGAGAGTACACTGGCACCACCGGGGATTCACTGCAGTGAGTCCAGAGAGTGCACTGGCACCACCTGTGATGCAGTGCAGTGAGTCCAGTGAGTGCACTGGCACCACTGGGGATGCAGTGCTGTGACTCCAGAGAGCACACTGGCACCACTGGGGATGCAGTGCAGTCAGTCCAGTGAGTGCACTGGTACCACTGGGGATGCAGTACAGTGAGTCCAGAGAGTGCACTGGCACCACTGGGGATGCACTGCAGTGAGTCCAGACAGTGCGCTGGCACCACTGGAGATGCAGTGCTGTGACTCCAGAGAGCGCACTGGCACCACTGGGAATGCAGTGCAGTGAGTGCAGAGAGTGCACTGGCACCACTGGGGATGCACTTCAGTGAGTTCAGAGAGTGCACTGGCACCACTGGGGATGGGTTTCAAGCCAACTGCATTAACCGCTCATGCTTCTTTCTTATGAGACGTTAGTAAACCAATTACATAGCCTTGTCAAGACTAAATCACAGGTAAAAATCCTGTACATCTCATGTGGCCAACCACTCCCAACTAGGATTCCAAGAACCAGGAGTTTCGGTGAAAATAGGGCTAGTGCTATTAGAGGGGTGATTATTAGGGTAAGCCCTAAGCTGTCTTTAATGGAGAAGTATGGGTGGAATGGGATTTTGTCGCAGTCTGATACGATTCCTAGTGGGTTATTTGAGCCTGATTCGTGTAGGAAGGTTAGGTGGACTAGGGTGATTCCTGCAATTAGGAAGGGCAGTAATAAGTGGATGGCGAAGAATCGGGTTAAGGTTGGATTGTCTACTGAGAATCCTCCTCAGGCTCATTCTACTAGAGTTTGCCCAATGTACGGGATGGCTGAGAATAGGTTGGTGATTACGGTGGCCCCTCAGAATGACATTTGTCCTCATGGTAGGACATACCCTACGAAGGCAGTTGCTATTAGGGTGAGTAGGAGGATTACTCCTGTGTTTCAGGTTTCTTTGTATAGGTAGGAGCCGTAGTAGAGGCCTCGTCCGATGTGTAAGTAGATGCAGATAAAGAAGAGCGAAGCACCGTTGGCGTGGAGGTTGCGGATGAGCCATCCGTACTGGACGTCTCGGCATGTGTGAGCTACTGAGGAGAAGGCGAGTGAAGTGTCTGCGGTGTAGTGTATGGCTAGTAGCAGGCCTGTTAGGATTTGTGTGGCTAAGCAGATGGCTAGAAGGGAGCCGAAGTTTCATCAGGCAGAGATGTTGGAGGGGGCGGGTAGGTCGATTAGGGAGTTGTTGATTATTTTTAGTAGGGGATGGGATTTGCGGATGTTAGGGGCCATTAGTGAGTCTGTGTGTTATTAGGATTATTACCAGGATGGAGAGGGCGAAGGATCCTAGGTAGGCCTTAATTAGCCCTGTGTGTATTGAGGTTGCGGCTTTGCTTGCGGCTACTTGTAGTTCAGCAAGGCCCTCTGGCCCTATTTTTTTGAGTCAGGAGAGGTCGATCAAGTGTAGGGCAATGTTTTGTCCCTTTTCTAGTAGGTTTTTGGAGAAGAATCGGTGTACTAGGGGGTTGAAGTACCCTAATGCAGAGGAGAAGTTTATGAGGGGGTTTGGTTTGGGGTGAGTGAGGGTGTGTGTTATGTTCGATAGTTCTAGGGCTAGGATGATTCCTAGGATTGTTATGAGGATGGCAGCAGTTTTGGTGATAAGGGGTATGGTTATTGGGGGGGTTTTGGTTGGTGTGATGAAAGAGGTAATGATTATTCCTGCTGTAATGCTGCCTAGGGCGAGTCGGGTTAGGGGGGCGGTGATTAGTGGGTTGTTTTCGTTTATTGATACTATTGGGGGGATTCGGGTTTGTCCAGCTTGGACTAGGATGGTTATGCGGATGCTGTAGGTTGCGGTGAATGCTGTGGCTATAAGGGTTAGGAGTAGGGCTCAAGTATTTAGGTATGATGTGTTTAAGCTTTCGATGATGAGGTCTTTTGAGTAGAATCCGGCTAGGAATGGGGTTCCTATCAGCGCCAGGTTTCCGATGGTTAGGCAGGAAGTAGTGACTGGGAGTATTTTCTGTAGGCCTCCTATCTTTCGGATATCTTGTTCTCCGTTTAGGTTGTGGATGATAGACCCTGAGCATAGGAATAGTATGGCTTTAAAGAAGGCATGGGTTGAGATGTGTAGGAAGGCTAGTTGTGGGAGGTTTAGTCCGATAGTGACTATTATTAGTCCTAGTTGGCTGGATGTTGAGAAAGCAATGATTTTTTTGATGTCATTTTGGGTTAGGGCGCATGTGGCAGCGAATAGGGTTGATAGAGCACCTAGGCATAGGCAGGCAGTTAGGGCTGTCTGGTTGGTGGCTAGCAGGGGGTGCATGCGGATGAGCAGGAAGATTCCGGCTACTACTATGGTACTGGAGTGCAGTAGGGCTGATACTGGGGTGGGGCCTTCTATTGCTGCGGGCAGTCATGGGTGGAGTCCAAATTGGGCGGATTTTCCTGCGGCTGCGAGGATTAATCCTATGAGGGGGAGGATTGGGGTTTGGTGGGGGTGTACGGCTTGTTGGATCTCTCAGGTGTTGAATGTTGAAGCTAGTCATGCTATGCTCAGGATCAGTCCGACGTCTCCGATTCGGTTGTAGATTACGGCTCGTAGGGCGGCGGTGTTGGCATCTGCTCGGCCTTGTCATCAGCCGATGAGAAGGAAGGACATGATTCGTACTCCTTCCCAGCCTACGAATAGGAGGAATATGTTGTTTGCGGTTGTTAGGAGGAGTATGGCGACTAGGAATGTCAGTAGGTAGGTGAAAAATTTTGTTACGTATGGCTCTGAGGCCATGTATCATATGGCGAATTGTAGGATTGATCATGTTACAAATAGGGCGATTGGAAGAAATGTTATTGAGTATTGGTCTATTTTTAGGCTCAGGGGGATTTTAAAGTTTATAATGAATTTTCACTCCCAGTGGCAGGTGACAGATTCTACTCCCGAGTAGATGAATGCGGTTGTAGGGGCTAGGCTAATTAGGAATGCGGTTTTAACAGCGCGGGTGGTGGCTTGTGGGGTGTTTTTAAAGTTTTTAAATAGAAATGGCAGGATGATTGGGGTTAGGAGGATTGTCAGCGTGAGTAGTGTGAGGGAGTTGATTAGTAGTGTGGGGTTCACTATTTTTACTTGGATTTGCACCAAGATGGGTGGTTCCTAAGACCAGTGGATTGCTGTTATCCTTTAAAAGTAAGGGGGCTGAGGTTTTAGGCTCAGATGTAAGAGTTAGCAGCTCTTGTTGGTTAAACCCTCCCCTCGGCAGGTAAGAAGGTTTGAACTTCTATTCTTAGAATCACAGTCTAATGTTTGGTTTAAACTATACTTGCATGAGGGGATTCCGGAGATCAGTTCGGGTTTGAGGATTAGGAGGAATATTGGGATAATGTGGAGTGTTATGAGCAGGTGTTCTCGCGTGGTTGAGTTTTGCATAGATGTGATGTGGGAGGGGATTGAGCCTCGTTGGGTCATTAGTAGTATGAATAAGGTGTAGGAGGCGGTTAGTAGGGTTGCGATTCCTGTTAGGATGATCGTGAAGGCAGATCAGTTGAATAAGGTGATTATAATGGTTAGCTCTGCTATGAGGTTTGTTGTTGGGGGTAAGGCTATGTTTGTTAGATTGGCCAGCAATCATCAGGTAGCTATGAGTGGTAGGAGAGGTTGTAGGCCTCGTGTGAGTAGTAGAATTCGGCTGTGCGTACGTTCATAGTTTGTGTTGGCTAGGCAGAATAGTATGGAGGAAGTTAGTCCATGGGAAATTATTAGGATCATTGCCCCTGAGAATGATCAGTGGGTTTGGATTATTCCTGCGGCGATAACTAGGCCTATGTGGCTAACGGATGAATAAGCGATTAGTGATTTTAGGTCTGTCTGTCGTAGGCAGATTGAGCTAGTCATTAGGGCGCCTCATAGGGCCAGGGTTAGGAAGGGGTAGTGCAGGAGGTTGGACAGTGGGCCCATAAATAGAGTGACTCGTATAATTCCGTATCCTCCTAGCTTTAGTAGTAGGGCGGCGAGGAGTATTGAGCCTGCGATGGGTGCTTCTACGTGGGCTTTTGGCAGTCAGAGGTGTAGGCCGTATAGTGGGGCTTTTACTATGAATGCTATGAGCAGTGCTAGACCTGATAGTATTCCTGTCCATGAGGTGGATAGGGTTGGGTGGGTTAGTTGTAGGGTTGGCAGGTGCAGGGTGCCAATTTTCACGTATAGGTGTATGATTGTGATTAGCAGGGGTAGAGAGCTTACTGGCGTGTAGAATAGCAGGTAGATGCCAGCGCTTAGGCGTTCTGGTTGGTTCCCCCATCGGGTGATTAAGATTAGGGTGGGAATGAGGGTTGCTTCAAATGAGATGTAAAATAGTGCTAGTTCTGTGGTGGAAAAGGCTAGTAGGATGAATGGCTGGACTGCGACTAAGGTTGAGATAAAGATTCGTTTGCGTTGTAGGGGTTCTTGTTGCAGGTGGTTTTGGCTTGCTATGATTATGAGTGGGAGTAGTCAGCAGGATAGTACTAGGAGGGGGGATGAGATTTGGTCAATTCCTGTTCAGTTGGATAAAAATTTGTAGGGGTAGTAGGTTGGGATTAATCACTGTAGGCTTAGGGCAGCGATTAGGAGGCTGTATAAGGTGGTGTTAGTCCATAGAAATTTTGGTGGAGACAGCAGGGCTGTTGGAAGAAGTATGATTGTGGGTAGGATGATTTTTAGCATTGCAGGAGGTTTAGGTTGTGTAGATGGTCGGAGCCATGTGTGCGGGTGGAGGCTACTAGGATGGCCAGGCCTGTGCCCGCCTCACACGCTGAGAAGGTTAGCATGAGAATTGGTACCATGGTGAATGAGGAGACTTGGTTTTCGATGGATCATATTGATAGGCCTACGAATATCGATAATATTATGCTTTCAAGGCATAGTAGGGCGGATACTAGGTGGGTTCGGTGGAAGGCTAGCCCTAGTCCGCTGAAAATGAAGGCTGAGTAGAAGCTTAAATGTAGGGGCGACATAAGAAAGTTACAGGGTTGGCTGTAATCTGCTGGGTCGAAACCAGCTATCTTTTTGGTTAGACTAACTTTCTGTTATTCTGCTCATTCTAGGCCCCCTTGAATTCACTCGTAGGCCAGTCCGAGTGTTAGGAGAAGGAGGATCACTACAGTTCAGGTGAGGGTCATTAGGGGGGATTGGAGTTGGACGGCTCATGGCAGGGGGAGTAGGAGGGCGATTTCTAGGTCGAATAGGACGAACAGGATGGCTACTGAGGAAGAATCGGACTGAGAATGGTAATCGAGCAGATCCAAGTGGGTCGAATCCACATTCGTACGGTGAGAGTTTCTCTGAGTCGGGGTTTATTTGGGCGAGTCAGAAGTTTAATGCGGTTAGGGCGGCGCTTAGGATTGATGATAGGGCGAATATGAACATGAGTGCGTTCATTGCTCTCCTCTGGGTTTATACCAGATTCTAGAGATTGGAAGTCAATTGTAATTAATATACTAGAAGAGCAAGATCCTCATCAGTAGATGGTTATGTAGAGGAATAGTCAGATGATGTCTACGAAGTGTCAGTATCAGGCTGCTGCCTCGAATCCGAAGTGGTGGTCTGATGTAAAGTGGAACTTGATCAGTCGGAAGAGGCAGACGGTCAGGAAGGAGGATCCGATGATTACGTGGAGTCCGTGGAATCCAGTGGCAACGAAGAAGGTAGATCCGTAGACGCTATCGGCGATTGAGAATGGGGCTTCGTGGTATTCTATTGCTTGTAGGGCTGTGAAGTAGAATCCCATGAGGATCGTTAGGGTTAGGGCGTGGATGGCGTGTTTTCGGTTTCCTTCTGTGATGCTGTGATGGGCTCACGTTACGGTAACGCCTGAGGCTAGTAGGATGGCTGTGTTTAGTAGGGGGACTTCTATCGGGTTGAGTGGTTTAATTCCTGTTGGGGGTCATTGGCCTCCTAGTTCTGGGGTTGGGGCCAGGCTCGAGTGGAAGAACGCTCAGAAGAACCCTAAGAAGAAGAATGCTTCGGATGTGATGAAAAGGATTATGCCGTATCGTAGGCCTTTTTGGACTGTGGGAGTGTGATGGCCTTGGAAGGTGCTTTCTCGTACAATGTCTCGTCATCATTGGAGTATTACTAGGAGTATTGAGATGAGGCCTAGGGTTAGTAGTATGGATGAGTTGTAGTGGAATCACATGATTAATCCTGAGGTTGTGAGTAGGGCGGCAGCTGCCCCGAAGATTGGTCAAGGGCTTGGGTCAACTATGTGGTATGAGTGTGCTTGGTGTGCCATTAGATGTTTTCTTGTAAGTATAGGCTTAGAAGGAGCACGAAGACGTAGGCCTGGATTATGGCTACTGCTACTTCTAGGATGGTTAGGAGTAGTAGGATGATTATTGTTAGGATGGATACTGCAGGAAGGGTGGGTATTAATGCAATGGAGGCTGTAGAGATGAGTTGGATGAGTAAGTGTCCTGCTGTAAGGTTGGCTGTAAGGCGGACTCCGAGGGCTAGGGGGCGGATTAGTAGGCTGGTTGTTTCGATCAGGATTAGTGCGGGGATTAGGGGTGTAGGGGTACCTTCGGGTAATAGGTGGGCTAAAGAGGCTGATGGTTGGTTTCGTAGGCCTGTTAGTAGTGTGGCGAGCCATAGTGGGAAGGCTAGGGCTATGTTCATAGATAGTTGGGTGGTTGGGGTGAATGTATATGGAAGGAGGCCTAGAAGGTTGATTGTAAGAAGTATGATTATTAGGGATGTAAATATTATGGCTCATTTGTGGCCATTTTTGTTGAGTGGGACTATTAGTTGTTTTGTGATTAGGTGAAGGAGTCATGTTTGGATAGTAGAAAGGCGGTTGTTGATTCATCGGTTGTTTGGGGACGGGAATAGTAGGGCTGGGAAGAGTAGGGATAGTAGGATTAAGGGGATGCCGAATAGATTGGGGCTGGAAAATTGGTCAAAGAAGCTTAGGTTCATGGTCAGGATCATGGTGTGGGTTTGGTAGTGAGGGAGGTCTTATTTGATGGGGGGTTGGTTGTGGTGAAGGCTAGTAGTTTTGGTTGGATGAGGAGTGCTAGGGTTAATCAGGTTATAATTATGATTGAAAATCATGGTGCGGGGTTAAGCTGTGGCATATCATTAAGGAGGGGGAAGTCCCTCTTTGGCTAGCTTAAAAGGCTAGTGCTGTTGCATAGCTTCTTAATGATTAGGATGATGATAGAAGGGACGATCAGGCCTCGAAATGTGGGAGTGGGGTTGATTCTACTACAATGGGTATGTAGCTGTGATTAGCCCCGCAAATTTCTGAGCATTGTCCGTAAAAAATCCCAGGCCGGGTGGTAATGAATGAAGTTTGGTTTAGTCGGCCTGGGATTGCGTCTGTTTTAACTCCGAGCGTTGGGACTGCTCAGGAGTGGAGTACGTCTCCTGCAGTAATGATCACGCGGATGGGGGATTCTATTGGGATAACTACGCGGTGGTCAACTTCTAGCAGTCGGAAGTGGCCGTTGGGTAAGTCTGGGGTGGGCACTATGTAGGAGTCGAATGATAGGTCTTTGAAGTCTGTGTATTCGTAGCTTCAGTATCATTGGTGGCCGATGGCTTTTAGGGTGAGGTCTGGTTCATCGATTTTGTCCATTATGTAGAGGATTTGTAGGGATGGGAGGGCGAGGAGTACCAGGACGATAGCAGGTAGGATTGTCCAGATCAGCTCTACTTCTTGGGCGTCTACAGCATTGGACGAGAGTTTTTCTGTTAGTATGTGGGCTAAAAGGTAGAGAACTAGGCTGCAGATAGCTAGGGCAACGATTAGGGCGTGGTCGTGGAATTCAACGAGTTCTTCTATGATGGGTGATGAGGCGTCTTGGAATCTGTTGTGGTTTAACCCGGCTGGCAGCTAAACACCACACAGCCGTTCGCTCACCCTCCCCCCTCCCTCTCTGGGATGGGGGAGAGAAACGGGAAAGTGAAGCCTGTGAGTTGAGATAAAGACAGTTTATTAAGACAGGAAAATAATAATAACAATAATAATAATAATAGTGATAATGGTAATAGTATTAACAATAATAATGTGTAAGAAAACAAGTGATGCACAATGCAATTGCTCACCACCCGCTGACCGATGCCCAGCCTATTCCCGAGCAGCCGGCCCCCCCACCCCGGCCAGCCACCCCTATATATTGTTTAGCATGACGTCAGATGGTATGGAATACCCCTTTGGCCAGTTTGGGTCAGCTGTCCTGGGTCTGTCCCCTCCCAGCTCCTGCTGCACCCCCAGCCTGCTCGCTGGCAGGACAGAGCAAGAAGCCGAAAAGTCCTTGGCCTGGTGTAAACACTGCTCTGCAACAATTAAAACATCAGCATGTTATCAGCGCTCTTCTCATCCTAATCCAAAACATAGCACCCTACCAGCTACTATGAGCTACTTAACTCTGTCCTAACTGGAACCAGGACAGATATCCACCCCTTATTCCATACCATTTATGTCATGCTCAGGTTACACTCTGTCCAATACATTCTAATTAATCACCATTTTCATCTATGATATATAGCAATCATGGTAGTGATGACATACATTATTATATAATAATTAACATACTACAATTCAACTCATGGGCTATTCTCACCCAGTATCAAATCCCCTTGAGGTACACACCGGACCTCCCCATTCTTTTGCATTACCCACCAAGTGCATCCAGGTCCCTGAGCAAAAGCAATTCCACGAATGGGTTTGCCTTTTCCTGAGGCAGGAGTAGCCCAGACTGTTTTACCCAGCATGTTTCTTACGTGCACTACAGGAACTTTATCCCCTTCTACAGTGCGTAACAGGTTTGATTGGGCAGGTCCAGCTCGGTTGGCAGATCCCCTGGTATTGACTAACCAGGTGGCCTTTGCCAAATGTGTATCCCAATTTTTGAATGTCCCAGCACCCATTGCTTTCAGTGTAGTCTTCAACAGTCCATTGTATCGTTCAACTTTTCCAGAGGCTGGTGCATGATAGGGGATGTGATACACCCACTCAATACCATGTTCTTTGGCCCAAGTGTCTATAAGGTTGTTTCGGAAATGAGTCCCGTTGTCTGACTCAATTCTCTCTGGGGTGCCATGTCGCCATAAGACTTGCTTTTCAAGGCCCAGGATAGTGTTCCGGGCGGTGGCATGGGGCACAGGATATGTTTCCAGCCATCCGGTGGTTGCTTCCACCATTGTAAGTACGTGGCGCTTGCCGTTGCGGGTTTGAGGGAGTGTGATGTAATCAATCTGCCAGGCCTCTCCATATTTATATTTCAGCCATCGTCCTCCATACCAAAGAGGTTTTGACCGTTTGGCTTGCTTGATTGCAGCACATGTTTCACAGTCATGAATAACCTGTGCTGTAGTGTCCATGGTCAGGTCCACCCCTCGATCACGAGCCCATCTGTAGGTTGCATCTCTACCTTGATGGCCTGAGGTGTCATGGGCCCATCGGGCTATAAATAATTCACCTTTATGTTGCCAGTCCAGGTCCACCTGAGCCACTTCAATCTTAGCAGCCTGATCCACCTGCTGGTTGTTTTGGTGTTCTTCAGTAGCCCGATTCTTGGGCACATGAGCATCTACATGGCGTACCTTTACAACCAGGTTCTCTACCCGGGCAGCAATATCTTGCCACAATGCCGCAGCCCAGATGGGCTTGCCCCTGCGCTGCCAGTTGTTCTGCTTCCATTGCTGTAACCACCCCCACAGGGCATTTGCTACCATCCATGAATCAGTATAGAGATAGAGAACTGGCCACTTTTCTCGTTCAGCAATATCTAAAGCCAGCTGAATGGCTTTTACTTCTGCAAACTGACTCGATTCACCTTCTCCCTCAGCAGCTTCTGCAACTCGTCGTGTAGGACTCCATACAGCAGCTTTCCATCTCCGATGCTTTCCCACAATACGACAGGACCCGTCAGTGAACAAGGCATATTTCTTCTCATTTTCTGGTAGCTTGTTGTACAGGGGGGCTTCTTCAGCACGAACCACCTCCTCCTCTGGTGATATCCCAAAGTATTTGCCTTCTGGCCAGTCCATAATCACCTCCAAGATTCCTGGGCGACTGGGGTTTCCTATTCGAGCCCGCTGAGTAATCAGTGCAACCCACTTGCTCCATGTAGCATCAGTTGCATGATGCGTAGAGGGGACCCTTCCTTTGAACATCCAGCCTAGTACCGGCAGTCGGGGTGCCAGGAGGAGCTGCGCTTCAGTACCGACCACTTCCGAAGCAGATCGAACTCCTTCATATGCTGCCAATATCTCCTTTTCAGTTGGAGTATAGCGGGCTTCAGATCCTCTGTATCCCCGACTCCAAAACCCCAGGGGTCGACCTCGAGTTTCCCCAGGTTCTTTCTGCCAGAGGCTCCAGGTGGGACCATTCTCTCCGGCTGCGGTGTAGAGCACATTCTTTACATCTGGTCCTGTTCGGACTGGCCCGAGGGCTACTGCATGAACTATTTCCTGCTTAATTTGTTCAAAGGCTTGTCGTTGCTCAGGGCCCCATTCAAAAGCATTCTTCTTACGGGTTACTTGGTAGAGCGGGTTTACAATCAGACTGTAATTTGGAATATGCATTCTCCAAAACCCCACGACACCTAGGAAAGTTTGTGTTTCTTTTTTGCTAGTTGGTGGAGACATAGCTGTTATTTTGTTGATCACATCCATTGGGATTTGACGGCGTCCATCTTGCCATTTTATTCCTAAAAACTGGATCTCTCGTGCAGGTCCTTTAACTTTATTCTGTTTTATGGCAAAACCAGCCTTCAGAAGGATTTGGACTATTTTCTTCCCTTTCTCGAAAACTTCTTCTGCAGTGTCACCCCACACAATGATGTCATCGATGTACTGCAGGTGTTCAGGAGCTTCCCCCTGCTCCAGCGCAGACTGGATCAGTCCATGGCAAATGGTAGGGCTGTGTTTCCACCCCTGGGGCAGCCGATTCCAAGTATATTGGACTCCCCTCCAAGTGAAAGCAAACTGTGGCCTGCACTGTGCTGCTAGAGGGATGGAGAAAAATGCATTAGCGATATCAATTGTGGCATACCACTTGGCTGCCTTTGATTCCAGTTCATACTGGAGTTCTAGCATGTCCGGCACTGCAGCACTCAGTGGTGGCGTGACTTCGTTCAGGCCACGATAGTCCACTGTTAGTCTCCACTCACCATTAGACTTTCGCACTGGCCATATGGGACTATTAAAAGGTGAATGAGTCTTGCTGATCACTCCTTGGCTCTCCAGTTGACGAATTAGCTTATGGATGGGACTCAGGGAGTCTCGGTTGGTGCGATATTGCCGCCGGTGCACAGTTGTGGTAGCGATCGGCACTTGCTGTTCTTCAACCCTCAGCAACCCCACAACAGAAGGGTCCTCTGAGAGACCAGGCAAGGTAGACAACTGTTTAATGTCCTCTGTCTCCAAAGCAGCTATGCCAAAAGCCCAGCGGAACCCTTTTGGGTCCTTGAAATATCCTCTTCTAAGATAGTCTATGCCAAGGATGCACGGAGCATCTGGGCCAGTCACAATACGGTGCTTTTGCCACTCATTACCGGTTAGACTCACTTCAGCCTCCAATACAGTTAACTGCTGGGATCCCCCCGTCACACCATAAATACAGATGGGCTCTGGCCCTTTATAGCTTGATGGCATTAGAGTACATTGTGCACCGGTGTCTACCAAAGCCTTATACTTCTGTGCGTCTGACGTGCCAGGCCATCGAATCCACACAGTCCAATAAACTCGATTGTCCCTTTCCTCCCCCTGGCTGGAGGCAGGGCCCCTCTAGTCCTGGTCAGAATCTTCATTTCTGTGTTTAAAGGACTGCCTGCTGGAAGTTGGAGCAGCAAACCTTTCAGAGAACTCCTTTTTCCCAATTGTTTTCCTTTGCAATTCACGTACCCGTGCCTCTAGGGTCACAGTAGATTTTCCATCCCATTTTCTCATGTCCTCTCCATGGTCACGTAGGTAAAACAACAGGGTGGCGCGGTGTGTGTGCCCACCATATTGTCTTCCTTGCATAGATGAACGTTTACCCCTAATAGCTGAGACACTGGTTTGTACAGGTGGGGAGGAAAATAAACTCTCTTTAAGTTGGTGGATCTCTTCAGAAAGTTTCTCCAAGGTATTCTCTTTTAGCTGGTGGACACTGGTTCGTTCAGGTGAAGGGGAAGATAATCTTTCTTCAAGTTGGTGGATCTTTTCAGAAAGTTTCTCCAAAGCATTCTCTTTTAGCTGGTGGACACTGGTTCGTTCAGGTGAAGGGGAAGATAATCTTTCTTCAAGTTGGTGGATCTTTTCAGAAAGTTTCTCCAAAGCATTCTCTTTTAGCTGGTGGACACTGGTTCGTTCAGGTGAAGGGGAAGATAATCTTTCTTCAAGTTGGTGGATCTTTTCAGAAAGTTTCTCTAAAGCATTCTCTTTTAGCTGGTGGACACTGGTTCGTTCAGGTGGAGGGGAAGATAAATTCTCTTTAAGTTGGTGGACCTCTTCAGAGAGTTTCTCCACAGCTGAGACACAGGCCTTTAGGGAAGAGGAGAGATTTCCTTCGTACTGCCGGAGTATTTTAGTCACTTCATTCACTGTGGGATTCTCCTCCGTTTTCCAGGCTAGTATTGCCAATGAGCTGGCATATGATGATGGTGCACTCCGTACAAACTTCCGCCACATGGGTAGTGTGCACCGGACTGCATCTGGATCTGCGGATGTTTGTGCGTCGTCTAGGTCCTTATAAATTACTTCCCGTACGGCCAATTCCCTCAGGTACTGAATTCCCTTCTCCATGGTGGTCCATTTGCCTGGTAGACATACAAGTTCTTCCTTGAAGGGATACCTTTCCTGCACAGCTGACAGGAGACGCCTCCAGAGGCTGCGAGATCGTGCTCCATCTCCAATTGCTTTGTCAATGCATGCGTCCCTAGCAAGGGATCCCAGCCGCCTGGCTTCCTTGCCCTCTAATTCCACATAATTGGCTCCGGTGTCCCAGCACCGGAGCAGCCAGGTGACAAGCTGCTCACCTATACAGCGACCAAAATCTTTTCGCACATCTCGTAGCTCACGCTGGTATAGAGTCCGGGTAGTTACTGTTGATTTTTCGACATCCCCATCCTCATCTTCAGTCTCCTGCACCTTTGATGGCCCAGCCTCGTCTTCAGTATGCCCAGACTTAGCAGAAGACTGTTTGCGTTGTAAACGACCTGAGCCTCTATACCATTTTTTCACCTTGTCTACAGGGGCAACTTGCACTGCTACAGCTCGTTTCTCTGACCCAGACACAGGGTCTGCCACAGGGGTTGGAATACCCTCTGCGGGGTCAACTTGCACTGCTACAGCTCGTTTCTCTGACCCAGACACAGGGTCTGCCACAGGGGTTGGAATACCCTCTGCGGGGTCAACTTGCACTGCTACAGCTCGTTTCTCTGACCCAGCCACAGGAGTGGGAGCAGCTGCAGGAGCTGGAGCTGCTGCAGGAGCTGGAGCTGGAGCGGCTGCAGGGGCTGGAGTGGCTGTGGGAGCTGGAGCTGGAGCGGCTGCAGGAGCCGGAACGGCTGCAGGAGCTGGAGCGGCTGCAGGAGCTGGAGCTGGAGCGGCTGCAGGAGCTGGAACTGGAGCAGCTGCAGGAGCTGGAGCTGGAGCGGCTGCAGGAGCTGGAGCTAGGTTGCTAGTAGCATCAATTGCAGCTCGATAGGCACAAGCCAGACCCCAGCACGCTACAGTGATTTGTGTCACTTTGGAACTGCCAGAGTCATGACACCTTTTTTTCAAGCGTTCTGCCAGCTTTTTAGGATTTTGCAGTTGTTCAGGGGTGAATGTCCAAAACACTGGAGGTGACCACTGCTCTAGAAACCTGCCCATATCCTCCCACACTCCCTGCCACTCGCAACTATCCCGCCTCAAGAGAGATCTCCGGATGAGATTCCTGAGTAGTTGTTTAACCCTCCACAAAACCTGAAGCGCATTCAGGAGACATAACAACAAGAGCAGGCTGGTCTGAGTATCCCAAGGATATTCAACATCTCGGAGAACCACCGTAACTAGCTCGGGGGATAAGAGGGTGGTGGTGAAGTAGAAAGGGAGAGTGAACAGGTAGGGAAACATGTCTTCCCCTGTCCCCTTCACAGATTGGCTCCCTAACGAAAACAGGCAATAGGTGTAATTGCTAATAGTTTCCGAGATATGGGTTCCAAAGTATAGAGTCGACGTCAGTGCTGAGTACAAATACCAGGTTAGAGTCGTGACCAGATATTTCATCATTTCATAAGCCATTGCTACACCGCACAGTACCATAACAATCTTAAACCAGGGCCCGGAAAGGATAAACAGTGCAACAGGGAGCACATACAGAAAGTAACGCACCATAAAACTCAATTTGGAATACAGGTACAGCAGACTGGAGATTAAGGCAATCAACATCGTGACTAGCAACTATTAAGCAGGTCCAGTACTTATACCAATTTTAGTTTAACACACTCTGGTCAAATCTGTCGATATCTCAACCCTTCGAGCCCCACGTTGGGCGCCAAAAGGGCTGTTGTGGTTTAACCCGGCTGGCAGCTAAACACCACACAGCCGTTCGCTCACCCTCCCCCCTCCCTCTCTGGGATGGGGGAGAGAAACGGGAAAGTGAAGCCGGTGAGTTGAGATAAAGACAGTTTATTAAGACAGGAAAATAATAATAACAATAATAATAATAGTGATAATGATAATAGTATTAATAATAATAATGTGTAAGAAACAAGTGATGCACAATGCAATTGCTCACCACCCGCTGACCGATGCCCAGCCTATCCCCGAGCAGCCCGGCCCCCCACCCCGGCCAGCCACCCCTATATATTGTTTAGCATGACGCCAGATGGTATGGAATACCCCTTTGGCCGGTTTGGGTCAGCTGTCCTGGGTCTGTCCCCTCCCAGCTCCTGCTGCACCCCCAGCCTGCTCGCTGGCAGGACAGAGCGAGAAGCCGAAAAGTCCTTGGCCTGGTGTAAACACTGCTCTGCAACAATTAAAACATCAGCATGTTATCAGCGCTCTTCTCATCCTAATCCAAAACATAGCACCCTACCAGCTACTATGAGGAAAAATTAACTCTGTCCTAACTGGAACCAGGACAGTTGCAGTCGTGCCTGTTGCCACTGTCGAGGATCCAGGAGTGGCTTTACGAGCAAGTGAACATGCGGATAGAAGGCTGCATCATCGTGAGTATCAGCACGACCCCGCGTTACGTCGTTAGTTTGTTTTCCCTCATTCACAATCCTATTTTCTCTTGTCAAGAAAAACTAGCACAAGGGAAAAAAAATTCGTACTTCTCTAACAATTAGTCTTCATTGTCCAGCCTGGGTCAGCAAAGCTGATGATGGTTTGTGTTGTTGCTGAACTAATTGCCACTGTTGCTGCTTTCTAGGGCTTTGACGAGTACATGAATTCGGTGCTGGACGACGCAGAGGAGATTCACTCCAAGACAAAATCAAGGAAACAGCTGGGTATGTCGTGTGTCTGTGCAACCCGAGTGACGCGCGGTCTGAAACCTGCCCGGGTGAGCCTTCTAGGTAGCAGCACTGAGAGGTACCAACCATGTGACGAGCCTTGATGTTGAAGTTCCGTGAGCAATTACTGGCTACATCTCTGTCCCTGATGAGTTTTGAGCTGCTGATTTTGCTGGATGAAGGAGAATCTGTCCCTGCCTGAGGCCAGTTCTGGTCTTTGAAACGTGTAATACCAGGCGGCCTGCACTGGCTGGAGGAGTCTGGTCACAGCTCCTTTCAGCTGCATCTAAAGCCGGTGGCCCTGGGCGATTCTCACACTTGCTGTGATCTCTGAGTCAAAGCCGGGAGCCACGGTAGCGGCAGTGTTTATTTACCACCTGCTGGTGGACAGAAGCAACGATGTGCGCCCAGTGCTGGGGTTTTCAGCAGGGAGAGCGTGCTGCTGGAACGGGGACGGTGGCTGGCGTGGGACTTGTGAGTGTGGGGCAGCTGGCAGGAACAGGACTCTGCGTGATGGGCAAAACCCTGCTCAACCACACAAAATACTTTCTGAAAACATGAGATTATTCTCGGATTCTGGGCTCTCTCTAATCCCCTCTTTCCCTTCTCTTTGCTGCAGGCCGGATCATGTTAAAAGGGGACAACATCACTCTTCCACAGAGCGTTTCTAAGTAGAATTTGCCATCCTTAGAACAAAGGTGGCTGCCGTGCTGCGGAGTGACTGAGTGCCAGGGGAACGCGGCCCGCTGGTAGATAGGAAGTTGGGGTAGATAGTAACTGGGGTTGCATGCTGAGGACAAAAGTCCTTCCTTTGTGGGAGAGAGTTTTTTGTAGCTTGAAACAATACGTGATGTATTTCACAAATAAACATTTTTCACATTAACTGTAAATGTAAACCACTAATCTGCTTGTTTTCAGTCTCTTCCTTCCGTGAATGGAGAAGGAGGAGAAATATAGAAGCGTGGGCTTTTCGTTTAGCTGTGGATCTGATAAGTTTCGATAACGCTATGTGCTTTCTTGACCATTACATCTGCATTATGTGGCCAGGGTGGACTCGTTCAGGGCACGGAAGCCCCACACAGTCCTTGAGCTAGCAGGGTGCTAAGGAGGGTGTTGGAGATTTTGCATGCAATTGCAGCCCTTTGTTGCCGCAGTGACAGGTTCCTCAGATTCTTTCTAAACAGGGTTTAGCTTGTTGAGAATCTTTTTGGGAGTGTTTATTGTGGATCAATCGGTAAGAGTATCTTAGTGGGCCTGTGAGGGATTTGGGGCTGTGGTGCAGTAACCCAGCGTTTACAAGTGTTACTGCTATGCATGCTTGTCAAATAACATCTCCAGATCAGAGAGTGAGAGCGGGCAACTGGTTTGGATTAAATCTGTCACTTCTTGCTGCTTTGGACAGAGCCTGTAGATTAAACCCATGTGCTGTTCAATAAGCTGGGGTATCAGATGTGTCGGTTGGGTGTTTATCATTTGATTTATTTTTTTTATCCGTTTGGAGATCTGTCTGTTCTATTTAAGTTTCCCCAAGAGAGCTGAGTTGCTTGGTGCATCGACCAAAGATAAGTTCCCTGGCTGACTTGGGACAACCAGTCCCCTCATTTTCTGATCACAAAAGAAAAAAAAAAAAAACAAAGAAGAAAAATTTTGACTGTAACTGTAACTCAGAAACTAAGATTACCTGAATGGAGAGAAATGAATTTTGATGCACAGGCTGTGCTACAAATCTGTTAATCAGCATTCAGTTTTTCAAAACTTCCATTTGTGTATCATCATCGTGAAAATTAATAAATTCAAAGTGGGAGATCCTTTCCTGAAAGGGAAGGACAGAAATACGAGTCTTGCTGTGGGGCCTACCCAGCGCAGTTCTGCCGCTCCGAGAAGTAATACGTCAGGAGTGTCAAAGCAGACGTTCACTTGCCCTGCCCTACCCTGCTGCTCCTCAGCCCTTGCTCAGGCCTTTTGGGCCATCTGGCCGTCCGTCTGGCCGTCTATCCATCCATCTGGCTGTCTGTCCGTCCGTCTGGCCCTCTGTCCCTCCGTCCCACCGCCCTGCCCCGTCCCTGCCGTCTCCCTAGGGAAGCAAAGAGTCCCTGGGCTGCCTTCAGGGGGGAGGTTCTGCTCAGGAAATTAAAGCTTCCCCCTTAACGGGCGCCTTGCGAGTTATTTTGAGTTCCAACCTTCTGCCTTCCTTTCGTAGCAGTGCCTCTGAGGGGTGCGCTGTAAGGTAGCCGTCATCTGGCGCGCTGCTCCTGCGTTTCCCAAAGGAACTGCCTTCGGGATCTGACTAACTCTGGATGCACGCGGTTGTCACCTTAATTTCTCTGTTAGTTTGCTGAAAACAACCCGCTTGGGTGACCTTGGTGTTTGTTTCTTAAACCTTGGATCGAGGAGGTCTCTGTTTCCTTATGCTGATGTTCACGATGAAAGTGCAGAAGGGATGCTTACTGTTGCCCGGGTCAGTCCTGTTGCCAGGATGGGAATGTTTAGCCTACCGGCCCTCTGGTGCTGTTAGGCTGCACTCGGAGTGTGAGCTCTGGGCCTTATTTCGAAAAGACTGCGTTATTTGAGTGTACAAACCCGAGATATTCTGCGGATAGGTGATTCTCAAAGCACGTCAGAACCACCACTGTGGCGTGTCCTGGAGTCGGACGCACGTTTGACTGATCAGGCGGAGCAGGTGAATTGAATTTGTTGCTGGATGGCGAGGTGTTCTGGGGGAAGAGCTAGTCTAAGGAAAACTTCCTCTTACTGCCCCTTCCCATCTCAAATGGCCACTGCCTGGGGAAATTGCTTCTTTATGACATTAACTACAACGTTACAGTGAGGATGAGGAATCATCATTACTCCCATAGTTATTTGCTGCCAAGCCGCAGCGTTGATTTCAGAGACTTAAAAAAAAAAAAAGGAAAAGAAAGGAAGTATGTATTCTTTCACATACTCTCTTTTCCCTGAGAGTAAAGGTTGTAGCTTCTGCAGTACCCTTCCTCTGGAAACGATTCCCAGTGCCTGCTCAGACACTGGGGAGGAAAATGACAGAGAGAACAATGGAGGAGAGCCACCCGATACAAAGAAAGGAAAAAAGGGGTTATGGATGAACGGAAAGCCACTACATAAAAAATTGGTGCTATCTAAAAATTGGTTAACGGTTTGGGACCTGCAGGTGCTGCCTACACGTGCGTGTGTTGCAGTCGTGCCTGTTGCCACTGCGCAAAATGGAGAGAGCTTCTTTGTCGAATGCAGCATGTTAAAGCATGCGCCATTGCCTGGAAGAAATGCACGGCCTTCCCTCGTGTGGGACTTCTTCCCCATTGATCTGTGGTTTACCTGAAGGTTTACCATAACCTACATAAGTTTCAAAAGCAAGCAAGCAACCAACCAAAAAACAACACCAACATTAAAGAGTGGCAAGGCAGATGCTCATCTGGGGACTCTGACTCATCGGTGACATCACCAAGCAAAGCATTGTGAGCGCTTCGGGTCGGGGCTGCTGTGGCGAGCCTCGCAGCCGGGAGGGAGAGCAGGTACGGTTCGCCTCTGGCGGGTCTGTGTCAGCCCTCTGCCCTGGTGGCTTCGTTAGCAGTGAGAGTTTGACTGCTGTGTTCCCAGCTTTCGCTTCTGCACCGACCGTGTGGCAGAGCCCGCAAGCTGCTTCCTCAGCTGGAAGAGGAAGAGGAGTGACCTCAACTGTGCCGAGGTAAAGCAGAACCGTTGAAAAGATTTGTCAAAGATGCGGGTTGTACCAGCGCAGCCGCTGCAGCTGCAGCAGGTCCTGGAGCATTGCAGAAGCTAGAGAGGGGTTTCTTTGTGAAAAGAATGCTGTAAAAGTGTTTTCACGCCAGAAATTAGGACAAGCGCCTCTGTTGTTTGGATATCCTCTATTGACCTGGCACACTGGCATTACAGCATACCTGGCACACTCTTTGTATTGTTGGTTAAAAAAAAAAAAAAGTGTTTTAGGGCAGGCCAAAAACCTGCCTTGGCACTTCCACATCGCAGCAGTGCTTGCAGGCCGTGCATCCTGGATGCCAGGTGTCCTGGTTCCAGTTAGGACAGAGTTAAGTAGCTCATAGTAGCTGGTAGGGTGCTATGTTTTGGATTAGGATGAGAAGAGCGCTGATAACATGCTGATGTTTTAATTGCTGCAGAGCAGTGTTTACACCAGGCCAAGGACTTTTCGGCTTCTCGCTCTGTCCTGCCAGCGAGCAGGCTGGGGGTGCAGCAGGAGCTGGGAGGGGACAGACCCAGGACAGCTGACCCAAACCGGCCAAAGGGGTATTCCATACCATCTGGCGTCATGCTAAACAATATATAGGGGTGGCTGGCCGGGGTGGGGGGGCCGGCTGCTCGGGAATAGGCTGGGCATCGGTCAGCGGGTGGTGAGCAATTGCATTGTGCATCACTTGTTTCTTACACATTATTATTGTTAATACTATTATCATTATCACTATTATTATTATTATTGTTATTATTATATTCCTTATATTCCTTATATTATTATATTCCTGTCTTAATAAACTGTCTTTATCTCAACTCACCGGCTTCACTTTCCCGTTTCTCTCCCCCATCCCAGAGAGGGAGGGGGGAGGGTGAGCGAACGGCTGTGTGGTGTTTAGCTGCCAGCCGGGTTAAACCACAACACCAGGCCAGGATCTAAATCCGATGGTGCTGTTGGTAACGTGAAGTTCAGGAAGCTCTTCTGGGTTTTTCTGCTCTTCCATGTGGATTTTTGCCCTGTGAAGGTGGTGTACTGAGCTCTTTTCTTACCAACAAATAGGTTTAAAAGCAGTTACAGTTTAACATCTACATGCTTGGGTGTTATTAACACAGCATTGCATACTGAGCTGGTGCTTGGTAGGAGAAAACATAAATCTTACCTGGGAAACTCGGACACTCTCAACTACATACTGCTATGAAGAAACTCAGCTGTAAGAGTGCCCTTAATTAACACATCACCAGAGCTATTGTGCTACTGACGGTTGAAGGCACCTTTTTCCAACGCTGTCTTATTGGAAGTCGATACAGACTGGCAGTATGCAGTTGGTTCCCATCTTCTGCTCCAGCAGAAGTCCTATTTTAATTAACCAGCAGGTCCCTCTGAGTGGCTTTGCTAAAACTCCTGCAGTAGGAAGTATCCTACGAGAGCCAAGTTACTAAACTGATGTGTGGTTTTCCCTTAATCCCCTCACCCCTGACTTTCTAGCTCCTGACGACACTGCCAACGTGTGCAGTGCTAGGTGCCAGCTGCCATGGTTTATATGTACTGTAAAATTAGTGATTTGGGACTTGTGAGCACTGAGAACAGGTTAGCAATTGCTTAAGAGCTTTACTTTCTCGTTCTGCTAATGCACATGAAATTCTTCAGGAACTGCAGCACAAGAACCGTCTTGCACAGGATCTCTGGAAGCAGGAAATAGCCGCTCTGTGGACCTCTCTCTTCCTTTGATATGTTAAGGGCTCTTTAGAAGAGCAGAAGATGGAGCAGCTCTTCCTGGGAGGGAGAACGGGGCTATTCGCAGCTCGTTCCAGTGGTCCCAGGTGTCTCATGGTTGTGACATTTGTGGCTGGGGGAGACCGCTCAGTCGAGTCATTGGTCACCTCCTGGCTTTGCAGAACACAGACTTTCAGAGTAAAGGTGTCGCTGTCGCTCTGGGCCTGGGAGATGGGCGAAACATCTTAGGCTTGAAACTGATTCTCTGCAGAGTGGCGTGCTCAGATCTGAGCACATCGTCTTGGCCTGTTCTGTGCTTCGACCATGGGAAGATGAATGGTTTACCTATGCACCGTTAAATATAATTTGACACCTAGCACACAACACTTTCAGCCCGTGGGGTGCTTTAACAAGCAGGTAAATCAGCGGGGACTGTTTTGCAGCCAGGGCGATGCTGGGTGATTAAAAAGCAGGGTCAGAGCAAGGAGTTTATGGTGTTCTTTCTTGCTTGTCATCCGACTGTCCGCTTACACTGTTCTAAAAAAAAACAAAACAAAAAATCCGAAACGGGGTAAGCATCTTTAATATCTTTATTATAAATGGAAGGCACAAAACAGGCCAGCAACAGAGACTGTCCAAGAGAAATACTTTATGCTTTATAAACAAACAAGAAAGTACCCTTAGGTAGGTGTGATAATCCTTCTCTAATGCATTCTTTGGAGTGCAAAAATATTTTGTTCCCTTCTTGCTCTTCTCTCCAGGACAAAGGCAGAATAGCCAACTGGAAAGTTAGACCAGGGAGGTCAGTTTGTTCCATACTGAGAAAGACAAGCCTGTAAAACAAACCAGACAGATTTTCTTTGGACTATTTATCTTCCTTCAGCAAAGGCATGGTTTATGATACTTGTTGGCATGTATTTCCAGACCCCCAGCTACCGTGACTGTAGTGCATCTGTAATTCTTTTGTACAAAAAGAGTTCAAAATCTCGTAACGCAAAAACTTTACTAGCACCCTGGAGAAAAAAGAAATCTAAAAATCTTGCCAACTTCAATTACAGACCTGCTGAGTGCACCAGAGTTACTCATTTTTATTCAGGCTTTCAGGGGCTAGTTCAGTTGGTTTCTGTTCAGCACTTGGATCGCCATATTGGCAGATGTCAGTTAAAAAAAAAAAAAAAAAGCTTTTGAGATCTTTTTTAAAATGAGACTGCTTTTATGGCATTTAGGGCTGTGAGGTATCCTTGGTTTTTGCTTTCTTCCCATTCCTTAGACCAGATCCGTTCATATCCTGAACAGCGTTCTGGGTCTCTTCAGGAAAATGGAAGGCAACAAGCAAAATGATGAGCTCCTTGGGCATTCAAAAGAGCTCAGTCTGGAAAAGATTTCAAGTCCAACTTCCATGCTAAGGAGCACCAGTAATTTTTAGAAGTAGATGCAGAGGAACCTGCATGGCACTAAGTGTGTTTCTGAAGGTGCTAAAGGTCAGAAGTGACGATTCCTGTCGATACTAAAGAAGAGAAGGAAACCTTGCACTTAACTTCTGTTTTTATTCCCTTTGTCAAGCAGTCAAAACCAATACCTAATATGAGAACCCAACTTTTCCTCTCTTTACTTTAGATTTGGGAAAATTCCCTGCCAAAAAAATATTTCCTGGAAAATTCACTAGTGTTTGTGTGAGTAAAAGGTTCCAACCTTTTATTATTAATTTGTAAGAACTATTTCATCCGCTTTTGTCCAGAAGAGTCCGAAATAATTTGCACAGAAATGTGCAGCATTTTAATGAAAGGATTCAGAATCACTCTAATTTGAACTTTATCTGGTCTGGTTGCAGGTTTTATGACATTTAGTGTCTTAAAAAAAAAAAAATCAAAATATCTGACTTCACATCAGAAAAAAAAAACCTGCTTGCGGCTAAATAAAATCTGTTGCAGCTCTGGTCATTGAAAAATCATTGGCTGTTAAATTGGACCTAAGTCATCTTTTCTAACCTTTCATGATCTTGCAGCAATGGATGATGACGGATATATGGATTAGGGAACAGCACGTGATGGCAAACCTGCGGTATTTGCTACAGCGCAGAAAGAAAACAAATTGCTTCCAAAAAATCAAACTAATTCAAAATTCTTGGTATCATGCAGCCATGCCACTGGCAAAGTGAGCATTGCCCTGCCTCTCAAAGCTTGCTGTATCCTTGGTCTGCTGTCTTCCTGCTGTTAATTGATTGCAACTCTACGTGTCTGATCAGGGCTACGAGTTGTTCTCGATATGGATACCATACAACATATACTGTGCACGCTTGTGTGTATAGATATGTTTATCCTGTATGCATGTACATATGTATGCATATTTGTGTGTTGGCCCCCAGATCATTCATGTTATAAAGCATTGGCCTCGAAGGCATACTCATCAAAATATTTTGTAGATCCTCCATTTTTTTCTAGCTCCCTCAAAATGAGAGAGTTTTTACGCGCTCTCTGCATCAAAAAGGCAAAAATTCTGATTTCCACTGTCGCTCTCGCTAACTTTCTATCACTCACTCCTCGTGTGTGTCTAAACACATATGTGTGTATGCGTATGCACATTTGTGTATTTATATGCACTGGTGCATTTTTTGCTGTACAGGTAATAAAGACGGGGAAAGGTTTTTGTCTTTTCTTAATAGGTGAAGAAATCTTGAAGACCAGAGATTGGAACATACTGAATTTTAAATTAAAAAAAAAAAAAAAAAGTTAAATTGTCCGGCTGTGGAAGATGGATCCTCATTTTTGCAGCCACTTTGAATCACGAGTTCATCTCTAAATGCGCTGTTTTTTTTTGTTTTTGTTTTGTTTTGTTGGGTTTTTTTTTTTTGGTTTTTATTTTTTGAAGAGCTAACTAACCCTGGCTGTCTCCAGTCTGAGAGAGTATTCAAATGGACTTGCTTCCTCCATTAGTTATAAGCTGTTTAAAAGCACATCCTATGTTTGAATTGTGGATGAGAGGCTCCCTTGGCAAAGTGAGGAGGCAAATTCTTCCTACCCCTTTATCATTAATTCACGGATTCAGTGTTGGTTCGGCCTCCAGGAGAAGTTCACTGGAAGTCTTTGAAGATCGATAACTTTGCTGAGGTTGTCCAGGTAGGTGAACTCGAAGACCCACAGTGACTGGAACATGCTATTTAACGCGTCATACTGCGTTCTGTAGCAGTTACTGGTAGCCATAGTTGATCATTGCCTTGCACGTATGATCAGGTGTTTTTTTAAGAAGTGACTCCATTTTCAGGCTTTTTTTTTCCATTTTTTTCACGAAGGGGTAGAGTAGGAGGAGGAAGCAGAATGGTCTTTGGTTAACGTGATAACCAGATAGATTCTGAAGTCTGATAGATTCTGGGCCCCATAGGACCCACCCCTGTGACCCCCGGAGGGCCCCCGGGCGCAGCATAGAACCCACCCCGGTGACCTGTGGTGCTTGTACACAGTGCACTGAGCTGCTTGTACACAGTAGGGGCTTGCATTTGGGGGGGTGTTGGGAGCTGCTTGTACAATATAGGGATCTGCATCTGGAGGGGGTTGGGAGCTGCTTGTACACCTTTGGGACTTGCATCTGGGGGGTGCTTCGGAGCTGCTTGTACACTGTAGGGTCCTGCCTTGTGCAGGGTTTGTAGCTGCTTCTACACCTTTGGGGTCTGCAGCTGGGGGGGGGGGGGGGGTGACAGGTGCTCGTCTGCTGTAGGTGGCCACGTTGGGGGAGTTGGGAGCTGCTTGTACACTGTAAGGGTCTGGGTCTTGGGGGGGGTTGCGGCTGTTTGTACACCTTTGGGGCCTGCCTCTGGGGAGGGTGGGGAGTTGCTTGTATGCCTTTGGGGCCTGTGTTTGGGGGGGGGGTTGGAGTCTGTGCCGGGGGGGTTGGGAGCTGCTTGTACACTCTAGGGTCCTCTGGCGGGCTTTGGGGCCTCCCTTTGAGGGGGGTGGTGGGAGCTGGTTGTACACCTTTGGGGCCTGCGTCTGGGGGGTTGGGGCTGGGGCCGGGACCTGGGGCCTGCATCTGGGTGGGGTGGGGTCCAGTTCATGGGGGGGGGGGGGTTGGGAGCTGCTTGTGGACAGTTGGGGTCTGCATCCAGGTGTGGATAGGGTAAGGGGATAGGTAAGAGGATAGGTAAGGGGATCGAGGTTGTGGGAATAAAAATATTTTTGCACAGTTACATCGTTTAGAGGGAAGGAAGGTGGTATTGATATATGCTCACAGTGATAAGAAAGCTTAACAGACAACCTTGTAAAATGCAGACAACCAGAATCCTTAGAGCAATTGGGTAGAAATCACGGTGTAAGAAACATTACCACCTCAAAGAGGAAAACAGTCAAGAAAAAAAGAAAATTGACTTGTAACAGGCCAGCAGCTGTGTATTTTCTGTGAAGCACCGGATAGATTGTGAACCTGGATTACCCAGTCAATGGGGAAACAGGGGAGGGTCCCGGTCATCAAGAGGAAAAAAAAAAATGTATATAAACTGTGTTAGGGAACTAGTAGGTGGCTTGTGGGACGCCTGCCATTGCAATCGTGAATAAAAATGCTACTTCACTGAGATCCTTGCCTGAGCCTATGGTATTGGTTACAGAGTGTTTCTAACAAGGTGTTAGGGTTTTAAGGTTTCTTTTTTTTAAGGTTAACGTGATAAGCAGCTAGATTGTGAATTCAATTGTAGCAACCTGAGGCAGTAGCACGGACGTTTTTGAGGCTGTACTATATTTTCCTTGTTGGTTTCCTTTTGGTTACAGGGAGACAACTGTTCCTTCCGCCACTGCGAAGCTGCTCTGGGGAACGAGACGGTCTGCACGCTGTGGCAGGAGGGTCGTTGTTTCAGGAATGTCTGCCTGAATGATTCAGACACATGGAAATTGATGTGAGTGCCTAAAGATGTGTTCTCAAAATAAATCAACAAAAGCATTTTTCAGTGCCGTAGGTGTGCTGATTGTGCTTTTGCAGGACAGATTCATTTGCTTTGAAATGACACTGGTTTCTGTTACCAGGAGAGGGGGTGGGAGGAAGGAGAGGGAAATAAAATCAATGCCTTAGGTACGTCTTAGCAAGATTTTCTTTTATTAGATGCCGACAGTATTTTCTCAACAGATGCAGAATAACTGCTAACTAGACTGCTAAAACCTGCTGGAGCAGGGGGGTAATAAACAGGCTGTACTAGCCTCCTGAGAGCAGGCTTGATAATGATCTATCAGGTCTCTTGTGTCCCGGAGTCCTTCAGATAATGCTGTTCTAGCTGCCTGGGCTAGGAAGCAGTGGGGAAAGTTAAAGGTGCAGAAGAACGACGTCTCCAAGAAGTAGTTCTGGATAGAGTTAACCTAGGCAATTTAAGATGTTCTTTTTCCCTCTGAATAATCCTAGTATAATCCTAGGTGTATTAGTTTAACCCACCCTAAACTGATGTCTGAGAGTGCCTGTCTTCTCAAACTGAATGATGACAAAGCTAAACGTGCATAGTGGTTACAGCTTCTGCAAACTTTGTGAATATGCCCGGAAATACTATACTTGAGTGATAAACTGACCTTTGGAATGATGTTTCAGCACTGTATTGTGACAGCCCTATCGCTGTCGTGACCTGGAACTGTGCATCTCTTTGCAAACCTTAGGTGCATGTTATCACGAGCTTGTCTTTCTTTCTGTCTTCAGAAAAAGCGCAGTGAGATTCCCTGCTACTGGGAGAAGCAGCCAGTAGGCTGTCAGAAAGCCAACTGTGCTTTTCATCACGCAAAGGGACGTTACATCGATGGAGTCTTCGTTAGAGTGAGTTTAGGTCCTTTTTCTTTAAGTATTGAGGAATTAATTTTGAATATTCCTTAGTGGGTGCCAATACTGTAGGAGACATCAGGTACCCGTTCATTTGTGAGTGCAGGAAAAGGTCTGCAGTCCTAGGTGGTCAGCTAAACCGAGTGTCCTGCTGGTGTACTGCTGGTATTTGTTTTCTGCTTTCATGCTCAGCTTCTCTCTGCTTTGTGTGATATTTGCCTTGCAGTTTGCTTTCTGTTGTTTCATCTTCTGCTGGGTGGCAGGGAGATGTGTTGTTGTTTGAAGGCAAGTCATTGTTCACGGTGTAAACAGTGGCGGGATGGGCAAAAGGAGATGCTGCATTCATTGCCTGTGCAGGTTATCTGCCTTACCTACCAATGCTCTTCGTGCATTGTGGCCAAAGTTTTAAACTGCCATGTTACTGATGATCCTCCTCTTCCTCTAGCTACACTGCCAAGTGTATCAAATCACGATGATTTGAAAGTGGCTCAGATGTCACTGCAGCAAAACAAACTTTCTGTCCAGTCCAATGCCTCTCCATAGCTAAGGGGGGTGACGAAAGTGGAAAACTCGGAAAATGTCCCAAGCCCTACACACCCTCCAGTTGTAATCAATGCTGCAGATGATGATGAAGATGACGATGGTGAGCATGCTTTGGTTCTTGGAAGGACTTTGTGCTGTAAATGAATGTATAAATCACAGATGAGCTGAGGTCTGACTAGCGATAGGGCAGGCAGTCTGGTCAGCTCGCTGGTGGCTTTGTCTGGCGGTCAGTGGACAGAACCTGAAATGCTGGAGGAAAGCTTAGAACCACTCTTGGCTTTAGCTGGTCTGTTGTGTAAAGCTCTATGTGAAAGTAGGAGGGAAATTCCTTTTTCTTCTGTCTGAAGAGTAATATGTTGTGTAGTAGTTAAAGCTGCAGAGAGAATCTAGAGTCCGAGATGTTTTGTCCTAGTGTAGTCTCCTTACGAGTTCATCAGGTCAGCGTAGCTGTATTAAAAAAAAAGAAAAAAAAAGCTTTTTTATATGAGCCATGGACTGGAGTGTCATCGCATGAGCTACATAATCATGAACAATCTGGTCTATGCATAGCTGAACAGATTTTTCCCCTTCAGACCAGCTTTCTGAGGCAGGAGAAGAAACTAAAACTCCCATCCAGCAACCAGCTGAGGAAGGCCAAAATGGATTACGGATGATTTCCACTCGGAAAGCCAGTGCTACTACTGCTAAGCAAGGTATTCCGGCACCTGTAGTAGGATAAATCGGAAGGAGAACTTGCCAATGAACTCGAAAGCAATGTGGCGTAAAAACACAACAGAATGTAGGGGTGCTGAATGGACTCGGTTATTTCCATGATCTCATTTCTCCCTAATAGCATCATGTGCCCATTGGGTCAGAAAGTTGAACTGCTTTTCTTTCCTTTTGGAGAACAAAACAGGGCCACAGCATGGAGTTTAAATGGCTGCACGTGCAGCCTGGCAACCACTGTTGAAAGCCATATCTAACGATAGAGGGATCTAATATCGTGTCAATGGATTAAAATTAAAACTACAATTTTTACCCTGAAGGGGGAAAGGAGGGGCAAAATGCCATTGATTCTACGGTTCTTTCAGTTGTGAGGAGTGTTGACGGGGTTTATTGTAAATGCTTCTGAAAGTTCCTGAGCACTAAGAAGCCTGAGGATCTGTGGTCCTCAGTGAGTGCCTCTAAGCCTTAGTCTCATTAAGTGTTTTCTGTTTTCAGAGGACGGTCTGAATTTTGGAATAAAAACACTTGAAGAAATCAAATCGCAGAAAATGAAGGAAAAAACTAAGAGACACGGTGGTGAGTTAATATTCCCTACTTTCTTACCCTGTTCACCTTCATCCCGTTTGACGTTCTTTTTTAAAAAAGAAATTCTTCCAGTAATACCGGGTAGCTGGCTATGCTTTGGTGAATCCAACTATTTGCCAAAGAAGTGAAATTTGATTGGCTTCAGAATGGCAGGTGATGGTGGCTGGGAGCTGCTTGAGGGAGAGACTTCCATTTTTAGCTGGGGGCATCGAGCAACCTGATTCTCAGCCAGCTGGTATTCTAGATGGGAATTGCAAGGGCAACCAGAGGCAAATTAGTCACCTCTCTTATTTACATGCTCTGGTCACTGTATGTTTGACAGTAACGGATAATTAAAGTTCTGTGTTCTTTGCGATAGTTTGTTATGTTTGGTAAACTTCCTTATGTTTTGCTTGCTCTGAACAGAAGGTCCTTCAAGATCTTCTCTTCCTCCCGTCGATTCTATGATTTTTCCTGCTCCGGAAAAGGAAAATGTCCGGGCAGGGGTGAGAACTGTGACGCCGTCTACAGAGGAAGGTAATAATTAATGCTTTTGTTTTGATTTCATTCCTCCTAAACTGGAAGGTTAAAACAGGAGCTCCGGAGCTCCCGGGGTCCCGCCAGGGGTCACCGGGGTGGGTCCTCGGGGGCACCTGGGGGCTTGCCGGGGGTCACCGGGGTTTGTACTCGGGGGCGCCTGGGGCTTGCCGGGGGTCACCGGGGTGGGTGCTCGGGGGCGCCTGGGGTCCCGGCGGGGGTCACCGGGGTGGGTCCTCGGGGGCGCCCGGGGGCTTGCCCGTGGTTACTGGGGTGGGTCCTAGGGGGCGCCCGGGGTTTTCCAGGGGTCACCGGTATGGGTCCTTGGGGGTGCCCGGGGGCTTGCCGGGGGTCACCGGGGTGGGTCCTCGGGGACGCACGTGGGCTTGCCGCGGGTCACCAGCGTGGATCCAAGGGGGTGCCCGGGTGCTTGCCGGGGGTCACCGGGGTGGGTCATTGGAGGCGGCCGGGGGCTTGCCGGGGGTCACCGGGGTGGGTCCTCGGGGGCGCCCATGGTCCCGCCGGGGGTCACCGGGGTGGGTCCTCGGAGACGCCCGGGGGCTTGCCATAGGTCACCGGGGAGGGTACTCGGGGGCGCCCAGGGTCCCGCCGGGGTTTACCGGAGTGGGTCCTAGGGGGCACCTGGGGCTTGGCGGGGCTCACCGGGGTGGGTCCTCAGAGGCGCCCGGGGGCTTGGCGGGGGTCACCGGGGAGGGTCCTCGGAGGCGCCCGGGGGCTTGCCGGGGGTCACCGGGATTGGGTCCTCGGGGGCGCCCGGGGGCTTGCCGGGGGTCACCGGGGTGGGTCCTCGGGGCTCCTGGGGTGCCGCCGGGGGTCACCGGGGTGCGTCCTTGGGGGCTCCCGGGGGCCTGCCGGGGGTCACCGGGGTGGGTCCTCGGGGGCTCTCGGGGCCTTGTCGGCGGTCACCGGGGTATGTCCTCGGGGGCGCCCCGGGGCTTGTTGGGGGTCTCCGGGGTGGGTCCTCGGGGGCACCAGGGGTCCCTCTGGGGGTCACCGGGGTGGGTCCTCGGGGGCGCCAGGGGTCCCTCCGGGGGTCACCGGGGTGGGTCCTCGGGGGCGCCCGGGGACTTGCCATGGGTCACCGGGGTGGGTCCTCCGGGGCGCCCAGGGTCCCGCCGGGGGTCACCGGGGTGGGTCCTCGGGGGCGCCCGGGGTCCCTCCGGGGGTCACCTGGATAGGTCCTCAGGGGCGCCTGGGGTTTGCCGGGGGTCACCAGGGTAGGTCCTCTGGGGCGTCCGGGTGCTTGCCGGGGGTCACCGGGGTGGGTCCTCGGGGGCGCCCGGGGGATTGCCGGGGGTAACCGGGGTGGGTCCACAGAGGTGCCCGGGGGCTTGCCGGGGGTCACCGGGGTGGGTCCTCGGGGGTGCCCAGGGTCCCACCAGATGTCAGCAGGAGTGGGTCCTCGGGGGCGCTCGCGGTCCCGCCGGGGGTCACCGGGGTTGGTATTCGGCGGCGCCTGGGGGCTTGCCGGGGGTGACTGGGGTGGGTCCTCGGGGGCCCCCGGGGTCCCACCGGGGGTCACCGGGGTGGGTCCTCGGGGGCACCCGGGGCTTGCCGGGGGTCACCGGGGTGGGTCCTCGGGGGCGCCCGGGGGCTTGCCGGGGGTCACCGGGGTGGGTCCTCGGGGCTCCTGGGGTGCCGCCGGGGGTCACCGGGGTGCGTCCTTGGGGGCTCCCGGGGGCCTGCCGGGGGTCACCGGGGTGGGTCCTCGGGGGCTCTCGGGGCCTTGTCGGCGGTCACCGGGGTATGTCCTCGGGGGCGCCCCGGGGCTTGTTGGGGGTCTCCGGGGTGGGTCCTCGGGGGCACCAGGGGTCCCTCCGGGGGTCACCGGGGTGGGTCCTCGGGGGCGCCAGGGGTCCCTCCGGGGGTCACCGGGGTGGGTCCTCGGGGGCGCCCGGGGACTTGCCATGGGTCACCGGGGTGGGTCCTCCGGGGCGCCCAGGGTCCCGCCGGGGGTCACCGGGGTGGGTCCTCGGGGGCGCCCGGGGTCCCTCCGGGGGTCACCTGGATAGGTCCTCAGGGGCGCCTGGGGTTTGCCGGGGGTCACCAGGGTAGGTCCTCTGGGGCGTCCGGGTGCTTGCCGGGGGTCACCGGGGTGGGTCCTCGGGGGCGCCCGGGGGATTGCCGGGGGTAACCGGGGTGGGTCCACAGAGGTGCCCGGGGGCTTGCCGGGGGTCACCGGGGTGGGTCCTCGGGGGTGCCCAGGGTCCCACCAGATGTCAGCAGGAGTGGGTCCTCGGGGGCGCTCGCGGTCCCGCCGGGGGTCACCGGGGTTGGTATTCGGCGGCGCCTGGGGGCTTGCTGGGGGTGACTGGGGTGGGTCCTCGGGGGCCCCCGGGGTCCCACCGGGGGTCACCGGGGTGGGTCCTCGGGGGCACCCGGGGCTTGCCGGGGGTCACCGGGGTGGGTCCTCGGGGGCGCCCGGGGGCTTCCCGGGGGTCACGGGGGTGGATCATCCGGGGCGCCCGGGGGCTTCCCGGGTGTCACCGGGGTGGGTCCTCAGGGGCTCCCGGGGTCCCACCAGGGTTCACTGGGGTGGGTCCTTGGGGGCGCCCGGGGCTTGCCGGGGGTCACCGGGGTGGGTCCTCGGGGGCACCTGGGGGCTTGCCGTGGGTCACTGGGGTGGGTTCTCGGGGGCTCCCAGGGGCTTGCTGGGGGTCAGCGGGGTGGGTCCTCGGGGGCGCCCAGGGTCCCACCAGATGTCAGCGGGGGAGGGTCCTCCGGGGCGCTCGGGGTCCCACCGGGGGTCACTGGGGTTGGTACTCGGGTTCGCCTGGGGGCTTGGGGGGTGACTGTGGTGGGTCCTCGGGGGCGCCCGGGGTCCCACCGGGGGTCACCAGGGTGGGTCCTTGGGGTCACCGGGGTCCCGCCGGGGGTCACTGGGGTGAGTCCTCGGAGGCGCCCAGGGGCTTCAAGGGGGTCACTGGGGTGGGCCCTCGGGGGCGCCCGGAGGCTTGCCAGGGGTCAACGGGGTGGGTCCTCGGGGGCGCCCGGGGTCCCGCCGGGGGTCTCCAGGGTGGGTACTCGGGGGCGCCCGGGGGCTTGCCATAGGTCACCGGGGAGGGTCCTCGGGGGCGCCCGGGGGCTTGCCAGGGGTCACCGGGGAGGGTACTCGGGGTCGCCCGGGGGCTTGCCGGTGGTCACTGGTGTGGGTCGACGGGGGCGCCTGGGGTCCCGCCGGGGGTCACCGGGGTGGGTCCTCGGAGGCAGCTGGGGGTTTGCAGGGGGTCACCGGGGTGGGTCCTCTAAGGCGCCCGGGGGCTTGGCGGGGGTCACCGGAGTGGGTCCTCGGGGGCGCCCGGGGTGCCCCCGGGGGTCACCGGGGTGGGTCCTTGGGGGCTCCCGGGGGCCTGCCGGGGGTCACCGGGGTGGGTCCTCGGGGGCGCCCGGGGGCTTGCCCGTGGTTACCGGGGTGGGTTCTAGGGGGCGCCCGCGGGCATGTCGGGGGTCCCCGGGGTGGGTCCTCGGGGGCACCCAGGGGCTTGTCGGGGGTCTCCGGGGTGGGTCCTCGGAGGCGCCAGGGGTCCCTCCGGGGGTCACCTTGTTGGGTCCTCGGGGGCGCCCGGGGACTTGCCATGGGTCACCGGGGTGGGTCCTCCGGGGCGCCCAGGGTCCCGCCGGGGGTCACCGGTGTGGGTCCTCGGGGGCGCCCGGGGTCCCTCCGGGGGTCACCGGGATAGGTCCTCAGGGGCGCCCGGGGTTTGCCGGGGGTCACCAGGGTAGGTCCTCTGGGGCGTCCAGGGGCTTGCCGGGGGTCACTGGGATGGGTCCTCGGGGACGCCCGGGGGATTGCCGGGGGTAACCGGGGTGGGCCCACGGAGGTGCCCGGGGGCTTGCCTGGGGTCACCGGGGTGGTTCCCGGTGACTCCAGAGAATCCACTGGCACCACTGGGGACCCACCCCGGTGACCCCAGAGAGTCCACTGGCAGCACTGGGGACCCACCCCGGACACTCCAGAGAGTCTACAGGCACCACTGCGGACCCACCCCGGTGACTCCAGAGAGACATCTGGAACCTATGTGGACCCACCCCGGTGACTCCAGAGAGTCCACTTGCACCACTGGGGACCCACCCATGTGACCCCAGAGAGTGCACTGGCACCACAGGGTACCCACCCCGTTTACTCCAGAGAGTCCACTGGCACCTCTGGGGACCCACCCCGGTGACTCCAGAGAGTCCACTGGCACCACGGGGGACCCACCCTGGTGACAAAAGAGAGTGCACTAGCACCAAAGGGGACCCACCCCGGTGACTTCAGAGAGTCCACTTGCACCACTGGGGACCCACCCCGGTGGCTCCAGAGAGTCCACTTGCACCACTGGGGACCCACCCAGGTCACTCCAGAGAGTCCACTTGCGTCACGAGGGA
Source organism: Anser brachyrhynchus (assembly GCF_964034855.1). Taxonomy (NCBI): domain Eukaryota; kingdom Metazoa; phylum Chordata; class Aves; order Anseriformes; family Anatidae; genus Anser; species Anser brachyrhynchus. The sequence continues at coordinate 352,587 of NW_027663529.1, read as the reverse complement.
CGCACCCCGGTGACTCCAGACAGTCCATTGGCACCACTGGGGACCCACCGTGTTGACTCCAGAGAGTCCACTGGCACCACTGGGGACCCACCACGGTGACTCCAGAGAGTCCACTGCCACCACTTGGGACCCACCCCGGTGACTTCAGAGAATCCACTTGAACCACTGGGGACCGGCCACGGTGACTCCAGAGAGTCGACTGGCACCACTGCGGACCCACCCCGGTGACTCCAGAGAGTCCACTTGCACCACTGGGGACCCACCCAGGTGACTCCAGAGAGTCCACTTGCATCACGATGGACCCACACAGGTGACTCCAGAGAGTCCAGTTGCATCACGAGGGACCCACCCTGTTGACTCCAGAGAGTCTCCTGGCACCACTGGGGACCCACCCCGGTGACAAAAGAGAGTCCAGTTACATCACTGTGGACCCACCCCGCTGACTCCAGAGAGTCCACTGGCAGAACTGGGGACCCACCCTGGTGACTCCACTGGCACTACTAGCACCACTGGAGACCCACCCCGGTGACTCCAGAGAGTCCATTTGCACCACTGGGGACCCACCCCGGTGACTCCAGAGAGTCCATTTGCACCACTGGGGACCCACCCCGGTGACTCCAGAGAGTCCACTGGCACCACCGGGGACCCAGCCTGGTGGCTCCAGAGAGTGCACTGGCGCCACAGGAGACCCACTCCGGTGACTCCAGAGAGTGCACTGGCGCCACCGGGGACCCTCCCTGGCGACTCCAGAGAGTGCACTTGCGCAACTGGGGACGTACAACGGTGACTCCAGAGAGTGCACTGGCACCACTGGGGACGCACCGCCGTGACTCCAGAGCGTGCACTGGCGCCATTGGGTACGCACCGCCGTGACTCCAGAGAGTGCACTGGTACCACAGGGGATGCACCCGGGCGACTCCAGAGAGTGCACTGGCACCACCGGGGATGCACCCCTGGCGACTCCAGAGAGTGCACTGGCACCACCGGAGATGCACTCCGGTGACTCCAGAGAGTGCACTGGCACCACTGGGGATGCACCCCGGAGACTCCAAAGAGTGCAGTGGCATCACCGGGGATGCACCCGGGTGACTCCAGAGAGTGCACTGGCGCCACCGGGGACCCACCCAGGTGACTCCAGAGAGTGCACTGGCACCACCGGGGACCCTCCCTGGCGACTCCAGGGAGTGCACTGGTGCCCCTGGGGACCCACCCCGGCGACTCCAGAGAGTGCACTGGCACCCCTTGGGACGCACCCCGGTGACTCCAGAGGGTGCACTGGCGCCACTGGGGACGCACCGCGGTGACTCCAGAGAGTGCACTGGCTCCACTGGGGACGCACCCCGGTGACTCCAGAGAGTGCCCTGGCGTTACTGGGGACGCACCGCGGTGAGTCCAGAGTGTGCCCTGGCGCCACTGGGGACGCAGCGCCGTGACTCCAGAGAGTGCCCTGGCGCCACTGGGGACGCAGCGCTGTGACTCCAGAGAGTGCCCTGGCGACACTGGGGACGCACCCCGGTGACTCCAGAGAGTGCCCTGGCGCCACCGGGGATGCACCCGGGCGACTCCAGAGAGTGCACTGGCGCCACTGGGGACGCACCGCGGTGAGTCCAGAGAGTGCACTGGCGCCCCTGGGGACGCACACCGGTGACTGCAGAGAGTGCACTGGCACCACCGGGGATGCACCCCGGTGACTCCAGAGAGTACACTGGCGCCACCGGGGACCCAGCCCGGTGACTCTGGAGAGTGCACTGGTGCCACTGGGGACGCACTCCGGTGACTCCAGAGAGTGCACTGGCGCCCCTGGGGACGCACACCAGTGACTCCAGAGAGTGCACTGGCACCACCGGGGATGCACCCTGGTGACTCCAGAGAGTGCACTGGCACCACCGGGGATGCACCCGGGCGACTCCAGAGAGTGCACTGGCAAAACCGGGGACCCACCCCGGTCATTCCAGAGAGTGCACTGGGGCCACCGGGGACCCACCCCGGTGACTCCAGAGAGTGCACTGGCGCCCCTGGGGACCCACTCCGGTGATTCCAGAGAGTGCACTGGCGCCACTGGGGACCCAGCCTTGTGACTCCAGAGAGTGCACTGGCACCACCGGGGACTGACCCCGGTGACTACAGAGAGTGCACTGGCGCCACCGGGGACCCTCCCTGGCGATTCCAGAGAGTGCACTTGCGCAACTGGGGACGTACAACGGTGACTCCAGAGAGTGCACTGGCACCACTGGGGACGCACCGCCGTGACTCCAGAGCGTGCACTGGCGCCATTGGGTACGCACCGCCGTGACTCCAGAGAGTGCACTGGTACCACAGGGGATGCACCCGGGCGACTCCAAAGAGTGCACTGGCACCACCGGTGTTGTACCCTGGCGACTCCAGAGAGTGCACTGGCGCCCCTTGGGACGCACCCCGGTGACTCCAGAGGGTGCACTGGCGCCACTGGGGACGCACCACGGTGACTCCAGAGAGTGCACTGGCGCCACTGGGGACGCACCGCCGTAACTCCAGAGAGTGCCCTGGCGACACTGGGGACGCACCCCGGTGACTCCAGAGAGTGCCCTGGCGCCACCGGGGATGCACCCGGGCGACTCCAGAGAGTGCACTGGCGCCACTGGGGACGCTCCGCGGTGAGTCCAGAGAGTGCACTGGCGCCCCTGGGGACGCACACCGGTGACTGCAGAGAGTGCACTGGCACCGCCGGGGATGCACCCCGGTGACTCCAGAGAGTGCACTGGCGCCACCGGGGACCCAGCCCGGTGACTCTGGAGAGTGCACTGGTGCCACTGGGGACGCACCCCGGTGACTCCAGAGCGTGCACTGGCACCAGTGGGGACGCACCGCCGTGACACCAGAGCGTGCACTGGCTCCACTTGGGACGCACCGCCGTGACTCCAGAGAGTGCACTGGCACCAAAGGGGATGCACCCCCGGAGACTCCACAGAGTGCCCTGGCACCACCTGGGATGCACAACCGGTGACTCCAGAGAGTGCACTGGCGCCCCTGGGGACGCACACCGGTGACTCCAGAGAGTGCACTGGCACCACCGGGGATGCACCCTGGTGACTCCAGAGAGTGCACTGGCACCACCGGGGATGCACCCCGGTGACTCCAGAGAGTGCACTGGCGCCCCTGGGGACCCACTCCGGTGATTCCAGAGAGTGCACTGGCGCCACTGGGGACCCAGCCTTGTGACTCCAGAGAGTGCACTGGCGCCACCGGGGACCGACCCCGGTGACTACAGAGAGTGCACTGGTGCCACCGGGGACCCTCCCGGGCGACTCCAGAGAGTGCACTTGCGCCACTGGGGACGTACACCGGTGACTCCAGAGAGTGCACTGGCACCACTGGGGATGCATCCCTGTGACTCCAGAGAGTGCACTGGCACCACTGGAGATCCACCCCGGTGACTCCAGAGAGTGCACTGGCACCACTGGGGATGCACCCCGGTGACTCCAGAGTGCACTGGCACCACCGGGGATGCACCCTGGTGATTCCAGAGAGTGCACTGGCGCCACAGGGGACCCACCCCGGCGACTCCAGAGAGTGCACTGGCGCCACCCGGGACCCACCCCGGTGACTCCAGAGAGTGCACTGGAACCACCGGGAACGCACCCGGGCGACTCCAGAGAGTGCACTGGCACCATCGGGGACCGACCCCGGTGACTCCAGAGAGTGCACTGGCGCCACCCGGGACCCACCCCGGTGATTCCAGAGAGTGCACTGGCGCCACCGGGGACCCACCCCGGTGACTCCAGAGAGTGCACTGGCGCCACAGGGGACCCACCCAGGTTACTCCAGAGAGTGCACTGGCGCCACCGTAGACGCACCCCGGTGACTCCAGAGAGTGCACTGGCACCACCGGGGACCCTCCCGGTGACTCCAGAGAGTGCCCTGGCGCCCCTGGTAATGCACACCGGCGACTCCACAGAGTGCCCTGGCGCCCCTGGGGAGGCACCCCGGTGACTCCAGAGCATGCCCTGGCGCCACTGGGAACGCACCCCGGCGACTCCAGGGAGTGCCTTCGCGCCACTGGGGACGCAGCGCCGTGACTCCAGAGAGCGCCCTGGCGCCACTCGGGACGCACCCCGGTGACTCCTGAGAGTGCCCTGGCGCCCCTGGGGACGCACCTCGGCGACTCCAGAAAGTGCCCTGGCGCCCCTGGGGACGAACCCCGGTGACTCCAGAGAGTGCACTGGCGCCCCTGGGGACGCGCCCCGGCGACTCCAGATAGTGCACTGGAGCCCCTGGGGACACACCCCGGCGACTCCAGAGAGTGCACAAGCGCACCTGGGGACGCAACCCGGCGACTCCAGAGAGTGCACTGGCACCACCGGGGATGCACCACCGTGACTCCAGAGAGTGCACTGGCAGCACCGGTGATGCACCCCCGGTGACGCCAGAGAGTGCACTGGCACCACTGGGGATGCACGCCGGAGACTCAAAAGAGTGCAGTGGCACCTCCGGGGATGAACCCCGGTGACTCCAGAGAGTGAACTGGAACCACCGGGAACGAACCCGGGCGACTCCAGAGAGTGCACTGGCACCACTGGGGACCGACCCCGGTGACTCCAGAGAGTGCACTGGCGCCACCCGGGACCCAGCCCGGTGACTCCAGAGAGTACACTGACGCCACCGGGGACGCACTCCGGTGACTCCAGAGAGTGCACTGGCGCCACCGGGGACCCACCAGGGTGACTCCAGAGAGTGCAATGGCGCCCCTGGGGACCCTCCCGGGCGACTCCAGGGAGTGCACTGGCGCCACCGGGGACGCACCCCGGTGACTCCAGAGAGTGCACTGGCGCCCCTTGGGATGCACCCCGGTGACTCCAGAGAGTGCCCTGGCGCCCCTGGGGACGCATCGCGGTGACTCCAGGGAGTGCCCTCGCGCCCCTGGGGACGCAGCGCCGTGACTCCAGAAAGTGCCCTGGCGCCCCTGGGGATGAACCCCAGTGACTCCAGAGAGTGCGCTGGCACCAGTGGGGATGCACCCCGGTGACTGCAGAGAGTGCACTGGCGCCACCGGGGACCCAGCGCGGGGACTCCAGAGAGTGCACTGGCGCCACCGGGGACCCAGCCCGGCGACTCTGGAGAGTGCACTGGCGACCCTGGGGACGCGCCCCGGCGTCCAGAGAGTGCACTGGCGACCCTGGGGAAGCGCCCCGGCGACTCCAGAGAGTGCACTGGAGCCCCTGGGGACGCACCCCGGCGACTCCGAGAGTGCACCGGCTCCCCTGGGGACGCACCCCGGTGACTCCAGAGAGTGCACAAGCGCACCTGGGGACGCAACCCGGCGACTCCAGAGAGTGTACTGGCACCACCGGGAATGCACCACCGTGACTCCAGAGAGTGCACTGGCACCACTGGGGATGCAGTGCAGTGAGTCCAGAGAGTGCACTGGCACCACTGGGGATGCAGTGCAGTGAGTGCAGAGAGTGCACTGGCACCACTGGGGATGCAGTGCAGTGAGTCCAGAGAGTGCACTGGCGCCAGTGGGAATGCAGTGCAGTGAGTCCAGAGAGTGCACTGGCAGCAGTGGGGATGCAGTGCAGTGAGTCCAGAGAGTTCACTGGTACCAGTGGGGATGCAGTGCAGTGAGTCCAGAGAGTGCACTGGCACCAGTGGGGATGCAGTGCAGTGAGTCCAGAGAGTGCACTGGCACCACTGGGGTTGCAGTGCAGTGAGTGCAGAGAGTGCACTGGCACCAGTGGGGATGCAGTGCAGTGACTCCAGAGAGTGCACTAGCACCAGTGGGGATGCACTGCAGTGACTCCAGAGAGTGCACTGGCACCAGTGGGCATGCAGTGCAGTGAGTTCTTATAGTGCACTGGCACCAGTGGGGATGCAGTGCAGTGAGTCCAGAGAGGGCATTGGCACCAGTGGGGATGCAGTGCAGTGAGTCCAGAGAGTGCACTGGCACCAGTGGGGATGCAGTGCAGTGAGTCCAGAGAGTGCACTGGCACCAGTGGGGATGCAGTGCAGTGAGTCCAGAGAGTGCACTGGCACCACTGGGGATGCAGTGCAGTGAGTCCAGAGAGTGCACTGGGACCAGTGGGGATGCAGTGCAGTGAGTCCAGAGAGTGCACTGGCACCACTGCGGATCAGTGCAGTGACTCTAGAGAGTGCACTGGCACCAGTGGGGTTGGAGTGCAGTGACTCTAGAGAGTGCACTGGCACCAGTGGGGATGCAGTGCAGTGAGTCCAGAGAGTGCACTGGCACCAGTGGGGATGCAGTGCAGTGAGTCCAGAGAGTTCACTGGCACCTCTGGCGATGCAGTGCAGTGACTCCGGAGAGTGCACTGGCACCACTGGGGATGCAGTGCAGTGAGTCCAGAGAGTGCACTGGCACCAGTGGGGATGCAGTGCAGTGACTCCAGAGAGTGCACTGGCAGCAGTGGGGATGCAGTGCAGTGAGTCCAGAGAGTGCACTGGCACCACTGGGGATGCAGTGCAGTGACTCCAGAGAGTGCACTGGCAGCAGTGGGGATGCAGTGCAGTGAGTCCAGAGAGTGCACTGGCACCACTGGGGATGCAGTGCAGTGAGTCCAGAGAGTGCACTGGCACCACTGGGGATGCAGTGCAGTGAGTCCAGAGAGTGTACTGGCACCACTGGGGATGCAGTGCAGTGACTCCAGAGAGTGCACTGGCACCACTGGGGATGCAGTGCAGTGAGTCCAGAGAGTGCACTGGCACCAGTGGGGATGCAGTGCAGTGAGTCCAGAGAGTGCACTGGCACCAGTGGGGATGCAGTGCACTGAGTCCAGAGAGTGCACTGGCACCAGTGGGGATGCAGTGCACTGAGTCCAGAGAGTGCACTGGCACCACTGGGGATTCAGTGTAGTGAGTCCAGAGAGTGCACTGGCACCAGTGGGGTTGCAGTGCAGTGAGTCCAGAGAGTGCACTGGCACCACTGGGGATGCAGTGCAGTGAGTGCAGAGAGTGCACTGGCACCAGTGGGGATGCAGTGCAGTGAGTCCAGAGAGTGCAATGGCGCCAGTGGGGATGCAAAGCAGTGAGTCCAGAGAGTGCACTGGCACCAGTGGGAATGCAGTGCAGTGAGTTGAGAGAGTGCACAGGAACCAGTGGGGATGCACTGCAGTGTCTCCAGAGAGTGCACTGGCACCACTGGGGATGCAGTGCAGTGAGTCCAGAGAGTGCATTGGCACCAGTGGGAATGCAGTGCAGTGAGTCCAGAGAGTGCACTGGCTCCAGTGGGGATGCAGTGCAGTGACTCCAGCGAGTGCACTGGCACCAGTGGGGATGCAGTGCAGTGACTCCAGAGAGTGCACTGGCAGCAGTGGGGATGCAGTGCAGTGAGTCCAGAGAGTGCACTGGCACCACTGGGGATGCAGTGCAGTGACTCCAGAGAGTGCACTGGCAGCAGTGGGGATGCAGTGCAGTGACTCCAGAGAGTGCACTGGCAGCAGTGGGCATGCAGTGCAGTGAGTCCAGAGAGTGCACTGGCACCAGTGGGGATGCAAAGCAGTGAGTCCAGAGAGTGCACTGGCACCAGTGGGGATGCACTGCAGTGAGTCCAGAGAGTGCATTGGCACCAGTGGGGATGTAGTGCAGTGAGTCCAGAGAGTGCACTGGCACCAGTGGGGATGTAGTGCAGTGAGTCCTTAGACTGCACTGGCACCAGTGGGGATGCAGTGCAGTGAGTCCAGAGAGTGCACTGGCACCACTGGGGATGCAGTGCAGTGACTCCAGAGAGTTCACTGGCACCAGTGGGGATGCAGTGCAGTGAGTCCAGAGAGTGCGCTGGTACCAGTGGGGATGCAGTGCAGTGAGTCCAGAGAGTGCACTGGCACCACTGCGGATCAGTGCAGTGACTCTAGCGAGTGAACTGGCACCAGTGGGGATTCAGTGCAGTGACTCTAGAGAGTGCACTGGCACCAGTGGGGATGCAGTGCAGTGACTCCAGAGAGTGCACTGGCACCAGTGGGGATGCAGTGCAGTGAGTGCAGAGAGTGCACAGGCACCAGTGGGGATGCAGTGCAGTGAGTCCAGAGAGTGCACTGGCACCAGTGGGCGTGCAGTGCAATGAGTCCAGAGAGTGCACTGGCACCAGTGGGGATTCAGTGCAGTGAGTCCAGAGGGTTCACTGGAACCACTAGGGATGCAGTGCAGTGACTCCAGAAAGTGCACTGGCACTACTGGGGATGCAGTGCAGAGAGTACAGAGAGTGTACTGGCACCAGTGGGGATGCAGTGCAGTGACTCCAGAGAGTGCACTGGCACCAGTAGGGATGCAGTGAAGTGAGTCCAGAGAGTGCACTGGCACCACTGGGGATGCAGTGCAGTGAGTCCAGAGAGTTCACTGGCACCACTGGGGATGCAGTGCAGTGAGTCCAGAGAGTGCACTGGCACCAGTGGGGATGCAGTGCAGTGAGTCCAGAGAGTTCACTGGCACCACTTGGGATGCAGTGCAGTGACTCCAGAAAGTGCACTGGCACCAGTGGGGATGCAGTGCAGCGACTCTAGAGAGTGCACTGGCACCAGTGGGGATGCAGTGCAGTGAGTCCAGAGAGTGCACTGGCACCAGTGGGGATGCAGTGCAGTGAGTCCAGAGAGTGCACTGTCAACAGTGGTTATGCAGTGCAGTGACTCCAGAAAGTGCACTGGCACCAGTGGGGATGCAGAGCAGTGAGAGCAGAGAGTGCACTGGCACCAGTGGGGATGCAGTGCAGTGAGTCCAGAGAGTGCACTGGCACCACTGGGGATGCAGTGCAGTGAGTCCAGAGAGTGCACTGGCACCAGTGGGGATGCAGGGCAGTGAGTCCAGAGAGTGCACTGGTACCAGTGGGGATGCAGTGCAGTGAGTCCAGAGAGTGCACTGGCACCACTGCGGATCAGTGCAGTGACTCTAGAGAGTGAACTGGCACCAGTGGGGATTCAGTGCAGTGACTCTAGAGAGTGCACTGGCACCAGTGGGGATGCAGTGCAGTGAGTCCAGAGAGTGCACTGGCACCAGTGGGGATGCAGTGCAGTGAGTGCAGAGAGTGCACTGGCACCAGTGGGGATGCAGTGCAGTGAGTCCAGAGAGTTCACTGGCACCACTAGGGATGCAGTGCAGTGACTCCAGAAAGTGCACTGGCACTACTGGGGATGCAGTGCAGTGAGTCCAGAGAGTGTACTGGCACCAGTGGGGATGCAGTGCAGTGACTCCAGAGAGTGCACTGGCGCAAGTAGGTATGCAGTGAAGTGAGTCCAGAGAGTGCACTGGCACCACTGGGGATGCAGTGCAGTGAGTCCAGAGAGTTCACTGGCACCACTGGGGATGCAGTGCAGTGAGTCCAGAGAGTGCACTGGCACCAGTGGGGATGCAGTGCAGTGAGTCCAGAGAGTTCATTGGCACCACTTGGGATGCAGTGCAGTGACTCCAGAGAGTGCACTGGCACCAGTGGGGATGCAGTGCAGCGACTCTAGAGAGTGCACTGGCACCAGTGGGGATGCAGTGCAGTGAGTCCAGAGAGTGCACTGGCACCACTGGGGATGCAGTGCAGTGAGTCCAGAGAGTGCATTGGCACCAGTGGGGATGCAGTATAGTGAGTCCAGAGAGTGCACTGTCAACAGTGGTTATGCAGTGCAGTGACTCCAGAAAGTGCACTGGCACCAGTGGGGATGCAGAGCAGTGAGTGCAGAGAGTGCACTGGCACCAGTGGGGATGCAGTGCAGTGAGTCCAGAGAGTGCACTGGCACCAGTGGTGATGCAGTGCAGTGAGTGCAGAGAGTGCACAGGCACCAGTGGGGATGCAGTGCAGTGAGTCCAGAGAGTGCACTGTCACCAGTGGGGATTCAGTGCAGTGAGTCCAGAGTGTTCACTGGCACCACTAGGGATGCAGTGCAGTGACTCCAGAAAGTGCACTGGCACTACTGGGGATGCAGTGCAGTGACTCCAGAGAGTGCACTGGCACCAGTAGGGATGCAGTGAAGTGAGTCCAGAGAGTGCACTGGCACCACTGGGGATGCAGTGCAGTGAGTCCAGAGAGTTCACTGGCACCACTGGGGATGCAGTGCAGTGAGTCCAGAGAGTGCAATGGCACCAGTGGGGATGCAGTGCAGTGAGTCCAGAGAGTGCCCTGGCACCACTGGTGATGCAGTGCAGTGACTCCAGAAAGTGCACTGGCAGCAGTGGGGATGCAGTGCAGCGACTCTAGAGAGTGCACTGGCACCAGTGGGGATGCAGTGCAGTGAGTCCAGAGAGTGCACTGGCACCACTGGGGATGCAGTGCAGTGAGTCCAGAGAGTGCACTGGCACCAGTGGGAATGCAGTGCAGTGACTCCAGAGAGTGCACTAGCAACAACTGGGGATGCACTGCAGTGTCTCCGGAGAGTGCACTGGCACCACTGGGGATGCAGTGCAGTGAGTTCAGATAGTGCACTGGCACCAGTGGGGATGCAGTGCAGTGAGTCCAGAGAGTGCACTGGCATCTGTGGGGATGCAGTGCAGTGACTCCAGAGAGTGCATTGGCACCACTGGGGATGCAGTGCAGTGAGTCCAGAGAGTGCACTGGCACCAGTGGGGATGCAGTGCAGTGAGTCCAGAGAGTGCACTGGCACCACTGTGGATAAGTGCAGTGACTCCATAGAGTGCACTGGCACCAGTGGGGTTGGAGTGCAGTGACTCTAGAGAGTGCACTGGCAGCAGTGGGGATTCAGTGCAGTGAGTCCAGAGAGTGCACTGGCACCAGTGGGGATGCAGTGCAGTGAGTGCAGAGAGTGCACTGGCACCAGTGGGGATGCAGTGCAGTGAGTCCAGAGAGTGCAGTGGCACCAGTGGGGATGCAGTGCAGTGAGTCCAGAGAGTGCACTGGCACCAGTGGGGATGCAGTGCAGTGAGTCCAGAGAGTTCACTGGCACCAGTGGGGATGCAGTGCAGTGAGTCCAGAGAGTGCACTGGCACCACTGGGGATGCAGTGCAGTGACTCCAGAGAGTTCACTGGCACCACTGGGGATGCAGTGCAGTGCAGTGAGTCCTTAGAGTGCACTGGCACCAGTGGGGATGCAGTGCAGTGAGTCCAGAGAGTGCATTGGCACCAGTGGGGATGCAGTGCAGTGACTCCAGAGAGTGCACTGGCAGCAGTGGGGATGCAGTGCAGTGAGTCCAGAGAGTGCACTGGCACCACTGGGGATGCAGTGCAGTGAGTCCAGAGAGTGCACTGGCACCACTGGGGATGCAGTGCAGTGAGTCCAGAGAGTGCACTGGCACTACTGGGGATGCAGTGCAGTGAGTCCAGAGAGTGCACTGGCACCAGTGGGGATGCAGTGCAGTGAGTCCAGAGAGTGCACTGGCACCAGTGGGGATGCAGTGCAGTGAGTCCAGAGAGTTCACTGGCACCAGTGGGGATGCAGTGCAGTGTAGTGAGTCCTTAGAGTGCACTGGCACCAGTGGGGATGCAGTGCAGTGACTCCAGAGAGTGCACTGGCACCACTGGGGATGCACTGCAGTGACTCCAGAGAGTGCACTGGCACCAGTGGGGATGCAGTGCAGTGAGTCCAGAGAGTGCACTGGCACCACCGGGGATTCAGTGCAGTGAGTCCAGAGAGTTCACTGGCACCACTAGGGATGCAGTGCAGTGACTCCAGAAAGTGCACTGGCACTACTGGGGATGCAGTGCAGTGAGTCCAGAGAGTGCACTGGCACCAGTGGGGATTCAGTGCAGTGAGTCGAGAGAGTGCACTGGCACCAGTGGGGATGCAGTGCAGTGAGTCCAGAGAGTTCACTGGCACCAGTGGGGATGCAGTGCAGTGAGTCCTTAGACTGCACTGGCACCAGTGGGGATGCAGTGCAGTGAGTCCATAGAGTGCACTGGCACCAGTGGGGATGCAGTGCAGTGACTCCAGAGAGTGCACTGGCACCAGTGGGGATGCAGTGCAGTGAGTCCAGAGAGTGCACTGGCACCAGTGGGGATGCAGTGCAGTGAGTCCAGAGAGTGCACTGGCACCACTGCGAATGCACTGCAGTGAGTCCGGAGAGTGCCCTGGCACCACTGGGGATGCAGTGCAGTGAGTCCAGAGAGTGCACTGGCACCACTGGGGATGCAGTGCAGTGAGTCCAGAGAGGTCACTGGCACCACTTGGGATGCGGTGCAGTGACTCCAGAAAGTGCACTGGCACTACTGGGGATGCAGTGCAGTGAGTCCAGAGAGTGCACTGGCACCAGTGGAGATGCAGTGCAGTGAGTCCAGAGAGTGCACTGGCACCAGTGGGGATGCAGTGTAGTGAGTCCAGAGAGTGCACTGGCACCACTGGGGTTGCAGTGCAGTGAGTGCAGAGAGTGCACTGGCACCAGTGGGGATGCAGTGCAGTGACTCCAGAGAGTGCACTAGCACCAGTGGGGATGCACTGCAGTGACTCCAGAGAGTGCACTGGCACCAGTGGGCATGCAGTGCAGTGAGTTCTTATAGTGCACTGGCACCAGTGGGGATGCAGTGCAGTGAGTCCAGAGAGTGCATTGGCACCAGTGGGGATGCAGTGCAGTGAGTCCAGAGAGTTCACTGGCACCAGTGGGGATGCAGTGCAGTGAGTGCAGAGAGTGCACTGGCACCAGTGGGGATGCAGTGCAGTGAGTCCAGAGAGTGCACTGGCACCACTGGGGATGCAGTGCAGTGAGTCCAGAGAGTGCACTGGGACCAGTGGGGATGCAGTGCAGTGAGTCCAGAGAGTGCACTGGCACCACTGCGGATCAGTGCAGTGACTCTAGAGAGTGCACTGGCACCAGTGGGGTTGGAGTGCAGTGACTCTAGAGAGTGCACTGGCACCAGTGGGGATGCAGTGCAGTGAGTCCAGAGAGTGCAATGGCACCAGTGGGGATGCAGTGCAGTGAGTCCAGAGAGTTCACTGGCACCAGTGGGGATGCAGTGCAGTGACTCCGGAGAGTGCACTGGCACCAGTGGGGATGCAGTGCAGTGAGTCCAGAGAGTGCACTGGCACCAGTGGGGATGTAGTGCAGTGACTCCAGAGAGTGCACTCGCAGCAGTGGGGATGCAGTGCAGTGAGTCCAGAGAGTGCACTGGCACCACTGGGGATGCAGTGCAGTGACTCCAGAGAGTGCACTGGCAGCAGTGGGGATGCAGTGCAGTGAGTCCAGAGAGTGCACTGGCACCACTGGGGATGCAGTGCAGTGAGTCCAGAGAGTGCACTGGCACCACTGGGGATGCAGTGCAGTGAGTCCAGAGAGTGTACTGGCACCACTGGGGATGCAGTGCAGTGACTCCAGAGAGTGCACTGGCACCACTGGGGATGCAGTGCAGTGAGTCCAGAGAGTGCACTGGCACCAGTGGGGATGCAGTGCAGTGAGTCCAGAGAGTGCACTGGCACCAGTGGGGATGCAGTGCACTGAGTCCAGAGAATGCACTGGCACCAGTGGGGATGCAGTGCAGTGAGTCCAGAGAGTGCACTGGCACCACTGGGGATGCAGTGTAGTGAGTCCAGAGAGTGCACTGGCACCAGTGGGGTTGCAGTGCAGTGAGTCCAGAGAGTGCACTGGCACCACTGGGGATGCAGTGCAGTGAGTGCAGAGAGTGCACTGGCACCAGTGGGGATGCAGTGCAGTGAGTCCAGAGAGTGCAATGGCGCCAGTGGGGATGCAAAGCAGTGAGTCCAGAGAGTGCACTGGCACCAGTGGGAATGCAGTGCAGTGAGTTGAGAGAGTGCACAGGAACCAGTGGGGATGCACTGCAGTGTCTCCAGAGAGTGCACTGGCACCACTGGGGATGCAGTGCAGTGAGTCCAGAGAGTGCATTGGCACCAGTGGGGATGCAGTGCAGTGACTCCAGAGAGTCCACTGGCTCCAGTGGGGATGCAGTGCAGTGACTCCAGCGAGTGCACTGGCACCAGTGGGGATGCAGTGCAGTGAGTCCAGAGAGTGCACTGGCACCAGTGGGGTTGCAGAGCAGTGAGTGCAGAGAGTGCACTGGCACCAGTGGGGATGCAGTGCAGTGAGTCCAGAGAGTTCACTGGCACCAGTGGGGATGCAGTGCAGTGACTCCAGAGAGTGCACTGGCAGCAGTGGGCATGCAGTGCAGTGAGTCCAGAGAGTGCACTGGCACCAGTGGGGATGCAAAGCAGTGAGTCCAGAGAGTGCACTGGCACCAGTGGGGATGCACTGCAGTGAGTCCAGAGAGTGCATTGGCACCAGTGGGGATGTAGTGCAGTGAGTCCAGAGAGTGCACTGGCACCAGTGGGGATGTAGTGCAGTGAGTCCTTAGACTGCACTGGCACCAGTGGGGATGCAGTGCAGTGAGTCCAGAGAGTGCGCTGGTACCAGTGGGGATGCAGTGCAGTGAGTCCAGAGAGTGCACTGGCACCACTGCGGATCAGTGCAGTGACTCTAGCGAGTGAACTGGCACCAGTGGGGATTCAGTGCAGTGACTCTAGAGAGTGCACTGGCACCAGTGGGGATGCAGTGCAGTGAGTCCAGAGAGTGCACTGGCACCAGTGGGGATGCAGTGAAGTGAGTGCAGAGAGTGCACAGGCACCAGTGGGGATGCAGTGCAGTGAGTCCAGAGAGTGCACTGGCACCACCGGGGATTCAGTGCAGTGAGTCCAGAGAGTTCACTGGCACCACTAGGGATGCAGTGCAGTGACTCCAGAAAGTGCACTGGCACTACTGGGGATGCAGTGCAGAGAGTACAGAGAGTGTACTGGCACCAGTGGGGATGCAGTGCAGTGACTCCAGAGAGTGCACTGGCACCAGTAGGGATGCAGTGAAGTGAGTCCAGAGAGTGCACTGGCACCACTGGGGATGCAGTGCAGTGAGTCCAGAGAGTTCACTGGCACCACTGGGGATGCAGTGCAGTGAGTCCAGAGAGTGCACTGGCACCAGTGGGGATGCAGTGCAGTGAGTCCAGAGAGTTCACTGGCACCACTTGGGATGCAGTGCAGTGAGTCCAGAGAGTGCACTGGCACCAGTGGGGATGCAGTGCAGCGACTCTAGAGAGTGCACTGGCACCAGTGGGGATGCAGTGCAGTGAGTCCAGAGAGTGCACTGTCAACAGTGGTTATGCAGTGCAGTGACTCCAGAAAGTGCACTGGCACCAGTGGGGATGCAGAGCAGTGAGTGCAGAGAGTGCACTGGCACAAGTGGGGATGCAGTGCAGTGAGTCCAGAGAGTGCACTGGCACCACTGGGGATGCAGTGCAGTGAGTCCAGAGAGTGCACTGGCACCAGTGGGGATGCAGTGCAGTGAGTCCAGAGAGTGCACTGGTACCAGTGGGGATGCAGTGCAGTGAGTCCAGAGAGTGCACTGGCACCACTGCGGATCAGTGCAGTGACTCTAGAGAGTGAACTGGCACCAGTGGGGATTCAGTGCAGTGACTCTAGAGAGTGCACTGGCACCAGTGGGGATGCAGTGCAGTGAGTCCAGAGAGTGCACTGGCACCAGTGGGGATGCAGTGCAGTGAGTGCAGAGAGTGCACTGGCACCAGTGGGGATGCAGTGCAGTGAGTCCAGAGAGTTCACTGGCACCACTAGGGATGCAGTGCAGTGACTCCAGAAAGTGCACTGGCACTACTGGGGATGCAGTGCAGTGAGTCCAGAGAGTGTACTGGCACCAGTGGGGATGCAGTGCAGTGACTCCAGAGAGTGCACTGGCGCAAGTAGGTATGCAGTGAAGTGAGTCCAGAGAGTGCACTGGCACCACTGGGGATGCAGTGCAGTGAGTCCAGAGAGTTCACTGGCACCACTGGGGATGCAGTGCAGTGAGTCCAGAGAGTGCCCTGGCACCACTGGGGATGCAGTGCAGTGAGTCCAGAGAGTGCACTGGCACCACTGGGGATGCAGTGCAGTGAGTCCAGAGAGGTCACTGGCACCACTTGGGATGCGGTGCAGTGACTCCAGAAAGTGCACTGGCACTACTGGGGATGCAGTGCAGTGAGTCCAGAGAGTGCACTGGCACCAGTGGAGATGCAGTGCAGTGAGTCCTGAGAGTGCACTGGCACCAGTGGGGATGCAGTGTAGTGAGTCCAGAGAGTGCACTGGCACCAGTGGGGTTGCAGTGCAGTGAGTCCAGAGAGTGCACTGGCACCAGTGGGGATGCACTGCAGTGTCTCCAGAGAATGCACTGGCACCACTGGGGATGCATTGCAGTGACTCCAGAGAGTGCACTGGCACCAGTGGGGATGCAGTGCAGTGAGTCCAGAGAGTGCACTGGTACCAGTGGGGATGCAGTGCAGTGAGTCCAGAGAGTGCACTGGCACCACTGTGGATCAGTGCAGTGACTCTAGAGAGTGAACTGGCACCAGTGGGGATGCAGTGCAGTGAGTCTAGAGAGTGCAGTGGTACTACTGGGGATGCAGTGCAGTGAGTCCAGAGAGTGCACTGGCACCAGTGGGGATGCAGTGCAGTGAGTGCAGAGAGTGCACTGGCACCAGTGGGGATGCAGTGCAGTGAGTCCAGAGAGTGCACTGGCACCAGTGGGCGTGCAGTGCAATGAGTCCAGAGAGTGCACTGGCACCAGTGGGGATGCAGTGCAATGACTCCAGAGAGTTCACTGGCACCAGTGGGGATGCAGTGCAGTGAGTCCAGAGAGAGCACTGGCACCAGTGGGGATGCAGTGCAGTGACTCCAGAGAGTGCACTGGCACCACTAGGGATGCAGTGCAGTGAGTCCAGAAAGTGCACTGGCACTACTGGGGATGCAGTGCAGTGAGTCCAGAGAGTGCACTGGCACCAGTGGGGATGCAGTGCAGTGAGTCCAGAGAGTGCACTGGCACCACTGGGGATGCAGTGCAGTGAGTCCAGAGAGTGCACTGGCACCACCAGGGATGCAGTGCAGTGACTCCAGAGAGTGCACTGGCACCAGTGGGGATGCACTGCAGTGAGTCCAGAGAGTGCCATGGCACCACTGGGGATGCAGTGCAGTGAGTCCAGAGAGTGCACTGGCACCACTAGGGATGCAGTGCAGTGACTCCAGAAAGTGCACTGGCACTACTGGAGATGCAGTGCAGTGAGTCCAGAGAGTGCACTGGCACCAGTCGGGATGCAGTGCAGTGAGTCCAGAGAGTGCACTGGCACCACTGGGGATGCAGTGCAGTGAGTCCAGAGAGTGCACTGGCACCAGTGGGGATGCAGTGTAGTGAGTCCAGAGAGTGCACTGGCACCAGTGGGTTTGCAGTGCAGTGAGTCCAGAGAGTGCACTGGCACCAGTGGGGATGCACTGCAGTGTCTCCAGAGAGTGCACTGGCACCACTGGGGATGCATTGCAGTGACTCCAGAGAGTGCACTGGCACCAGTGGGGATGCAGTGCAGTGAGTCCAGAGAGTGCACTGGTACCAGTGGGGATGCAGTGCAGTGAGTCCAGAGAGTGCACTGGCACCACTGCGGATCAGTGCAGTGACTCTAGAGAGTGCACTGGCACCAGTGGGAATGCAGTGCAGTGAGTCCAGAGAGTGCACTGGCACCAGTGGGGATGCAGTGCAGTGAGTGCAGAGACTGCACTGGCACCAGTGGGGATGCAGTGCAGTGAGTCCCGAGAGTGCACTGGCACCAGTGGGCGTGCAGTGCAATGAGTCCAGAGAGTGCACTGGCACCAGTGGGGATGCAGTGCAGTGAGTCCAGAGAGTTCACTGGCACTACTGGGGATGCAGTGCAGTGAGTCCAGAGAGTGCACTGGCACCAGTGGGGATGCAGTGCAGTGAGTCCAGAGAGTTCACTGGCACCAGTGGGGATGCAGTGCAGTGACTCCAGAGAGTGCACTGGCACCAGTGGTGATGCACTGCAGTGAGTCCAGACAGTGCACTGGCACCAGTGGGGATGCAGTGCAGTGAGTCCAGAGAGTGCACTGGCACCAGTGGGGATGCAGTGCAGTGAGTCCAGAGAGTGCACTGGCACCAGTGGGGATGCAGTGCAGTGACTCCAGAGAGTGCACTGGCACCAGTGGTGATGCAGTGCAGTGAGTGCAGAGAGTGCACAGGCACCAGTGGGGATGCAGTGCAGTGAGTCCAGAGAGTGCACTGGCACCACTAGATGCAGTGCAGTGACTCCAGAAAGTGCACTGGCACTACTGGAGATGCAGTGCAGTGACTCCAGAAAGTGCACTGGCACTACTGGGGATGCAGTGCAGTGAGTCCAGAGAGTGCACTGGCACCAGTGGAGATGCAGTGCAGTGAGTCCAGAGAGTGCACTGGCACCAGTGGGGATGCAGTGTAGTGAGTCCAGAGAGTGCACTGGCACCAGTGGGGTTGCAGTGCAGTGAGTGCAGAGAGTGCACTGGCACCAGTGGGAATGCAGTGCAGTGAGTCCAGAGAGTGCACTGGCACCACTGGGGATGCATTGCAGTGACTCCAGAGAGTGCACTGGCACCAGTGGGGATGCAGTGCAGTGAGTCCAGAGAGTGCACTGGTACCAGTGGGGATGCAGTGCAGTGAGTCCAGAGAGTGCACTGGCACCACTGCGGATCAGTGCAGTGACTCTAGAGAGTGAACTGGCACCAGTGGGGATGCAGTGCAGTGACTCTAGAGAGTGCACTGGCACCAGTGGGGATGCAGTGAAGTGAGTCCAGAGAGTGCACTGGCAGCAGTGGGGATGCAGTGCAGTGAGTCCAGAGAGTGCACTGGCACCAGTGGGGATGCAGTGCAGTGAGTGCAGAGAGTGCACTGGCACCAGTGGACGTGCAGTGCAATGAGTGCAGAGAGTGCACTGGCACCAGTGGGGATGCAGTGCAGTGAGTCCAGAGAGTTCACTGGCACTACTGGGGATGCAGTGCAGTGAGTCCAGAGAGTGCACTGGCAGCAGTGGGCATGCAGTGCAGTGAGTCCAGAGAGTTCACTGGCACCAGTGGGGATGCAGTGCAGTGACTCCAGAAAGTGCACTGGCACCAGTGGGGATGCAGTGCAGTGAGTCCAGACAGTGCACTGGCACCAGTGGGGATGCAGTGCAGTGACTCCAGAGAGTGCACTGGCACCAGTGGGGATGCACTGCAGTGAGTCCAGAGAGTGCACTGGCACCAGTGGGGATGCAGTGCAGTGACTCCAGAGAGTGCACTGGCACCAGTGGGGATGCAGTGCAGTGAGTCCAGAGAGTGCCGTGGCACCACTGGGGATGCAGTGCAGTGAGTCCAGAGAGTGCACTGGCACCACTAGGGATGCAGTGCAGTGACTCCAGAAAGTGCACTGGCACTACTGGAGATGCAGTGCAGTGACTCCAGAAAGTGCACTGGCACTACTGGGGATGCAGTGCAGTGAGTCCAGAGAGTGCACTGGCACCAGTGGAGATGCAGTGCAATGAGTCCAGAGAGTGCACTGGCACCAGTGGGGATGCAGTGTAGTGAGTCCAGAGAGTGCACTGGCACCAGTGGGGTTGCAGTGCAGTGAGTCCAGAGAGTGCACAGGCACCAGTGGGGATGCACTGCAGTGTCTCCAGAGAGTGCACTGGCACCACTGGGGATGCATTGCAGTGACTCCAGAGAGTGCACTGGCACCAGTGTGGATGCAGTGCAGTGAGTCCAGAGAGTGCACTGGTACCAGTGGGGATGCAGTGCAGTGAGTCCAGAGAGTGCACTGGCACCACTGCGGATCAGTGCAGTGACTCTAGAGAGTGAACTGGCACCAGTGGGGATTCAGTGCAGTGACTCTAGAGAGTGCACTGGCACCAGTGGGGATGCAGTGCAGTGAGTCCAGAGAGTGCACTGGCACCCGTGGGGATGCAGTGCAGTGAGTGCAGAGAGTGCACTGGCACCAGTGGGGATGCAGTGCAGTGAGTCCCGAGAGTGCACTGGCACCAGTGGGCGTGCAGTGCAATGAGTCCAGAGAGTGCACTGGCACCAGTGGGGATGCAGTGCAGTGAGTCCAGAGAGTTCACTGGCACCACTAGGGATTCAGTGCAGTGACTCCAGAAAGTGCACTGGCACTACTGGGGATGCAGTGCAGAGAGTACAGAGAGTGTACTGGCACCAGTGGGGATGCAGTGCAGTGACTCCAGAGAGTGCACTGGCACCAGTAGGGATGCAGTGAAGTGAGTCCAGAGAGTGCACTGGCACCACTGGGGATGCAGTGCAGTGAGTCCAGAGAGTTCACTGGCACCACTGGGGATGCAGTGCAGTGAGTCCAGAGAGTGCACTGGCACCAGTGGGGATGCAGTGCAGTGAGTCCAGAGAGTTCACTGGCACCACTTGGGATGCAGTGCAGTGAGTCCAGAGAGTGCACTGGCACCAGTGGGGATGCAGTGCAGCGACTCTAGAGAGTGCACTGGCACCAGTGGGGATGCAGTGCAGTGAGTCCAGAGAGTGCACTGTCAACAGTGGTTATGCAGTGCAGTGACTCCAGAAAGTGCACTGGCACCAGTGGGGATGCAGAGCAGTGAGTGCAGAGAGTGCACTGGCACAAGTGGGGATGCAGTGCAGTGAGTCCAGAGAGTGCACTGGCACCACTGGGGATGCAGTGCAGTGAGTCCAGAGAGTGCACTGGCACCAGTGGGGATGCAGTGCAGTGAGTCCAGAGAGTGCACTGGTACCAGTGGGGATGCAGTGCAGTGAGTCCAGAGAGTGCACTGGCACCACTGCGGATCAGTGCAGTGACTCTAGAGAGTGAACTGGCACCAGTGGGGATTCAGTGCAGTGACTCTAGAGAGTGCACTGGCACCAGTGGGGATGCAGTGCAGTGAGTCCAGAGAGTGCACTGGCACCAGTGGGGATGCAGTGCAGTGAGTGCAGAGAGTGCACTGGCACCAGTGGGGATGCAGTGCAGTGAGTCCAGAGAGTTCACTGGCACCACTAGGGATGCAGTGCAGTGACTCCAGAAAGTGCACTGGCACTACTGGGGATGCAGTGCAGTGAGTCCAGAGAGTGTACTGGCACCAGTGGGGATGCAGTGCAGTGACTCCAGAGAGTGCACTGGCGCAAGTAGGTATGCAGTGAAGTGAGTCCAGAGAGTGCACTGGCACCACTGGGGATGCAGTGCAGTGAGTCCAGAGAGTTCACTGGCACCACTGGGGATGCAGTGCAGTGAGTCCAGAGAGTGCCCTGGCACCACTGGGGATGCAGTGCAGTGAGTCCAGAGAGTGCACTGGCACCACTGGGGATGCAGTGCAGTGAGTCCAGAGAGGTCACTGGCACCACTTGGGATGCGGTGCAGTGACTCCAGAAAGTGCACTGGCACTACTGGGGATGCAGTGCAGTGAGTCCAGAGAGTGCACTGGCACCAGTGGAGATGCAGTGCAGTGAGTCCTGAGAGTGCACTGGCACCAGTGGGGATGCAGTGTAGTGAGTCCAGAGAGTGCACTGGCACCAGTGGGGTTGCAGTGCAGTGAGTCCAGAGAGTGCACTGGCACCAGTGGGGATGCACTGCAGTGTCTCCAGAGAATGCACTGGCACCACTGGGGATGCATTGCAGTGACTCCAGAGAGTGCACTGGCACCAGTGGGGATGCAGTGCAGTGAGTCCAGAGAGTGCACTGGTACCAGTGGGGATGCAGTGCAGTGAGTCCAGAGAGTGCACTGGCACCACTGTGGATCAGTGCAGTGACTCTAGAGAGTGAACTGGCACCAGTGGGGATGCAGTGCAGTGAGTCTAGAGAGTGCAGTGGTACTACTGGGGATGCAGTGCAGTGAGTCCAGAGAGTGCACTGGCACCAGTGGGGATGCAGTGCAGTGAGTGCAGAGAGTGCACTGGCACCAGTGGGGATGCAGTGCAGTGAGTCCAGAGAGTGCACTGGCACCAGTGGGCGTGCAGTGCAATGAGTCCAGAGAGTGCACTGGCACCAGTGGGGATGCAGTGCAATGACTCCAGAGAGTTCACTGGCACCAGTGGGGATGCAGTGCAGTGAGTCCAGAGAGAGCACTGGCACCAGTGGGGATGCAGTGCAGTGACTCCAGAGAGTGCACTGGCACCACTAGGGATGCAGTGCAGTGAGTCCAGAAAGTGCACTGGCACTACTGGGGATGCAGTGCAGTGAGTCCAGAGAGTGCACTGGCACCAGTGGGGATGCAGTGCAGTGAGTCCAGAGAGTGCACTGGCACCACTGGGGATGCAGTGCAGTGAGTCCAGAGAGTGCACTGGCACCACCAGGGATGCAGTGCAGTGACTCCAGAGAGTGCACTGGCACCAGTGGGGATGCACTGCAGTGAGTCCAGAGAGTGCCATGGCACCACTGGGGATGCAGTGCAGTGAGTCCAGAGAGTGCACTGGCACCACTAGGGATGCAGTGCAGTGACTCCAGAAAGTGCACTGGCACTACTGGAGATGCAGTGCAGTGAGTCCAGAGAGTGCACTGGCACCAGTCGGGATGCAGTGCAGTGAGTCCAGAGAGTGCACTGGCACCACTGGGGATGCAGTGCAGTGACTCCAGAGAGTGCACTGGCACCAGTGGGGATGCAGTGTAGTGAGTCCAGAGAGTGCACTGGCACCAGTGGGTTTGCAGTGCAGTGAGTCCAGAGAGTGCACTGGCACCAGTGGGGATGCACTGCAGTGTCTCCAGAGAGTGCACTGGCACCACTGGGGATGCATTGCAGTGACTCCAGAGAGTGCACTGGCACCAGTGGGGATGCAGTGCAGTGAGTCCAGAGAGTGCACTGGTACCAGTGGGGATGCAGTGCAGTGAGTCCAGAGAGTGCACTGGCACCACTGCGGATCAGTGCAGTGACTCTAGAGAGTGCACTGGCACCAGTGGGAATGCAGTGCAGTGAGTCCAGAGAGTGCACTGGCACCAGTGGGGATGCAGTGCAGTGAGTGCAGAGACTGCACTGGCACCAGTGGGGATGCAGTGCAGTGAGTCCCGAGAGTGCACTGGCACCAGTGGGCGTGCAGTGCAATGAGTCCAGAGAGTGCACTGGCACCAGTGGGGATGCAGTGCAGTGAGTCCAGAGAGTTCACTGGCACTACTGGGGATGCAGTGCAGTGAGTCCAGAGAGTGCACTGGCACCAGTGGGGATGCAGTGCAGTGAGTCCAGAGAGTTCACTGGCACCAGTGGGGATGCAGTGCAGTGAGTCCAGAGAGTGCACTGGCACCAGTGGTGATGCACTGCAGTGAGTCCAGACAGTGCACTGGCACCAGTGGGGATGCAGTGCAGTGAGTCCAGAGAGTGCACTGGCACCAGTGGGGATGCAGTGCAGTGAGTCCAGAGAGTGCACTGGCACCAGTGGGGATGCAGTGCAGTGACTCCAGAGAGTGCACTGGCACCAGTGGTGATGCAGTGCAGTGAGTGCAGAGAGTGCACAGGCACCAGTGGGGATGCAGTGCAGTGAGTCCAGAGAGTGCACTGGCACCACTAGATGCAGTGCAGTGACTCCAGAAAGTGCACTGGCACTACTGGAGATGCAGTGCAGTGACTCCAGAAAGTGCACTGGCACTACTGGGGATGCAGTGCAGTGAGTCCAGAGAGTGCACTGGCACCAGTGGAGATGCAGTGCAGTGAGTCCAGAGAGTGCACTGGCACCAGTGGGGATGCAGTGTAGTGAGTCCAGAGAGTGCACTGGCACCAGTGGGGTTGCAGTGCAGTGAGTGCAGAGAGTGCACTGGCACCAGTGGGAATGCAGTGCAGTGAGTCCAGAGAGTGCACTGGCACCACTGGGGATGCATTGCAGTGACTCCAGAGAGTGCACTGGCACCAGTGGGGATGCAGTGCAGTGAGTCCAGAGAGTGCACTGGTACCAGTGGGGATGCAGTGCAGTGAGTCCAGAGAGTGCACTGGCACCACTGCGGATCAGTGCAGTGACTCTAGAGAGTGAACTGGCACCAGTGGGGATGCAGTGCAGTGACTCTAGAGAGTGCACTGGCACCAGTGGGGATGCAGTGCAGTGAGTCCAGAGAGTGCACTGGCAGCAGTGGGGATGCAGTGCAGTGAGTCCAGAGAGTGCACTGGCACCAGTGGGGATGCAGTGCAGTGAGTGCAGAGAGTGCACTGGCACCAGTGGACGTGCAGTGCAATGAGTGCAGAGAGTGCACTGGCACCAGTGGGGATGCAGTGCAGTGAGTCCAGAGAGTTCACTGGCACTACTGGGGATGCAGTGCAGTGAGTCCAGAGAGTGCATTGTCAGCAGTGGGCATGCAGTGCAGTGAGTCCAGAGAGTTCACTGGCACCAGTGGGGATGCAGTGCAGTGACTCCAGAAAGTGCACTGGCACCAGTGGGGATGCAGTGCAGTGAGTCCAGACAGTGCACTGGCACCAGTGGGGATGCAGTGCAGTGACTCCAGAGAGTGCACTGGCACCAGTGGGGATGCACTGCAGTGAGTCCAGAGAGTGCACTGGCACCAGTGGGGATGCAGTGCAGTGACTCCAGAGAGTGCACTGGCACCAGTGGGGATGCAGTGCAGTGAGTCCAGAGAGTGCCGTGGCACCACTGGGGATGCAGTGCAGTGAGTCCAGAGAGTGCACTGGCACCACTAGGGATGCAGTGCAGTGACTCCAGAAAGTGCACTGGCACTACTGGAGATGCAGTGCAGTGACTCCAGAAAGTGCACTGGCACTACTGGGGATGCAGTGCAGTGAGTCCAGAGAGTGCACTGGCACCAGTGGAGATGCAGTGCAATGAGTCCAGAGAGTGCACTGGCACCAGTGGGGATGCAGTGTAGTGAGTCCAGAGAGTGCACTGGCACCAGTGGGGTTGCAGTGCAGTGAGTCCAGAGAGTGCACAGGCACCAGTGGGGATGCACTGCAGTGTCTCCAGAGAGTGCACTGGCACCACTGGGGATGCATTGCAGTGACTCCAGAGAGTGCACTGGCACCAGTGTGGATGCAGTGCAGTGAGTCCAGAGAGTGCACTGGTACCAGTGGGGATGCAGTGCAGTGAGTCCAGAGAGTGCACTGGCACCACTGCGGATCAGTGCAGTGACTCTAGAGAGTGAACTGGCACCAGTGGGGATTCAGTGCAGTGACTCTAGAGAGTGCACTGGCACCAGTGGGGATGCAGTGCAGTGAGTCCAGAGAGTGCACTGGCACCCGTGGGGATGCAGTGCAGTGAGTGCAGAGAGTGCACTGGCACCAGTGGGGATGCAGTGCAGTGAGTCCCGAGAGTGCACTGGCACCAGTGGGCGTGCAGTGCAATGAGTCCAGAGAGTGCACTGGCACCAGTGGGGATGCAGTGCAGTGAGTCCAGAGAGTTCACTGGCACTACTGGGGATGCAGTGCAGTGAGTCCAGAGAGTGCACTGGCACCAGTGGGCATGCAGTGCAGTGAGTCCAGAGAGTTCACTGGCACCAGTGGGGATGCAGTGCAGTGACTCCAGAGAGTGCACTGGCACCAGTGGGGATGCAGTGCAGTGAGTCCAGACAGTGCACTGGCACCAGTGGGGATGCAGTGCAGTGACTCCAGAGAGTGCACTGGCACCAGTGGGGATGCAGTGCAGTGAGTCCAGAGAGTGCCGTGGCACCACTGGGGATGCAGTGCAGTGAGTCCAGAGAGTGCACTGGCACCACTAGGGATGCAGTGCAGTGACTCCAGAAAGTGCACTGGCACTACTGGAGATGCAGTGCAGTGAGTCCAGAGAGTGCACTGGCACCAGTCGGGATGCAGTGCAGTGAGTCCAGAGAGTGCACTGGCACCACTGGGGATGCAGTGCAGTGAGTCCAGAGAGTGCACTGGCACCAGTGGGGATGCAGTGTAGTGAGTCCAGAGAGTGCACTGGCACCAGTGGGGTTGCAGTGCAGTGAGTCCAGAGAGTGCACTGGCACCAGTGGGGATGCAGTGCAGTGAGTCCAGAGAGTGCACTGGCATCTGTGGGGATGCAGTGCAGTGAGTCCAGAGAGTGCACTGGCACCACTGGGGATGCAGTGCAGTGACTCCAGAGAGTGCACTGGCACCAGTGGGGATGCAGTGCAGTGAGTCCAGAGAGTCCACTGGCACCAGTGGGGATGCAGTTCAGTGAGCCCAGAGAGTGCACTGGCACCAGTGGGGATGCAGTGCAGTGAGTACAGAGAGTGCACTGGCACAAGTGGGGATGCAGTGCAGTCAGTCCAGACAGTGCAATGGCACCAGTGGGGATGCAGTGCAGTGAGTCCAGAGAGTGCACTGGCACCAGTGGGAATGCAGTGCAGTGAGTTGAGAGAGTGCACTGGAACCAGTGCGGATGCACTGCAGTGTCTCCAGAGAGTGCACTGGCAGC
Organism: Anser brachyrhynchus; assembly: GCF_964034855.1. NCBI lineage: Eukaryota > Metazoa > Chordata > Aves > Anseriformes > Anatidae > Anser > Anser brachyrhynchus. Next base: position 326,548 of record NW_027663529.1, on the reverse strand, counting down.
AGTGGTTATGCAGTGCAGTGAGTCCAGAGAGTGCATTGGCACCAGTGGGGATGCAGTGCAGTGAGTCCAGAGAGTGCACTGGCACCAGTGGGGATGCAGTGCAGTGAGTCCAGAGAGTGCACTGGTACCAGTGGGGATGCAGTGCAGTGAGTCCAGAGAGTGCACTGGCACCACTGCGGATCAGTGCAGTGACTCTAGAGAGTGCACTGGCACCAGTGGGAATGCAGTGCAGTGAGTCCAGAGAGTGCACTGGCACCAGTGGGGATGCAGTGCAGTGAGTGCAGAGACTGCACTGGCACCAGTGGGGATGCAGTGCAGTGAGTCCAGAGAGTGCACTGGCACCAGTGGGCGTGCAGTGCAATGAGTCCAGAGAGTGCACTGGCACCAGTGGGGATGCAGTGCAGTGAGTCCAGAGAGTTCACTGGCACCAGTGGGGATGCAGTGCAGTGACTCCAGAGAGTGCACTGGCACCAGTGGGGATGCACTGCAGTGAGTCCAGACAGTGCACTGGCACCAGTGGGGATGCAGTGCAGTGACTCCAGAGAGTGCACTGGCACCAGTGGGGATGCAGTGCAGTGAGTCCAGAGAGTGCCCTGGCACCACTGTGGATGCAGTGCAGTGACTCCAGAGAGTGCACTGGCACCAGTGGGGATGCAGCGCAGTGAGTCCAGAGAGTGCCGTGGCACCACTGGGGATGCAGTGCAGTGACTCCAGAGAGTGCACTGGCACCAGTGGGGATGCAGTGCAGTGAGTCCAGAGAGTGCCGTGGCACCACTGGGGATGCAGTGCAGTGAGTCCAGAGAGTGCACAGGCACCAGTGGGGATGCACTGCAGTGTCTCCAGAGAGTGCACTGGCACCACTGGGGATGCATTGCAGTGACTCCAGAGAGTGCACTGGCACCAGTGGGGATGCAGTGCAGTGAGGCCAGAGAGTGCACTGGTACCAGTGGGGATGCAGTGCAGTGAGTCCAGAGAGTGCACTGGCACCACTGCGGATCAGTGCAGTGACTCTAGAGAGTGAACTGGCACCAGTGGGGATTCAGTGCAGTGACTCTAGAGAGTGCACTGGCACCAGTGGGGATGCAGTGCAGTGAGTCCAGAGAGTGCACTGGCACCAGTGGGGATGCAGTGCAGTGAGTGCAGAGAGTGCACTGGCACCACTGGGGATGCAGTGCAGTGAGTCCCGAGAGTGCACTGGCACCAGTGGGCGTGCAGTGCAATGAGTCCAGAGAGTGCACTGGCAGCAGTGGGGATGCAGTGCAGTGAGTCCAGAGAGTTCACTGGCACTACTGGGGATGCAGTGCAGTGAGTCCAGAGAGTGCACTGGCAGCAGTGGGCATGCAGTGCAGTGACTCCAGAGAGTTCACTGGCACCAGTGGGGATGCAGTGCAGTGACTCCAGAGAGTGCACTGGCACCAGTGGGGATGCAGTGTAGTGAGTCCAGAGAGTGCACTGGCACCAGTGGGGATGCAGTGTAGTGAGTCCAGAGAGTGCACTGGCACCAGTGGGGATGCAGTGTAGTGAGTCCAGAGAGTGCACTGGCACCAGTGGGGTTGCAGTGCAGTGAGTCCAGAGAGTGCACAGGCACCAGTGGGGATGCACTGCAGTGTCTCCAGAGAGTGCACTGGCACCACTGGGGATTCAGTGCAGTGACTCTAGAGAGTGCACTGGCACCAGTGGGGATGCAGTGCAGTGAGTCCAGAGAGTGCACTGGTACCAGTGGGGATGCAGTGCAGTGAGTCCAGAGAGTGCACTGGCACCACTGCGGATCAGTGCAGTGACTCTAGAGAGTGAACTGGCACCAGTGGGGATGCAGTGCAGTGAGTCCAGAGAGTGCACTGGCACCAGTGGGGATGCAGTGCAGTGAGTCCAGAGAGTGCACTGGCACTTTGGGGATGCAGTGCAGTGAGTGCAGAGAGTGCACTGGCAGCACTGGGGATGCAGTGCAGTGAGTCCCGAGAGTGCACTGGCACCAGTGGGCGTGCAGTGCAATGAGTCCAGAGAGTGCACTGGCAGCAGTGGGGATGCAGTGCAGTGAGTCCAGAGAGTTCACTGGCACTACTGGGGATGCAGTGCAGTGAGTCCAGAGAGTGCACTGGCAGCAGTGGGCATGCAGTGCAGTGACTCCAGAGAGTTCACTGGCACCAGTGGGGATGCAGTGCAGTGACTCCAGAGAGTGCACTGGCACCAGTGGGGATGCAGTGCAGTGAGTCCAGACAGTGCACTGGCACCAGTGGGGATGCAGTGCAGTGACTCCAGAGAGTGCACTGGCACCAGTGGGGATGCACTGCAGTGAGTCCAGAGAGTGCACTGGCACCAGTGGGGATGCAGTGCAGTGACTCCAGAGAGTGCACTGGCACCACTGGGGATGCAGTGCAGTGAGTCCAGAGAGTGCACTGGCACCAGTGGGGATGCAGTGCAGTGAGTCCAGAGAGTGCACTGGCACCACTAGGGATGCAGTGCAGTGACTCCAGAAAGTGCACTGGCACTACTGGAGATGCAGTGCAGTGACTCCAGAAAGTGCACTGGCACTACTGGGGATGCAGTGCAGTGAGTCCAGAGAGTGCACTGGCACCAGTGGAGATGCAGTGCAGTGAGTCCAGAGTGTGCACTGGCACCAGTGGGGATGCAGTGTAGTGAGTCCAGAGAGTGCACTGGCACCACTGGGGATGCAGTGCAGTGAGTCCAGAGAGTGCACAGGCACCAGTGGGGATGCACTGCAGTGTCTCCAGAGAGTGCACTGGCACCAGTGGGGATGCATTGCAGTGACTCCAGAGAGTGCACTGGCACCAGTGGGGATGCAGTGCAGTGAGTCCAGAGAGTGCACTGGTACCAGTGGGGATGCAGTGCAGTGAGTCCAGAGAGTGCACTGGCACCACTGCGGATCAGTGCAGTGACTCTAGAGAGTGAACTGGCACCAGTGGGGATGCAGTGCAGTGACTCTAGAGAGTGCACTGGCACCAGTGGGGATGCAGTGCAGTGAGTCCAGAGAGTGCACTGGCACCAGTGGGGATGCAGTGCAGTGAGTGCAGAGAGTGCACTGGCACCAGTGGGGATGCAGTGCAGTGAGTCCCGAGAGTGCACTGGCACCAGTGAGCGTGCAGTGCAATGAGTCCAGAGAGTGCACTGGCACCAGTGGGGATGCAGTGCAGTGAGTCCAGAGAGTTCACTGGCACTACTGGGGATGCAGTGCAGTGAGTCCAGAGAGTGCACTGGCACCAGTGGGCATGCAGTGCAGAGAGTCCAGAGAGTTCACTGGCACCAGTGGGGATGCAGTGCAGTGAGTCCAGAGAGTGCACTGGCACCAGTGGGGATGCAGTGCAGTGAGTCCAGACAGTGCACTGGCACCAGTGGGGATGCAGTGCAGTGACTCCAGAGAGTGCACTGGCACCAGTGGGGATGCAGTGCAGTGAGTCCAGAGAGTGCCGTGGCACCACTGGGGATGCAGTGCAGTGAGTCCAGAGAGTGCACTGGCACCACTAGGGATGCAGTGCAGTGACTCCAGAAAGTGCACTGGCACTACTGGAGATGCAGTGCAGTGAGTCCAGAGAGTGCACTGGCACCAGTCGGGATGCAGTGCAGTGAGTCCAGAGAGTGCACTGGCACCACTGGGGATGCAGTGCAGTGAGTCTAGAGAGTGCACTGGCACCAGTGGGGATGCAGTGTAGTGAGTCCAGAGAGTGCACTGGCACCAGTGGGGTTGCAGTGCAGTGAGTCCAGAGAGTGCACTGGCACCAGTGGGGATGCAGTGCAGTGAGTCCAGAGAGTGCACTGGCAGCAGTGGGGATGCAGTGCAGTGAGTCCAGAGAGTGCACTGGCACCAGTGGGGATGCAGTGCAGTGACTCCAGAGAGTGCACTGGCACCAGTGGGGATGCAGTGCAGTGAGTCCAGAGAGTCCACTGGCACCAGTGGGGATGCAGTGCAGTGAGTCCAGAGAGTGCACTGGCACCAGTGGGGATGCAGTGCAGTGAGTCCAGAGAGTGCACTGGCACCAGTGGGGATGCAGTGCAGTGAGTCCAGAGAGTGCACTGGCACCAGTGGGGATGTAGTGCAGTGAGTCCAGAGAGTGCACTGGCACCAGTGGGGATGCAGTGCAGTGAGTCCAGAGAGTGCACTGGCACCAGTGGGGATGCAGTGCAGTGAGTCCAGAGAGTGCACTGGCACCACTAGGGATGCAGTGCAGTGAGTCCAGAGAGTTCACTGGCACCACTGGGGATGCAGTGCAGTGTAGTGAGTCCTTAGAGTGTACTGGCACCAGTGGGGATGCAGTGCAGTGAGTCCAGACAGTGCACTGGCACCACTGGGGATGCAGTGCAGTGAGTCCAGAGAGTGCACTGGCACCAGTGGGGATGCAGTGTAGTGAGTCCAGAGAGTGCACTGGCACCAGTGGGGTTGCAGTGCAGTGAGTCCAGAGAGTGCACTGGCACCAGTGGGGATGCAGTGCAGTGAGTCCAGAGAGTGCACTGGCAGCAGTGGGGATGCAGTGCAGTGAGTCCAGAGAGTGCACTGGCACCACTGGGGATGAAGTGCAGTGACTCCAGAGAGTGCACTGGCACCAGTGGGGATGCAGTGCAGTGAGTCCAGAGAGTCCACTGGCACCAGTGGGGATGCAGTGCAGTGAACCCAGAGAGTGCACTGGCACCACTGGGGATGCAGTGCAGTGAGTCCAGAGAGTGCACTGGCACCAGTGGGGATGCAGTGCAGTGAGTCCAGAGAGTGCACTGGCACCAGTGGGGATGCAGTGCAGTGAGTCCAGAGAGTGCACTGGCAGCAGTGGGGATGCAGTGCAGTGAGTCTAGAGAGTGCACTGGCACCAGTGGGGATGCAGTGCAGTGACTCCAGAGAGTGCACTGGCACCAGTGGGGATGCAGTGCAGTGACTCCAGAGAGTGCTCTGGCAGCAGTGGGGATGCAGTGCAGTGAGTCCAGAGAGTGCACTTGCACCAGTGGGGATGCAGTGCAGTGAGTCCAGAGAGTGCACTGGCACCAGTGGGGATGTAGTGCAGTGAGTCCAGAGAGTGCACTGGCACTAGTGGGGATGCAAAGCAGTGACTCCAGAGAGTGCACTGGCACCACTGGGGATGCAGTGCAGTGAGTCCAGAGAGTGCACTGGCACCACTGGGGATGCAGTGCAGTGAGTCCAGAGAGTTCACTGGCACCACTGGGGATGCAGTGCAGTGTAGTGAGTCCTTAGAGTGTACTGGCACCAGTGGGGTTGCAGTGCAGTGAGTCCAGAGAGTGCACTGGCACCACTGGGGATGCAGTGCAGTGAGTCCAGAGAGTGCACTGGCACCACCGGGGATTCAGTGCAGTGAGTCCAGAGAGTGCACTGGCACCACTAGGGATGCAGTGCAGTGACTCCAGAAAGTGCACTGGCACTCTTGGGGATGCAGTGCAGTGAGTCCAGAGAGTGCACTGGCACCAGTGGGGATGCAGTGCAGTCAGTCCAGAGAGTGCACTGGCACCAGTGGGGATGCAAAGCAGTGACACCAGAGAGTGCACTGGCACCACTGGGGATGCACTGCAGTGTCTCCATAGAGTGCACTGGCACCACTGGGGATGCAGTGCAGTGAGTCCAGAGAGTGCACTGGCATCACTGGGGATGCAGTGCAGTGACTCCAGAGAGTGCACTGGCACCAGTGGGGATGCAGTGCAGTGAGTCCAGAGAGTGCACTGGCACCACTGGGGATGCATTGCAGTGACTCCAGAGAGTGCACTGGCACCAGTGGGGATGTCGTGCAGTGACTCCAGAGAGTGCACTGGCACCAGTGGGGATGCAGTGCAGTGAGTCCAGAGAGTGCACTGGCACCACTGGGGATGCAGTGCAGTGAGTCCAGAGAGTGCACTGGCACCACTGGGGATGCAGTGCAGTGAGTGCAGAGAGTGCACTGGCACCAGTGGGGATGCAGTGCAGTGAGTCCAGGGAGTGCACTGGCACCAGTGGGGATGCACTGCAGTGAGTCCAGACAGTGCACTGGCACCAGTGGGGATGCAGAGCAGTGACTCCAGAGAGTGCACTGGCACCAGTGGGGAGGCAGTGCAGTGAGTCCAGAGAGTGCACTGGCACCACTGGGGATGCAGTGCAGTGACTCCAGAGAGTGCACTGGCACCACTAGGGATGCAGTGAAGTGACTCCAGAAAGTGCACTGGCACTACTGGGGATGCAGTGCAGTGAGTCCAGAGAGTGCACTGGCACCAGTGGGGATGCAGTGTAGTGAGTCCAGAGAGTGCACTGGCACCAGTGGGGATGTAGTGCAGTGAGTCCAGAGAGTGCACTGGCACCAGTGGGGATGCAAAGCAGTGACTCCAGAGAGTGCACTGGCACCAGTGGGGATGCAAAGCAGTGAGTCCAGAGAGTGCACTGGCACCAGTGGGGATGTAGTGCAGTGAGTCCAGAGAGTGCACTGGCACCAGTGGTGATGCCGTGCAGTGAGTCCGGAGAGTGCAATGGCACCAGTGGGGATGCAGTGCAGTGAGTCCAGAGAGTGCACTGGCACCACTGGGGATGCAGTGCAGTGACTCCAGAAAGTGCACTGGCACTACTGGAGATGCAGTGCAGTGAGTCCAGAGAGTGCACTGGCACCAGTGGGGATGCAGTGCAGTGAGTCCAGAGAGTGCACTGGCACCAGTGGGGATGCAGTGCAGTGAGTCCAGAGAGTGCACTGGCACCAGTGGGGATGCAGTGCAGTGAGTCCAGAGAGTGCAATGGCACCAGTGGGAATGCAAAGCAGTGAGTCCAGAGAGTGCACTGGCACCAGTGGGAATGCAGTGCAGTGAGTTGAGAGAGTGCACTGGAACCAGTGCGGATGCACTGCAGTGTCTCCAGAGAGTGCACTGGCACCACTGGGGATGCAGTGCAGTGAGTCCAGAGAGTGCATTGGCACCAGTGGGGATGCAGTGCACTGACTCCAGAGAGTGCACTGGCACCAGTGGGGATGCAGTGCAGTGAGTCCAGAGAGTGCACTGGCACCAGTGGGGTTGCAGTGCAGTGAGTCCAGAGAGTGCACTGGCACCAGTGGGGATGCAGTGCAGTGAGTCTAGAGAGAGCACTTGCAGCAGTGGTGATGCAGTGCAGTGAGTCCAGAGAGTGCACTGGCACCACTAGGGATGCAGTGCAGTGACTCCAGAGAGTGCTCTGGCAGCAGTGGGGATGCAGTGCAGTGAGTCCAGAGAGTGCACTGGCACCAGTGGTGATGCAGTGCAGTGAGTCCAGAGAGTGCACTGGCACCAGTGGGGATGCAGTGCAGTGACTCCAGAGAGTGCTCTGGCAGCAGTGGGGATGCAGTGCAGTGAGTCCAGAGAGTGCACTGGCACCAGTGGGGATGCAGTGCAGTGAGTCCAGAGAGTGCACTGGCACCAGTGGGGATGTAGTGCAGTGAGTCCAGAGAGTGCACTGGCACCAGTGGGGATGCAGTGCAGTGAGTCCAGAGAGTGCACTGGCACCACTGGGGATGCAGTGCAGTGAGTCCAGAGAGTTCATTGGCACCACTGGGGATGCAGTGCAGTGAGTCCAGAGAGTTCACTGGCACCACTGGGGATGCAGTGCAGTGTAGTGAGTCGTTAGAGTGCACTGGGACCAGTGGGGATGCAGTGCAGTGAGTCCAGAGAGTGCACTGGCACCAGTGGGGATGCACTGCAGTGACTCCAGAGAGTGCACTGGCACCAGTGGGGATGCAGTGCAGTGAGTCCAGAGAGTGCACTGGCACCACCGGGGATTCAGTGCAGTGAGTCCAGAGAGTTCACTGGCACCACTAGGGATGCAGTGCAGTGACTCCAGAAAGTGCACTGGCACCAGTGGGGATGCAGTGCAGTGAGTCCAGAGAGTGCACTGGCACCACTGGGAATGCAGTGCAGTGAGTCCAGAGAGTGCACTGGCACCAGTGGGGATGCACTGCAGTGACTCCAGAGAGTGCACTGGCACCAGTGGGGATGCAGTGCAGTGAGTCCAGAGAGTGCACTGGCACCACCGGGGATTCAGTGCAGTGAGTCCAGAGAGTTCACTGGCACCACTAGGGATGCAGTGCAGTGACTCCAGAGAGTGCACTGTCACCAGTGGGGATGCAGTGCAGTCAGTCCAGAGAGTGCACTGGCACCACTGGGAATGCAGAGCACTGAGTCCAGAGAGTGCACTGGCACCAGTGGGGATGTAGTGCAGTGAGTCCAGAGAGTGCACTGGCACCAGTGGGGATGCAAAGCAGTGACTCCAGAGAGTGCACTGGCACCACTAGGGATGCAGTGCAGTGAGTCCAGAGAGTGCACTGGCACCACTGGGGATGTAGTGCAGTGAGTCCAGAGAGTGCACTGGCAGCAGTGGTTATGCAGTGCAGTGAGTCCAGAGAGTGCACTGGCACCAGTGGGGATGCAAAGCAGTGAGTCCAGAGAGTGCACTGGCACCAGTGGGAATGCAGTGCAGTGAGTCCAGAGAGTGCACTGGCACCACTGGGGATGCAGTGCAGTGACTCCAGAAAGTGCACTGGCACTACTGGAGATGCAGTGCAGTGAGTCCAGAGAGTGCACTGGCACCATTGGGGATGCAGTGCAGTGAGTCCAGAGAGTGCACTGGCACCAGTGGGGATGCAGTGCAGTGAGTCCAGAGAGTGCACTGGCACCAGTGGGGATGCAGTGCAGTGAGTCCAGAGAGTGCAATGGCACCAGTGGGAATGCAAAGCAGTGAGTCCAGAGAGTGCACTGGCACCAGTGGGAATGCAGTGCAGTGAGTTGAGAGAGTGCACTGGAACCAGTGCGGATGCACTGCAGTGTCTCCAGAGAGTGCACTGGCACCACTTGTGATGCAGTGCAGTGAGTCCAGAGAGTGCATTGGCACCAGTGGGGATGCAGTGCACTGACTCCAGAGAGTGCACTGGCACCAGTGGGGATGCAGTGCAGTGAGTCCAGAGAGTGCACTGGCACCAGTGGGGTTGCAGTGCAGTGAGTCCAGAGAGTGCACTGGCACCAGTGGGGATGCAGTGCAGTGAGTCTAGAGAGTGCACTGGCAGCAGTGGGGATGCAGTGCAGTGAGTCCAGAGAGTGCACTGGCACCAGTGGGGATGCAGTGCAGTGACTCCAGAGAGTGCTCTGGCAGCAGTGGGGATGCAGTGCAGTGAGTCCAGAGAGTGCACTGGCACCAGTGGGGATGCAGTGCAGTGAGTCCAGAGAGTGCACTGGCACCAGTGGGGATGTAGTGCAGTGAGTCCAGAGAGTGCACTGGCACCAGTGGGGATGCAAAGCAGTGACTCCAGAGAGTGCACTGGCACTCTTGGGGATGCAGTGCAGTGAGTCCAGAGAGTGCACTGGCACCAGTGGGGATGTAGTGCAGTGAGTCCAGAGAGTGCACTGACACCAGTGGGGATGCAGTGCAGTGAGTCCAGAGAGTGCACTGGCACCACTGGGGATGCAGTGCAGTGAGTCCAGAGAGTTCACTGGCACCACTGGGGATGCAGTGCAGTGAGTCCAGAGAGTTCACTGGCACCACTGGGGATGCAGTGCAGTGTAGTGAGTCCTTAGAGTGCACTGCCACCAGTGGGGATGCAGTGCAGTGAGTCCAGAGAGTGCACTGGCACCAGTGGGGATGCACTGCAGTGACTCCAGAGAGTGCACTGGCACCAGTGGGGATGCAGTGCAGTGAGTCCAGAGAGTGCACTGGCACCACCGGGGATTCAGTGCAGTGAGTCCAGAGAGTTCACTGGCACCACTAGGGATGCAGTGCAGTGACTCCAGAAAGTGCACTGGCACCAGTGGGGATGCAGTGCAGTGAGTCCAGAGAGTGCACTGGCACCACTGGGAATGCAGTGCAGTGAGTCCAGAGAGTTCACTGGCACCAGTGGGGATGCAGTGCAGTGAGTCCAGAGAGTTCACTGGCACCAGTGGGGATGCAGTGCAGTGACTCCAGAGAGTGCACTGGCACCAGTGGGGATGCACTGCAGTGAGTCCAGAAAGTGCACTGGCACCAGTGGGGATGCAGTGCAGTGAGTCCAGAGAGTGCACTGGCACCACTGGGAATGCAGTGCAGTGAGTCCAGAGAGTTCACTGGCACCAGTGGGGATGCACTGCAGTGAGTCCAGAAAGTGCACTGGCACTACTGGGGATGCAGTGCAGTGAGTCCAGAGAGTGCACTGGCACCAGTGGAGATGCAGTGCAGTGAGTCCAGAGAGTGCACTGGCACCACTGGGGATGCAGTGTAGTGAGTCCAGAGAGTGCTCTGGCTCCAGTGGGGTTGCAGTGCAGTGACTCCAGAGAGTGCACTGGCACCAGTGGGTATGCAGTGCAGTGAGTGCAGAGAGTGCACTGGCACCAGTGGGGATGCAGTGCAGTCAGTCCAGAGAGTTCACTGGCACCAGTGGGGATGCAAAGCAGTGACTCCAGAGAGTGCACTGGCAACACTGGGGATGCACTGCAGTGTCTCCAGAGAGTGCACTGGCACCAGTGGGGATGCAGTGCAGTGAGTCCAGAGAGTGCACTGGCATCACTGGGGATGCAGTGCAGTGACTCCAGAGAGTGCACTGGCACCACTGGGGTTGCAGTGCAGTGACTCCAGAGAGTGCACTGGCACCACTGGGAATGCATTGCAGTGAGTCCAGAGAGTGCACTGGCACCAGTGGGGATGCAGTGCAGTGAGTCCTGAGAGTGCACTGGCACCAGTGGGAATGCAGTGCAGTGACTCCAGAGAGTGCACTGGCACCAGTCGGGATGCAGTGCAGTGAGTCCAGACAGTGCACTGGCACCACTGGGGATGCACTGCAGTGAGTCCAGAGAGTGCACTGGCACCAGTGGGGATGCAGTGCAGTGAGTCCAGAGAGTTCACTGGCACCAGTGGGGATGCAGTGCAGTGAGTCCAGAGAGTGCACTGTCACCAGTGGGGATGCAGTGCAGTGACTCCAGAGAGTGCACTGGCAGCAGTGGGGATGCAGTGCAGTGACTCCAGAGAGTGCACTGGCACCAGTGGGGATGCAGTGCAGTGAGTCCAGAGAGTGCACTGGCACCACTGGGGATGCACTGCAGTGACTCCAGAGAGTGCACTGGCACCATTGGGGATGCAGTGCAGTGAGTCCAGAGAGTGCACTGGCACCAGTGGGTATGCAGTGCAGTGAGTGCAGAGAGTGCACTGGCACCAGTGGGGATGCAGTGCAGTCAGTCCAGAGAGTGCACTGGCACCAGTGGGTATGCAGTGCAGTGAGTCCAGAGAGTTCACTGGCACCAGTGGGGATGCAGTGCAGTGACTCCAGAGAGTGCACTGGCACCAGTGGGGATGCACTGCAGTGTCTCCAGAGAGTGCACTGGCACCAGTGGGGATGCAGTGCAGTGAGTCCAGAGAGTGCACTGGCATCACTGGGGATGCAGTGCAGTGACTCCAGAGAGTGCACTGGCACCAGTGGGGTTGCAGTGCAGTGACTCCAGAGAGTGCACTGGCACCACTGGGGATGCATTGCAGTGAGTCCAGAGAGTGCACTGGCACCAGTGGGGATGCAGTGCAGTGAGTCCTGAGAGTGCACTGGCACCAGTGGGAATGCAGTGCAGTGACTCCAGAGAGTGCACTGGCACCAGTCGGGATGCAGTGCAGTGAGTCCAGACAGTGCACTGGCACCACTGGGGATGCACTGCAGTGAGTCCAGAGAGTGCACTGGCACCACTGGGGATGCAGTGCAGTGAGTCCAGAGAGTTCACTGGCACCAGTGGGGATGCAGTGCAGTGAGTCCAGAGAGTGCACTGTCACCAGTGGGGATGCAGTGCAGTGAGTCCAGAGAGTGCACTGGCACCACTAGGGATGCAGTGCAGTGAGTCCAGAAAGTGCACTGGCACTACTGGGGATGCAGTGCAGTGAGTCCAGAGAGTGCACTGGCACCAGTGGGGATGCAGTGCAGTGAGTCCAGAGAGTTCACTGGCACCAGTGGGGATGCAGTGCAGTGACTCCAGAGAGTGCACTGGCACCAGTGGGGATGCACTGCAGTGAGTCCAGAGAGTGCACTGGCACCACTGGGGATGCAGTGCAGTGACTCCATAGACTGCACTGGCACCAGTGGGGATGCAGTGCAGTGAGTCCAGAGAGTGCACTGGCACCAGTGGGGATGCAGTGCAGTGAGTCCAGAGAGTGCACTGGCTCCACTAGGGATGCAGTGCAGTGACTCCATAAAGTGCACTGGCACTACTGGGTATGCAGTGCAGTGAGTCCAGAGAGTGCACTGGCACCAGTGGGGATGCAGTGCAGTCAGTCCAGAGAGTGCACTGGCACCACTGGGGATGCAGTGCAGTGAGTCCAGAGAGTGCACTGGCACCAGTGGGGTTGCAGTGCAGTGAGTCCAGAGAGTGCACTGGCAGCAGTGGGAATGCAGTGCAGTGAGTCCAGAGAGTGCACTGGCACCAGTGGGGATGCAGTGTAGTGAGTCCAGAGAGTGCACTGGCACCAGTGGGGTTGCAGTGCAGTGAGTCCAGAGAGTGCACTGGCAGCAGTGGGAATACAGTGCAGTGAGTCCAGAGAGTGCACTGGCAGCAGTGGGTATGCAGTGCAGTGAGTCCAGAGAGTGCACTGGCACCAGTGGGGATGCAGTGCAGTGAGTGCAGAGAGTGCCGTGGCACCACTGGGGATGCAGTGCAGTGAGTCCAGAGAGTGCACTGGCACCACTAGGGATGCAGTGCAGTGACTCCAGAAAGTGCACTGGCACTACTGGAGATGCAGTGCAGTGAGTCCAGAGAGTGCACTGGCACCAGTCGGGATGCAGTGCAGTGAGTCCAGAGAGTGCACTGGCACCACTGGGGATGCAGTGCAGTGAGTCCAGAGAGTGCACTGGCACCAGTGGGGATGCAGTGTAGTGAGTCCAGAGAGTGCACTGGCACCAGTGGGGTTGCAGTGCAGTGAGTCCAGAGAGTGCACTGGCACCAGTGGGGATGCAGTGCAGTGAGTCCAGAGAGTGCACTGGCATCTGTGGGGATGCAATGCAGTGAGTCCAGAGAGTGCACTGGCACCACTGGGGATGCAGTGCAGTGACTCCAGAGAGTGCACTGGCACCAGTGGGGATGCAGTGCAGTGAGTCCAGAGAGTCCACTGGCACCAGTGGGGATGCAGTTCAGTGAGCCCAGAGAGTGCACTGGCACCAGTGGGGATGCAGTGCAGTGAGTACAGAGAGTGCACTGGCACAAGTGGGGATGCAGTGCAGTCAGTCCAGACAGTGCAATGGCACCAGTGGGGATGCAAAGCAGTGAGTCCAGAGAGTGCACTGGTACCAGTGGGGATGCAGTGCAGTGAGTCCAGAGAGTGCACTGGCACCACTGCGGATCAGTGCAGTGACTCTAGAGAGTGCACTGGCACCAGTGGGAATGCAGTGCAGTGAGTCCAGAGAGTGCACTGGCACCAGTGGGGATGCAGTGCAGTGAGTGCAGAGAGTGCACTGGCACCAGTGGGGATGCAGTGCAGTGAGTCCCGAGAGTGCACTGGCACCAGTGGGCGTGCAGTGCAATGAGTCCAGAGAGTGCACTGGCACCAGTGGGGATGCAGTGCAGTGAGTCCAGAGAGTTCACTGGCACTACTGGGGATGCAGTGCAGTGAGTCCAGAGAGTGCACTGGCAACAGTGGGCATGCAGTGCAGTGAGTCCAGAGAGTTCACTGGCACCAGTGGGGATGCAGTGCAGTGACTCCAGAGAGTGCACTGGCACCAGTGGGGATGCACTGCAGTGAGTCCAGACAGTGCACTGGCACCAGTGGGGATGCAGTGCAGTGAGTCCAGAGAGTGCACTGGCACCAGTGGGGATGCAGTGTAGTGACTCTAGAGAGTGCACTGGCACCAGTGGGGATGCAGTGCAGTGAGTCCAGAGAGTGCACTGGCACCAGTGGGGATGCAGTGCAGTGAGTCCAGAGAGTGCACTGGCACCAGTGGGGATGCAGAGCAGTGAGTCCCGAGAGTGCACTGGCACCAGTGGGCGTGCAGTGCAATGAGTCCAGAGAGTGCACTGTCACCAGTGGGGATGCAGTGCAGTGAGTCCAGAGAGTGCCGTGGCACCACTGGGGATGCACTGCAGTGAGTCCAGAGAGTGCACTGGCACCACTAGGGATGCAGTGCAGTGACTCCAGAGAGTGCACTGGCACCAGTGGGGATGCAGTGCAGTGAGTCCCGAGAGTGCACTGGCACCACCGGGGATTCAGTGCAGTGAGTCCAGAGAGTTCACTGGCACCACTAGGGATGCAGTGCAGTGACTCCAGAAAGTGCACTGGCACCAGTGGGGATGCAGTGCAGTGAGTCCAGAGAGTGCACTGGCACCAGTGGGAATGCAGTGCAGTGAGTCCAGAGAGTGCACTGGCACCAGTGGGGATGCACTGCAGTGAGTCCAGAGAGTGCACTGGCACCAGTGGGGATGCAGTGCAGTGAGTCCAGAGAGTGCACTGGCACCACCGGGGATTCAGTGCAGTGAGTCCAGAGAGTTCACTGGCACCACTAGGGATGCAGTGCAGTGACTCCAGAAAGTGCACTGGCACCAGTGGGGATGCAGTGCAGTGAGTCCAGAGAGTGCACTGGCACCAGTGGGGATGCAGTGCAGTGAGTCCAGAGAGTTCACTGGCACCAGTGGGGATGCAGTGCATTGACTCCAGAGAGTGCACTGGCACCAGTGGGGATGCACTGCAGTGAGTCCAGAGAGTGCACTGGCACCACTGGGGATGCAGTGCAGTGACTCCATAGACTGCACTGGCACCAGTGGGGATGCAGTGCAGTGAGTCCAGAGAGTGCACTGGCACCAGTGGGGATGCAGTGCAGTGAGTCCAGAGAGTGCACTGGCTCCACTAGGGATGCAGTGCAGTGACTCCATAAAGTGCACTGGCACTACTGGGTATGCAGTGCAGTGAGCCCAGAGAGTGCACTGGCACCAGTGGGGATGCAGTGCAGTCAGTCCAGAGAGTGCACTGGCACCACTGGGGATGCAGTGCAGTGAGTCCAGAGAGTGCACTGGCACCAGTGGGGTTGCAGTGCAGTGAGTCCAGAGAGTGCACTGGCAGCAGTGGGAATGCAGTGCAGTGAGTCCAGAGAGTGCACTGGCACCAGTGGGGATGCAGTGTAGTGAGTCCAGAGAGTGCACTGGCACCAGTGGGGTTGCAGTGCAGTGAGTCCAGAGAGTGCACTGGCAGCAGTGGGAATACAGTGCAGTGAGTCCAGAGAGTGCACTGGCAGCAGTGGGTATGCAGTGCAGTGAGTCCAGAGAGTGCACTGGCACCAGTGGGGATGCAGTGCAGTGAGTGCAGAGAGTGCCGTGGCACCACTGGGGATGCAGTGCAGTGAGTCCAGAGAGTGCACTGGCACCACTAGGGATGCAGTGCAGTGACTCCAGAAAGTGCACTGGCACTACTGGAGATGCAGTGCAGTGAGTCCAGAGAGTGCACTGGCACCAGTCGGGATGCAGTGCAGTGAGTCCAGAGAGTGCACTGGCACCACTGGGGGTGCAGTGCAGTGAGTCCAGAGAGTGCACTGGCACCAGTGGGGATGCAGTGTAGTGAGTCCAGAGAGTGCACTGGCACCAGTGGGGTTGCAGTGCAGTGAGTCCAGAGAGTGCACTGGCACCAGTGGGGATGCAGTGCAGTGAGTCCAGAGAGTGCACTGGCATCTGTGGGGATGCAGTGCAGTGAGTCCAGAGAGTGCACTGGCACCACTGGGGATGCAGTGCAGTGACTCCAGAGAGTGCACTGGCACCAGTGGGGATGCAGTGCAGTGAGTCCAGAGAGTCCACTGGCACCAGTGGGGATGCAGTTCAGTGAGCCCAGAGAGTGCACTGGCACCAGTGGGGATGCAGTGCAGTGAGTACAGAGAGTGCACTGGCACCAGTGGAGATGCAGTGCAGTGAGTCCAGAGAGTGCACTGGCACCACTGGGGATGCAGTGTAGTGAGTCCAGAGAGTGCACTGGCACCAGTGGGAATGCAGTGCAGTGAGTTGAGAGAGTGCACTGGAACCAGTGCGGATGCACTGCAGTGTCTCCAGAGAGTGCACTGGCAGCAGTGGTTATGCAGTGCAGTGAGTCCAGAGAGTGCATTGGCACCAGTGGGGATGCAGTGCAGTGAGTCCAGAGAGTGCACTGGCACCAGTGGGGATGCAGTGCAGTGAGTCCAGAGAGTGCACTGGTACCAGTGGGGATGCAGTGCAGTGAGTCCAGAGAGTGCACTGGCACCACTGCGGATCAGTGCAGTGACTCTAGAGAGTGCACTGGCACCAGTGGGAATGCAGTGCAGTGAGTCCAGAGAGTGCACTGGCACCAGTGGGGATGCAGTGCAGTGAGTGCAGAGAGTGCACTGGCACCAGTGGGGATGCAGTGCAGTGAGTCCCGAGAGTGCACTGGCACCAGTGGGCGTGCAGTGCAATGAGTCCAGAGAGTGCACTGGCACCAGTGGGGATGCAGTGCAGTGAGTCCAGAGAGTTCACTGGCACTACTGGGGATGCAGTGCAGTGAGTCCAGAGAGTGCACTGGCAACAGTGGGCATGCAGTGCAGTGAGTCCAGAGAGTTCACTGGCACCAGTGGGGATGCAGTGCAGTGACTCCAGAGAGTGCACTGGCACCAGTGGGGATGCACTGCAGTGAGTCCAGACAGTGCACTGGCACCAGTGGGGATGCAGTGCAGTGAGTCCAGAGAGTGCACTGGCACCAGTGGGGATGCAGTGTAGTGACTCTAGAGAGTGCACTGGCACCAGTGGGGATGCAGTGCAGTGAGTCCAGAGAGTGCACTGGCACCAGTGGGGATGCAGTGCAGTGAGTCCAGAGAGTGCACTGGCACCAGTGGGGATGCAGTGCAGTGAGTCCCGAGAGTGCACTGGCACCAGTGGGCGTGCAGTGCAATGAGTCCAGAGAGTGCACTGTCACCAGTGGGGATGCAGTGCAGTGAGTCCAGAGAGTGCCGTGGCACCACTGGGGATGCACTGCAGTGAGTCCAGAGAGTGCACTGGCACCACTAGGGATGCAGTGCAGTGACTCCAGAGAGTGCACTGGCACCAGTGGGGATGCAGTGCAGTGAGTCCAGAGAGTGCACTGGCACCACCGGGGATTCAGTGCAGTGAGTCCAGAGAGTTCACTGGCACCACTAGGGATGCAGTGCAGTGACTCCAGAAAGTGCACTGGCACCAGTGGGGATGCAGTGCAGTGAGTCCAGAGAGTGCACTGGCACCAGTGGGAATGCAGTGCAGTGAGTCCAGAGAGTGCACTGGCACCAGTGGGGATGCACTGCAGTGACTCCAGAGAGTGCACTGGCACCAGTGGGGATGCAGTGCAGTGAGTCCAGAGAGTGCACTGGCACCACCGGGGATTCAGTGCAGTGAGTCCAGAGAGTTCACTGGCACCACTAGGGATGCAGTGCAGTGACTCCAGAAAGTGCACTGGCACCAGTGGGGATGCAGTGCAGTGAGTCCAGAGAGTGCACTGGCACCAGTGGGGATGCAGTGCAGTGAGTCCAGAGAGTTCACTGGCACCAGTGGGGATGCAGTGCATTGACTCCAGAGAGTGCACTGGCACCAGTGGGGATGCACTGCAGTGAGTCCAGAGAGTGCACTGGCACCAGTGGGGATGCAGTGCAGTGAGTCCAGAGAGTGCACTGGCTCCACTAGGGATGCAGTGCAGTGACTCCATAAAGTGCACTGGCACTACTGGGTATGCAGTGCAGTGAGTCCAGAGAGTGCACTGGCACCAGTGGGGATGCAGTGCAGTCAGTCCAGAGAGTGCACTGGCACCACTGGGGATGCAGTGCAGTGAGTCCAGAGAGTGCACTGGCACCAGTGGGGTTGCAGTGCAGTGAGTCCAGAGAGTGCACTGGCAGCAGTGGGAATGCAGTGCAGTGAGTCCAGAGAGTGCACTGGCACCAGTGGGGATGCAGTGTAGTGAGTCCAGAGAGTGCACTGGCACCAGTGGGTTTGCAGTGCAGTGAGTCCAGAGAGTGCACTGGCAGCAGTGGGAATACAGTGCAGTGAGTCCAGAGAGTGCACTGGCAGCAGTGGGTATGCAGTGCAGTGAGTCCAGAGAGTGCACTGGCACCAGTGGGGATGCAGTGCAGTGAGTGCAGAGAGTGCCGTGGCACCACTGGGGATGCAGTGCAGTGAGTCCAGAGAGTGCACTGGCACCACTAGGGATGCAGTGCAGTGACTCCAGAAAGTGCACTGGCACTACTGGAGATGCAGTGCAGTGAGTCCAGAGAGTGCACTGGCACCAGTCGGGATGCAGTGCAGTGAGTCCAGAGAGTGCACTGGCACCACTGGGGGTGCAGTGCAGTGAGTCCAGAGAGTGCACTGGCACCAGTGGGGATGCAGTGTAGTGAGTCCAGAGAGTGCACTGGCACCAGTGGGGTTGCAGTGCAGTGAGTCCAGAGAGTGCACTGGCACCAGTGGGGATGCAGTGCAGTGAGTCCAGAGAGTGCACTGGCATCTGTGGGGATGCAGTGCAGTGAGTCCAGAGAGTGCACTGGCACCACTGGGGATGCAGTGCAGTGACTCCAGAGAGTGCACTGGCACCAGTGGGGATGCAGTGCAGTGAGTCCAGAGAGTCCACTGGCACCAGTGGGGATGCAGTTCAGTGAGCCCAGAGAGTGCACTGGCACCAGTGGGGATGCAGTGCAGTGAGTACAGAGAGTGCACTGGCACAAGTGGGGATGCAGTGCAGTCAGTCCAGACAGTGCAATGGCACCAGTGGGGATGCAAAGCAGTGAGTCCAGAGAGTGCACTGGCACCAGTGGGAATGCAGTGCAGTGAGTTGAGAGAGTGCACTGGAACCAGTGCGGATGCACTGCAGTGTCTCCAGAGAGTGCACTGGCAGCAGTGGTTATGCAGTGCAGTGAGTCCAGAGAGTGCATTGGCACCAGTGGGGATGCAGTGCAGTGAGTCCAGAGAGTGCACTGGCACCAGTGGGGATGCAGTGCAGTGAGTCCAGAGAGTGCACTGGTACCAGTGGGGATGCAGTGCAGTGAGTCCAGAGAGTGCACTGGCACCACTGCGGATCAGTGCAGTGACTCTAGAGAGTGCACTGGCACCAGTGGGAATGCAGTGCAGTGAGTCCAGAGAGTGCACTGGCACCAGTGGGGATGCAGTGCAGTGAGTGCAGAGAGTGCACTGGCACCAGTGGGGATGCAGTGCAGTGAGTCCCGAGAGTGCACTGGCACCAGTGGGCGTGCAGTGCAATGAGTCCAGAGAGTGCACTGGCACCAGTGGGGATGCAGTGCAGTGAGTCCAGAGAGTTCACTGGCACTACTGGGGATGCAGTGCAGTGAGTCCAGAGAGTGCACTGGCAACAGTGGGCATGCAGTGCAGTGAGTCCAGAGAGTTCACTGGCACCAGTGGGGATGCAGTGCAGTGACTCCAGAGAGTGCACTGGCACCAGTGGGGATGCACTGCAGTGAGTCCAGACAGTGCACTGGCACCAGTGGGGATGCAGTGCAGTGAGTGCAGAGAGTGCACTGGCACCAGTGGGGATGCAGTGTAGTGACTCTAGAGAGTGCACTGGCACCAGTGGGGATGCAGTGCAGTGAGTCCAGAGAGTGCACTGGCACCAGTGGGGATGCAGTGCAGTGAGTGCAGAGAGTGCACTGGCACCAGTGGGGATGCAGTGCAGTGAGTCCCGAGAGTGCACTGGCACCAGTGGGCGTGCAGTGCAATGAGTCCAGAGAGTGCACTGGCACCAGTGGGGATGCAGTGCAGTGAGTCCAGAGAGTGCCGTGGCACCACTGGGGATGCAGTGCAGTGAGTCCAGAGAGTGCACTGGCACCACTAGGGATGCAGTGCAGTGACTCCAGAGAGTGCACTGGCACCAGTGGGGATGCAGTGCAGTGAGTCCAGAGAGTGCACTGGCACCACCGGGGATTCAGTGCAGTGAGTCCAGAGAGTTCACTGGCACCACTAGGGATGCAGTGCAGTGACTCCAGAAAGTGCACTGGCACCAGTGGGGATGCAGTGCAGTGAGTCCAGAGAGTGCACTGGCACCAGTGGGAATGCAGTGCAGTGAGTCCAGAGAGTGCACTGGCACCAGTGGGGATGCACTGCAGTGACTCCAGAGAGTGCACTGGCACCAGTGGGGATGCAGTGCAGTGAGTCCAGAGAGTGCACTGGCACCACCGGGGATTCAGTGCAGTGAGTCCAGAGAGTTCACTGGCACCACTAGGGATGCAGTGCAGTGACTCCAGAAAGTGCACTGGCACCAGTGGGGATGCAGTGCAGTGAGTCCAGAGAGTGCACTGGCACCACTGGGAATGCAGTGCAGTGAGTCCAGAGAGTGCACTGGCACCAGTGGGGATGTAGTGCAGTGAGTCCAGAGAGTGCACTGGCACCAGTGGGGATGCAAAGCAGTGACTCCAGAGAGTGCACTGGCACCACTAGGGATGCAGTGCAGTGAGTCCAGAGAGTGCACTGGCACCAGTGGGGATGTAGTGCAGTGAGTCCAGAGAGTGCACTGGCACCAGTGGGAATGCAGTGCAGTGAGTCCAGAGAGTGCACTGGCACCAGTGGGGATGCAAAGCAGTGAGTCCAGAGAGTGCACTGGCACCAGTGGGGATGCAGTGCAGTGAGTCCAGAGAGTGCACTGGCACCAGTGGGGATGCAGTGCAGTGAGTCCAGAGAGTGCAATGGCACCAGTGGGAATGCAAAGCAGTGAGTCCAGAGAGTGCACTGGCACCAGTGGGAATGCAGTGCAGTGAGTTGAGAGAGTGCACTGGAACCAGTGCGGATGCACTGCAGTGTCTCCAGAGAGTGCACTGGCACCACTTCTGATGCAGTGCAGTGAGTCCAGAGAGTGCATTGGCACCAGTGGGGATGCAGTGCACTGACTCCAGAGAGTGCACTGGCACCAGTGGGGATGCAGTGCAGTGAGTCCAGAGAGTGCACTGGCACCAGTGGGGTTGCAGTGCAGTGAGTCCAGAGAGTGCACTGGCACCAGTGGGGATGCAGTGCAGTGAGTCTAGAGAGTGCACTGGCAGCAGTGGTGATGCAGTGCAGTGAGTCCACAGAGTGCACTGGCACCAGTGGGGATGCAGTGCAGTGACTCCAGAGAGTGCTCTGGCAGCAGTGGGGATGCAGTGCAGTGAGTCCAGAGAGTGCACTGGCACCAGTGGGGATGCAGTGCAGTGAGTCCAGAGAGTGCACTGGCACCAGTGGGGATGTAGTGCAGTGAGTCCAGAGAGTGCACTGGCACCAGTGGGGATGCAAAGCAGTGACTCCAGAGAGTGCACTGGCACTCTTGGGGATGCAGTGCAGTGAGTCCAGAGAGTGCACTGGCACCAGTGGGGATGTAGTGCAGTGAGTCCAGAGAGTGCACTGGCACCAGTGGGGATGCAGTGCAGTGAGTCCAGAGAGTGCACTGGCACCACTGGGGATGCAGTGCAGTGAGTCCAGAGAGTTCACTGGCACCACTGGGGATGCAGTGCAGTGAGTCCAGAGAGTTCACTGGCACCACTGGGGATGCAGTGCAGTGTAGTGAGTCCTTAGAGTGCACTGGCACCAGTGGGGATGCAGTGCAGTGAGTCCAGAGAGTGCACTGGCACCAGTGGGGATGCACTGCAGTGACTCCAGAGAGTGCACTGGCACCAGTGGGGATGCAGTGCAGTGAGTCCAGAGAGTGCACTGGCACCACCGGGGATTCAGTGCAGTGAGTCCAGAGAGTTCACTGGCACCACTAGGGATGCAGTGCAGTGACTCCAGAAAGTGCACTGGCACCAGTGGGGATGCAGTGCAGTGAGTCCAGAGAGTGCACTGGCACCACTGGGAATGCAGTGCAGTGAGTCCAGAGAGTTCACTGGCACCAGTGGGGATGCAGTGCAGTGAGTCCAGAGAGTTCACTGGCACCAGTGGGGATGCAGTGCAGTGAGTCCAGAGAGTTCACTGGCACCAGTGGGGATGCACTGCAGTGAGTCCAGAAAGTGCACTGGCACCAGTGGGGATGCAGTGCAGTGAGTCCAGAGAGTGCACTGGCACCACTGGGAATGCAGTGCAGTGAGTCCAGAGAGTTCACTGGCACCAGTGGGGATGCACTGCAGTGAGTCCAGAAAGTGCACTGGCACTACTGGGGATGCAGTGCAGTGAGTCCAGAGAGTGCACTGGCACCAGTGGGGTTGCAGTGCAGTGACTCCAGAGAGTGCACTGGCACCAGTGGGTATGCAGTGCAGTGAGTGCAGAGAGTGCACTGGCACCAGTGGGGATGCAGTGCAGTCAGTCCAGAGAGTTCACTGGCACCAGTGGGGATGCAAAGCAGTGACTCCAGAGAGTGCACTGGCAACACTGGGGATGCACTGCAGTGTCTCCAGAGAGTGCACTGGCACCAGTGGGGATGCAGTGCAGTGAGTCCAGAGAGTGCACTGGCATCACTGGGGATGCAGTGCAGTGACTCCAGAGAGTGCACTGGCACCACTGGGGTTGCAGTGCAGTGACTCCAGAGAGTGCACTGGCACCACTGGGAATGCATTGCAGTGAGTCCAGAGAGTGCACTGGCACCAGTGGGGATGCAGTGCAGTGAGTCCTGAGAGTGCACTGGCACCAGTGGGGATGCAGTGCAGTGACTCCAGAGAGTGCACTGGCACCAGTCGGGATGCAGTGCAGTGAGTCCAGACAGTGCACTGGCACCACTGGGGATGCACTGCAGTGAGTCCAGAGAGTGCACTGGCACCAGTGGGGATGCAGTGCAGTGAGTCCAGAGAGTTCACTGGCACCAGTGGGGATGCAGTGCAGTGAGTCCAGAGAGTGCACTGTCACCAGTGGGGATGCAGTGCAGTGACTCCAGAGAGTGCACTGGCAGCAGTGGGGATGCAGTGCAGTGACTCCAGAGAGTGCACTGGCACCAGTGGGGATGCAGTGCAGTGAGTCCAGAGAGTGCACTGGCACCACTGGGGATGCACTGCAGTGACTCCAGAGAGTGCACTGGCACCAGTGGGGATGCAGTGCAGTGACTCCAGAGAGTGCACTGGCACCAGTGGGTATGCAGTGCAGTGAGTGCAGAGAGTGCACTGGCACCAGTGGGGATGCAGTGCAGTCAGTCCAGAGAGTGCAATGGCACCAGTGGGGATGCAAAGCAGTGACTCCAGAGAGTGCACTGGCACCAGTGGGGATGCACTGCAGTGTCTCCAGAGAGTGCACTGGCACCAGTGGGGATGCAGTGCAGTGAGTCCAGAGAGTGCACTGGCATCACTGGGGATGCAGTGCAGTGACTCCAGAGAGTGCACTGGCACCAGTGGGGTTGCAGTGCAGTGACTCCAGAGAGTGCACTGGCACCACTGGGGATGCATTGCAGTGAGTCTAGAGAGTGCACTGGCACCAGTGGGGATGCAGTGCAGTGAGTCCTGAGAGTGCACTGGCACCAGTGGGAATGCAGTGCAGTGACTCCAGAGAGTGCACTGGCACCAGTCGGGATGCAGTGCAGTGAGTCCAGACAGTGCACTGGCACCACTGGGGATGCACTGCAGTGAGTCCAGAGAGTGCACTGGCACCACTGGGGATGCAGTGCAGTGAGTCCAGAGAGTTCACTGGCACCAGTGGGGATGCAGTGCAGTGAGTCCAGAGAGTGCACTGTCACCAGTGGGGATGCAGTGCAGTGAGTCCAGAGAGTGCACTGGCACCACTAGGGATGCAGTGCAGTGAGTCCAGAAAGTGCACTGGCACTACTGGGGATGCAGTGCAGTGAGTCCAGAGAGTGCACTGGCACCAGTGGGGATGCAGTGCAGTGAGTCCAGAGAGTTCACTGGCACCAGTGGGGATGCAGTGCAGTGACTCCAGAGAGTGCACTGGCACCAGTGCGGATGCACTGCAGTGAGTCCAGACAGTGCACTGGCACCAGTGGGGATGCAGTGCAGTGAGTCCATAGAGTGCACTGGCACCAGTGGGGATGCAGTGCAGTGAGTCCAGAGAGTGCACTGGCACCAGTGGGGATGCAGTGCAGTGAGTCCAGAGAGTGCACTGGCTCCACTAGGGATGCAGTGCAGTGACTCCATAAAGTGCACTGGCACTACTGGGTATGCAGTGCAGTGAGTCCAGAGAGTGCACTGGCACCAGTGGGGATGCAGTGCAGTCAGTCCAGAGAGTGCACTGGCACCACTGGGGATGCAGTGCAGTGAGTCCAGAGAGTGCACTGGCACCAGTGGGGTTGTAGTGCAGTGAGTCCAGAGAGTGCACTGGCACCAGTGGGAATGCAGTGCAGTGAGTCCAGAGAGTGCACTGGCACCAGTGGGGATGCAGTGTAGTGAGTCCAGAGAGTGCACTGGCACCAGTGGGGTTGCAGTGCAGTGAGTCCAGAGAGTGCACTGTCACCAGTGGGAATACAGTGCAGTGAGTCCAGAGAGTGCACTGGCAGCAGTGGGTATGCAGTGCAGTGAGTCCAGAGAGTGCACTGGCACCAGTGGGGATGCAGTGCAGTGAGTCCAGAGAGTGCCGTGACACCACTGGGGATGCAGTGCAGTGAGTCCAGAGAGTGCACTGGCACCACTAGGGATGCAGTGCAGTGACTCCAGAAAGTGCACTGGCACTACTGGAGATGCAGTGCAGTGAGTCCAGAGAGTGCACTGGCACCAGTCGGGATGCAGTGCAGTGAGTCCAGAGAGTGCACTGGCACCACTGGGGATGCAGTGCAGTGAGTCCAGAGAGTGCACTGGCACCAGTGGGGATGCAGTGTAGTGAGTCCAGAGAGTGCACTGGCACCAGTGGGGTTGCAGTGCAGTGAGTCCAGAGAGTGCACTGGCACCAGTGGGGATGCAGTGCAGTGAGTCCAGAGAGTGCACTGGCATCTGTGGGGATGCAGTGCAGTGAGTCCAGAGAGTGCACTGGCACCACTGGGGATGCAGTGCAGTGACTCCAGAGAGTGCACTGGCACCAGTGGGGATGCAGTGCAGTGAGTCCAGAGAGTCCACTGGCACCAGTGGGGATGCAGTTCAGTGAGCCCAGAGAGTGCACTGGCACCAGTGGGGATGCAGTGCAGTGAGTACAGAGAGTGCACTGGCACAAGTGGGGATGCAGTGCACTCAGTCCAGACAGTGCAATGGCACCAGTGGGGATGCAAAGCAGTGAGTCCAGAGAGTGCACTGGCACCAGTGGGAATGCAGTGCAGTCAGTTGAGAGAGTGCACTGGAACCAGTGCGGATGCACTGCAGTGTCTCCAGAGAGTGCACTGTCAGCAGTGGTTATGCAGTGCAGTGAGTCCAGAGAGTGCATTGGCACCAGTGGGGATGCAGTGCAGTGAGTCCAGAGAGTGCACTGGCACCAGTGGGGATGCAGTGCAGTGAGTCCAGAGAGTGCACTGGCACCACTGGGGATGCAGTGCAGTGAGTCCAGAGAGTGCACTGGCACCACTGCGGATCAGTGCAGTGACTCTAGAGAGTGCACTGGCACCAGTGGGAATGCAGTGCAGTGAGTCCAGAGAGTGCACTGGCACCACTGGGGATGCAGTGCAGTGAGTCCAGAGAGTGCACTGGCACCAGTGGGGATGCAGTGCAGTGAGTCCCGAGAGTGCACTGGCACCAGTGGGCGTGCAGTGCAATGAGTCCAGAGAGTGCACTGGCACCAGTGGGGATGCAGTGCAGTGAGTCCAGAGAGTTCACTGGCACTACTGGGGATGCAGTGCAGTGAGTCCAGAGAGTGCACTGGCAACAGTGGGCATGCAGTGCAGTGAGTCCAGAGAGTTCACTGGCACCAGTGGGGATGCAGTGCAGTGACTCCAGAGAGTGCACTGGCACCAGTGGGGATGCACTGCAGTGAGTCCAGACAGTGCACTGGCACCAGTGGGGATGCAGTGCAGTGAGTGCAGAGAGTGCACTGGCACCAGTGGGGATGCAGTGTAGTGACTCTAGAGAGTGCACTGGCACCAGTGGGGATGCAGTGCAGTGAGTCCAGAGAGTGCACTGGCACCAGTGGGGATGCAGTGCAGTGAGTCCAGAGAGTGCACTGGCACCAGTGGGGATGCAGTGCAGTGAGTCCCGAGAGTGCACTGGCACCAGTGGGCGTGCAGTGCAATGAGTCCAGAGAGTGCACTGGCACCAGTGGGGATGCAGTGCAGTGAGTCCAGAGAGTGCCGTGGCACCACTGGGGATGCAGTGCAGTGAGTCCAGAGAGTGCACTGGCACCACTAGGGATGCAGTGCAGTGACTCCAGAAAGTGCACTGGCACTACTGGAGATGCAGTGCAGTGACTCCAGAAAGTGCACTGGCACTACTGGGGATGCAGTGCAGTGAGTCCAGAGAGTGCACTGGCACCAGTGGAGATGCAGTGCAGTGAGTCCAGAGTGTGCACTGGCACCAGTGGGGATGCAGTGTAGTGAGTCCAGAGAGTGCACTGGCACCAGTGGGGTTGCAGTGCAGTGAGTCCAGAGAGTGCACAGGCACCAGTGGGGATGCACTGCAGTGTCTCCAGAGAGTGCACTGGCACCACTGGGGATGCATTGCAGTGAGTCCAGAGAGTGCACTGGCACCAGTGGGGATGCAGTGCAGTGAGTCCAGAGAGTGCACTGGTACCAGTGGGGATGCAGTGCAGTGAGTCCAGAGAGTGCACTGGCACCACTGGGGATGCAGTGCAGTGAGTCCAGAGAGTTCACTGGCACGACTGGGGATGCAGTGCAGTGAGTCCAGAGAGTTCACTGGCACCACTGGGGATGCAGTGCAGTGTAGTGAGTCCTTAGAGTGCACTGGCACCAGTGGGGATGCAGTGCAGTGAGTCCAGAGAGTGCACTGGCAGCAGTGGGGATGCACTGCAGTGACTCCAGAGAGTGCACTGGCACCAGTGGGGATGCAGTGCAGTGAGTCCAGAGAGTGCACTGGCACCACCGGGGATTCAGTGCAGTGAGTCCAGAGAGTTCACTGGCACCACTAGGGATGCAGTGCAGTGACTACAGAAAGTGCACTGGCACCAGTGGGGATGCAGTGCAGTGAGTCCAGAGAGTGCACTGGCACCACTGGGAATGCAGTGCAGTGAGTCCAGAGAGTTCACTGGCACCAGTGGGGATGCAGTGCAGTGAGTCCAGAGAGTTCACTGGCACCACTGGGGATGCAGTGCAGTGACTCCAGAGAGTGCACTGGCACCAGTGGGGATGCAGTGCAGTGAGTCCAGAAAGTGCACTGGCACCAGTGGGGATGCAGTGCAGTGAGTCCAGAGAGTGCACTGGCACCACTGGGAATGCAGTGCAGTGAGTCCAGAGAGTTCACTGGCACCAGTGGGGACGCACTGCAGTGAGTCCAGAAAGTGCACTGGCACTACTGGGGATGCAGTGCAGTGAGTCCAGAGAGTGCACTGGCACCAGTGGAGATGCAGTGCAGTGAGTCCAGAGAGTGCACTGGCACCACTGGGGATGCAGTGTAGTGAGTCCAGAGAGTGCACTGGCACCAGTGGGGTTGCAGTGCAGTGACTCCAGAGAGTGCACTGGCACCAGTGGGTATGCAGTGCAGTGAGTGCAGAGAGTGCACTGGCACCAGTGGGGATGCAGTGCAGTCAGTCCAGAGAGTTCACTGGCACCAGTGGGGATGCAAAGCAGTGACTCCAGAGAGTGCACTGGCAACACTGGGGATGCACTGCAGTGTCTCCAGAGAGTGCACTGGCACCAGTGGGGATGCAGTGCAGTGAGTCCAGAGAGTGCACTGGCATCACTGGGGATGCAGTGCAGTGACTCCAGAGAGTGCACTGGCACCACTGGGGTTGCAGTGCAGTGACTCCAGAGAGTGCACTGGCACCACTGGGAATGCATTGCAGTGAGTCCAGAGAGTGCACTGGCACCAGTGGGGATGCAGTGCAGTGAGTCCTGAGAGTGCACTGGCACCAGTGGGGATGCAGTGCAGTGACTCCAGAGAGTGCACTGGCACCAGTCGGGATGCAGTGCAGTGAGTCCAGACAGTGCACTGGCACCACTGGGGATGCACTGCAGTGAGTCCAGAGAGTGCACTGGCACCAGTGGGGATGCAGTGCAGTGAGTCCAGAGAGTTCACTGGCACCACTGGGGATGCAGTGCAGTGAGTCCAGAGAGTGCACTGGCACCACTGGGGATGCAGTGCAGTGAGTCCAGAGAGTGCACTGGCAGCAGTGGGGATGCAGTGCAGTGACTCCAGAGAGTGCACTGGCACCAGTGGGGATGCAGTGCAGTGAGTCCAGAGAGTGCACTGGCACCACTGGGGATGCACTGCAGTGACTCCAGAGAGTGCACTGGCACCAGTGGGGATGCAGTGCAGTGACTCCAGAGAGTGCACTGGCACCAGTGGGTATGCAGTGCAGTGAGTGCAGAGAGTGCACTGGCACCAGTGGGGATGCAGTGCAGTCAGTCCAGAGAGTGCAATGGCACCAGTGGGGATGCAAAGCAGTGACTCCAGAGAGTGCACTGGCACCAGTGGGGATGCACTGCAGTGTCTCCAGAGAGTGCACTGGCACCAGTGGGGATGCAGTGCAGTGAGTCCAGAGAGTGCACTGGCATCACTGGGGATGCAGTGCAGTGACTCCAGAGAGTGCACTGGCACCAGTGGGGTTGCAGTGCAGTGACTCCAGAGAGTGCACTGGCACCACTGGGGATGCATTGCAGTGAGTCTAGAGAGTGCACTGGCACCAGTGGGGATGCAGTGCAGTGAGTCCAGAGAGTGCACTGGCACCAGTGGGAATGCAGTGCAGTGACTCCAGAGAGTGCACTGGCACCAGTCGGGATGCAGTGCAGTGAGTCCAGACAGTGCACTGGCACCACTGGGGATGCACTGCAGTGAGTCCAGAGAGTGCACTGGCACCACTGGGGATGCAGTGCAGTGAGTCCAGAGAGTTCACTGGCACCAGTGGGGATGCAGTGCAGTGAGTCCAGAGAGTGCACTGTCACCAGTGGGGATGCAGTGCAGTGAGTCCAGAGAGTGCACTGGCACCACTAGGGATGCAGTGCAGTGAGTCCAGAAAGTGCACTGGCACTACTGGGGATGCAGTGCAGTGAGTCCATAGAGTGCACTGGCACCAGTGGGGATGCAGTGCAGTGAGTCCAGAGAGTGCACTGGCACCAGTGGGGATGCAGTGCAGTGAGTCCAGAGAGTGCACTGGCTCCACTAGGGATGCAGTGCAGTGACTCCATAAAGTGCACTGGCACTACTGGGTATGCAGTGCAGTGAGTCCAGAGAGTGCACTGGCACCAGTGGGGATGCAGTGCAGTGAGTCCAGAGAGTGCACTGGCACCAGTGGGATTGCAGTGCAGTGAGTCCAGAGAGTGCACTGGCACCAGTGGGAATGCAGTGCAGTGAGTCCAGAGAGTGCACTGGCACCAGTGGGGATGCAGTGTAGTGAGTCCAGAGAGTGCACTGGCACCAGTGGGGTTGCAGTGCAGTGAGTCCAGAGAGTGCACTGTCACCAGTGGGAATACAGTGCAGTGAGTCCAGAGAGTGCACTGGCAGCAGTGGGTATGCAGTGCAGTGAGTCCAGAGAGTGCACTGGCACCAGTGGGGATGCAGTGCAGTGAGTCCAGAGAGTGCCGTGACACCACTGGGGATGCAGTGCAGTGAGTCCAGAGAGTGCACTGGCACCAGTAGGGATGCAGTGCAGTGACTCCAGAAAGTGCACTGGCACTACTGGAGATGCAGTGCAGTGAGTCCAGAGAGTGCACTGGCACCAGTCGGGATGCAGTGCAGTGAGTCCAGAGAGTGCACTGGCACCACTGGGGATGCAGTGCAGTGAGTCCAGAGAGTGCACTGGCACCAGTGGGGATGCAGTGTAGTGAGTCCAGAGAGTGCACTGGCACCAGTGGGGTTGCAGTGCAGTGAGTCCAGAGAGTGCACTGGCACCAGTGGGGATGCAGTGCAGTGAGTCCAGAGAGTGCACTGGCATCTGTGGGGATGCAGTGCAGTGAGTCCAGAGAGTGCACTGGCACCACTGGGGATGCAGTGCAGTGACTCCAGAGAGTGCACTGGCACCAGTGGGGATGCAGTGCAGTGAGTCCAGAGAGTCCACTGGCACCAGTGGGGATGCAGTTCAGTGAGCCCAGAGAGTGCACTGGCACCAGTGGGGATGCAGTGCAGTGAGTACAGAGAGTGCACTGGCACAAGTGGGGATGCAGTGCAGTCAGTCCAGACAGTGCAATGGCACCAGTGGGGATGCAAAGCAGTGAGTCCAGAGAGTGCACTGGCACCAGTGGGAATGCAGTGCAGTGAGTTGAGAGAGTGCACTGGAACCAGTGCGGATGCACTGCAGTGTCTCCAGAGAGTGCACTGTCAGCAGTGGTTATGCAGTGCAGTGAGTCCAGAGAGTGCATTGGCACCAGTGGGGATGCAGTGCAGTGAGTCCAGAGAGTGCACTGGCACCAGTGGGGATGCAGTGCAGTGAGTCCAGAGAGTGCACTGGTACCAGTGGGGATGCAGTGCAGTGAGTCCAGAGAGTGCACTGGCACCACTGCGGATCAGTGCAGTGACTCTAGAGAGTGCACTGGCACCAGTGGGAATGCAGTGCAGTGAGTCCAGAGAGTGCACTGGCACCACTGGGGATGCAGTGCAGTGAGTCCAGAGAGTGCACTGGCACCAGTGGGGATGCAGTGCAGTGAGTCCCGAGAGTGCACTGGCACCAGTGGGCGTGCAGTGCAATGAGTCCAGAGAGTGCACTGGCACCAGTGGGGATGCAGTGCAGTGAGTCCAGAGAGTTCACTGGCACTACTGGGGATGCAGTGCAGTGAGTCCAGAGAGTGCACTGGCAACAGTGGGCATGCAGTGCAGTGAGTCCAGAGAGTTCACTGGCACCAGTGGGGATGCAGTGCAGTGACTCCAGAGAGTGCACTGGCACCAGTGGGGATGCACTGCAGTGAGTCCAGACAGTGCACTGGCACCAGTGGGGATGCAGTGCAGTGAGTGCAGAGAGTGCACTGGCACCAGTGGGGATGCAGTGTAGTGACTCTAGAGAGTGCACTGGCACCAGTGGGGATGCAGTGCAGTGAGTCCAGAGAGTGCACTGGCACCACTGGGGATGCAGTGCAGTGAGTCCAGAGAGTGCACTGGCACCAGTGGGGATGCAGTGCAGTGAGTCCCGAGAGTGCACTGGCACCAGTGGGCGTGCAGTGCAATGAGTCCAGAGAGTGCACTGGCACCAGTGGGGATGCAGTGCAGTGAGTCCAGAGAGTGCCGTGGCACCACTGGGGATGCAGTGCAGTGAGTCCAGAGAGTGCACTGGCACCACTAGGGATGCAGTGCAGTGACTCCAGAAAGTGCACTGGCACTACTGGAGATGCAGTGCAGTGACTCCAGAAAGTGCACTGGCACTACTGGGGATGCAGTGCAGTGAGTCCAGAGAGTGCACTGGCACCAGTGGAGATGCAGTGCAGTGAGTCCAGAGTGTGCACTGGCACCAGTGGGGATGCAGTGTAGTGAGTCCAGAGAGTGCACTGGCACCAGTGGGGTTGCAGTGCAGTGAGTCCAGAGAGTGCACAGGCACCAGTGGGGATGCACTGCAGTGTCTCCAGAGAGTGCACTGGCACCACTGGGGATGCATTGCAGTGAGTCCAGAGAGTGCACTGGCACCAGTGGGGATGCAGTGCAGTGAGTCCAGAGAGTGCACTGGTACCAGTGGGGATGCAGTGCAGTGAGTCCAGAGAGTGCACTGGCACCACTGCGGATCAGTGCAGTGACTCTAGAGAGTGAACTGGCACCAGTGGGGATGCAGTGCAGTGACTCTAGAGAGTGCACTGGCACCAGTGGGGATGCAGTGCAGTGAGTCCAGAGAGTGCACTGGCACCACTGGGGATGCAGTGCAGTGAGTGCAGAGAGTGCACTGGCACCAGTGGGGATGCAGTGCAGTGAGTCCCGAGAGTGCACTGGCACCAGTGGGCGTGCAGTGCAATGAGTCCAGAGAGTGCACTGGCACCAGTGGGGATGCAGTGCAGTGAGTCCAGAGAGTTCACTGGCACTACTGGGGATGCAGTGCAGTGAGTCCAGAGAGTGCACTGGCACCAGTGGGCATGCAGTGCAGTGAGTCCAGAGAGTTCACTGGCACCAGTGGGGATGCAGTGCAGTGACTCCAGAGAGTGCACTGGCACCAGTGGGGATGCAGTGCAGTGAGTCCAGACAGTGCACTGGCACCAGTGGGGATGCAGTGCAGTGACTCCAGAGAGTGCACTGGCACCAGTGGGGATGCAGTGCAGTGAGTCCAGAGAGTGCCGTGGCACCACTGGGGATGCAGTGCAGTGAGTCCAGAGAGTGCACTGGCACCACTAGGGATGCAGTGCAGTGACTCCAGAAAGTGCACTGGCACTACTGGAGATGCAGTGCAGTGAGTCCAGAGAGTGCACTGGCACCAGTCGGGATGCAGTGCAGTGAGTCCAGAGAGTGCACTGGCACCACTGGGGATGCAGTGCAGTGAGTCCAGAGAGTGCACTGGCACCAGTGGGGATGCAGTGTAGTGAGTCCAGAGAGTGCACTGGCACCAGTGGGGTTGCAGTGCAGTGAGTCCAGAGAGTGCACTGGCACCAGTGGGGATGCAGTGCAGTGACTCCAGAGAGTGCACTGGCACCAGTGGGGATGCAGTGCAGTGAGTCCAGACAGTGCACTGGCACCACTGGGGATGCAGTGCAGTGACTCCAGAGAGTGCACTGGCACCAGTGGGGATGCAGTGCAGTGACTCCAGAGAGTGCACTGGCAGCAGTGGGGATGCAGTGCAGTGACTCCAGAGAGTGCACTGGCACCAGTGGGGATGCAGTGCAGTGAGTCCAGAGAGTGCACTGGCACCACTGGGGATGCACTGCAGTGACTCCAGAGAGTGCACTGGCACCACTAGGGATGCAGTGCAGTGAGTCCAGAGAGTGCACTGGCACCAGTGGGGATGCACTGCAGTGAGTCCAGAAAGTGCACTGGCACTACTGGGGATGCAGTGCAGTGAGTCCAGAGAGTGCACTGGCACCAGTGGAGATGCAGTGCAGTGACTCCAGAGAGTGCACTGGCACCAGTCGGGATGCAGTGCAGTGAGTCCAGACAGTGCACTGGCACCACTGGGGATGCACTGCAGTGAGTCCAGAGAGTGCACTGGCACCACTGGGGATGCAGTGCAGTGAGTCCAGAGAGTTCACTGGCACCAGTGGGGATGCAGTGCAGTGAGTCCAGAGAGTGCACTGTCACCAGTGGGGATGCAGTGCAGTGAGTCCAGAGAGTGCACTGGCACCACTAGGGATGCAGTGCAGTGAGTCCAGAAAGTGCACTGGCACTACTGGGGATGCAGTGCAGTGAGTCCAGAGAGTGCACTGGCACCAGTGGGGATGCAGTGCAGTGAGTCCAGAGAGTTCACTGGCACCAGTGGGGATGCAGTGCAGTGACTCCAGAGAGTGCACTGGCACCAGTGGGGATGCAGTGCAGTGAGTCCAGACAGTGCACTGGCACCACTGGGGATGCAGTGCAGTGACTCCATAGACTGCACTGGCAGCAGTGGGGATGCAGTGCAGTGAGTCCAGAGAGTGCACTGGCACCAGTGGGGATGCAGTGCAGTGAGTCCAGAGAGTGCACTGGCTCCACTAGGGATGCAGTGCAGTGACTCCATAAAGTGCACTGGCACTACTGGGTATGCAGTGCAGTGAGTCCAGAGAGTGCACTGGCACCAGTGGGGATGCAGTGCAGTCAGTCCAGAGAGTGCACTGGCACCACTGGGGATGCAGTGCAGTGAGTCCAGAGAGTGCACTGGCACCAGTGGGGTTGCAGTGCAGTGAGTCCAGAGAGTGCACTGGCACCAGTGGGAATGCAGTGCAGTGAGTCCAGAGAGTGCACTGGCAGCAGTGGGGATGCAGTGTAGTGAGTCCAGAGAGTGCACTGGCACCAGTGGGGTTGCAGTGCAGTGAGTCCAGAGAGTGCACTGGCACCAGTGGGAATACAGTGCAGTGAGTCCAGAGAGTGCACTGGCAGCAGTGGGGATGCAGTGCAGTGAGTCCAGAGAGTGCACTGGCACCAGTGGGGATGCAGTGCAGTGAGTCCAGAGAGTGCCGTGGCACCACTGGGGATGCAGTGCAGTGAGTCCAGAGAGTGCACTGGCACCACTAGGGATGCAGTGCAGTGACTCCAGAAAGTGCACTGGCACTACTGGATATGCAGTGCAGTGAGTCCAGAGAGTGCACTGGCACCAGTGGGGATGCAGTGCAGTGAGTCCAGAGAGTGCACTGGCACCACTGGGGATGCAGTGCAGTGAGTCCAGAGAGTGCACTGGCACCAGTGGGGATGCAGTGTAGTGAGTCCAGAGAGTGCACTGGCACCAGTGGGGTTGCAGTGCAGTGAGTCCAGAGAGTGCACTGGCACCAGTGGGGATGCAGTGCAGTGAGTCCAGAGAGTGCACTGGCACCAGTGGGGATGCAGTGCAGTGAGTCCAGAGAGTGCACTGGCACCACTGGGGATGCACTGCAGTGACTCCAGAGAGTGCACTGGCACCAGTGGGGATGCAGTGCAGTGAGTCCAGAGAGTCCACTGGCAGCAGTGGGGATGCAGTTCAGTGAGCCCAGAGAGTGCACTGGCACCAGTGGGGATGCAGTGCAGTGAGTACAGAGAGTGCACTGGCACAAGTGGGGATGCAGTGCAGTCAGTCCAGACATTGCAATGGCACCAGTGGGGATGCAAAGCAGTGAGTCCAGAGAGTGCACTGGCACCAGTGGGAATGCAGTGCAGTGAGTTGAGAGAGTGCACTGGAACCAGTGCGGATGCACTGCAGTGTCTCCAGAGAGTGCACTGGCAGCAGTGGTTATGCAGTGCAGTGAGTCCAGAGAGTGCATTGGCACCAGTGGGGATGCAGTGCAGTGAGTCCAGAGAGTGCACTGGCACCAGTGGGGATGCAGTGCTGTGAGTCCAGAGAGTGCACTGGTACCAGTGGGGATGCAGTGCAGTGACTCCAGAGAGTGCACTGGCACCACTGCGGATCAGTGCAGTGACTCTAGAGAGTGCACTGGCACCAGTGGGAATGCAGTGCAGTGAGTCCAGAGAGTGCACTGGCACCAGTGGGGATGCAGTGCAGTGAGTCCAGAGAGTGCACTGGCACCAGTGGGGATGCAGTGCAGTGAGTCCCGAGAGTGCACTGGCACCAGTGGGCGTGCAGTGCAATGAGTCCAGAGAGTGCACTGGCACCAGTGGGGATGCAGTGCAGTGAGTCCAGAGAGTTCACTGGCACTACTGGGGATGCAGTGCAGTGAGTCCAGAGAGTGCACTGGCACCAGTGGGCATGCAGTGCAGTGAGTCCAGAGAGTTCACTGGCACCAGTGGGGATGCAGTGCAGTGACTCCAGAGAGTGCACTGGCACCAGTGGGGATGCACTGCAGTGAGTCCAGACAGTGCACTGGCACCAGTGGGGATGCAGTGCAGTGACTCCAGAGAGTGCACTGGCACCAGTGGGGATGCAGTGCAGTGAGTCCAGAGAGTGCACTGGCACCAGTGGGGATGCAGTGCAGTGACTCCAGAGAGTGCACTGGCACTCTTGGGGATGCAGTGCAGTGAGTCCAGAGAGTGCCGTGGCACCACTGGGGATGCAGTGCAGTGAGTCCAGAGAGTGCACTGGCACCACTAGGGATGCAGTGCAGTGACTCCAGAAAGTGCACTGGCACTACTGGAGATGCAGTGCAGTGACTCCAGAAAGTGCACTGGCACTACTGGGGATGCAGTGCAGTGAGTCCAGAGAGTGCACTGGCACCAGTGGAGATGCAGTGCAGTGAGTCCAGAGAGTGCACTGGCACCAGTGGGGATGCAGTGTAGTGAGTCCAGAGAGTGCACTGGCACCAGTGGGGTTGCAGTGCAGTGAGTCCAGAGAGTGCACTGGCACCAGTGGGGATGCACTGCAGTGTCTCCAGAGAGTGCACTGGCACCACTGGGGATGCAGTGCAGTGAGTCCAGAGAGTGCACTGGCACCAGTGGTGATGCAGTGCAGTGAGTCCAGAGAGTGCACTGGTACCAGTGGGGATGCAGTGCAGTGAGTCCAGAGAGTGCACTGGCACCACTGCGGATCAGTGCAGTGACTCTAGAGCGTGAACTGGCACCAGTGGGGATTCAGTGCAGTGACTCTAGAGAGTGCACTGGCACCAGTGGGGATGCAGTGCAGTGAGTCCAGAGAGTGCACTGGCACCAGTGGGGATGCAGTGCAGTGAGTCCAGAGAGTGCACTGGCACCAGTGGGGATGCAGTGCAGTGAGTCCCGAGAGTGCACTGGCACCAGTGGGCGTGCAGTGCAATGAGTCCAGAGAGTGCACTGGCACCAGTGGGGATGCAGTGCAGTGAGTCCAGAGAGTGCCGTGGCACCACTGGGGATGCAGTGCAGTGAGTCCAGAGAGTGCACTGGCACCACTAGGGATGCAGTGCAGTGAGTCCAGAAAGTGCACTG
Source organism: Anser brachyrhynchus (assembly GCF_964034855.1). NCBI lineage: Eukaryota > Metazoa > Chordata > Aves > Anseriformes > Anatidae > Anser > Anser brachyrhynchus. The sequence goes on along the minus strand of NW_027663529.1, from coordinate 290,330 downwards.
GCACTACTGGAGATGCAGTGCAGTGACTCCAGAAAGTGCACTGGCACTACTGGGGATGCAGTGCAGTGAGTCCAGAGAGTGCACTGGCACCAGTGGAGATGCAGTGCAGTGAGTCCAGAGTGTGCACTGGCACCAGTGGGGATGCAGTGCAGTCAGTCCAGAGAGTGCACTGGCACCAGTGTGGTTGCAGTGCAGTGAGTCCCGAGAGTGCACAGGCACCAGTGGGGATGCACTGCAGTGTCTCCAGAGAGTGCACTGGCACCACTGGGGATGCATTGCAGTGACTCCAGAGAGTGCACTGGCACCAGTGGGGATGCAGTGCAGTGAGTCCAGAAAGTGCACTGGTACCAGTGGGGATGCAGTGCAGTGAGTCCAGAGAGTGCACTGGCACCACTGCGGATCAGTGCAGTGACTCTAGAGAGTGAACTGGCACCAGTGGGGATGCACTGCAGTGACTCTAGAGAGTGCACTGGCACCAGTGGGGATGCAGTGCAGTGAGTCCAGAGAGTGCACTGGCACCAGTGGGGATGCAGTGCAGTGAGTGCAGAGAGTGCACTGGCACCAGTGGGGATGCAGTGCAGTGAGTCCCGAGAGTGCACTGGCACCAGTGGGCGTGCAGTGCAATGAGTCCAGAGAGTGCACTGGCACCAGTGGGGATGCAGTGCAGTGAGTCCAGAGAGTTCACTGGCACTACTGGGGATGCAGTGCAGTGAGTCCAGAGAGTTCACTGGCACCAGTGGGGATGCAGTGCAGTGACTCCAGAGAGTGCACTGGCACCAGTGGGGATGCAGTGCAGTGAGTCCAGACAGTGCACTGGCACCAGTGGGGATGCACTGCAGTGACTCCAGAGAGTGCACTGGCACCAGTGGGGATGCAGTGCAGTGAGTCCAGAGAGTGCCGTGGCACCACTGGGGGTGCAGTGCAGTGAGTCCAGAGAGTGCACTGGCACCACTAGGGATGCAGTACAGTGACTCCAGAAAGTGCACTGGCACTACTGGAGATGCAGTGCAGTGAGTCCAGAGAGTGCACTGGCACCAGTCGGGATGCAGTGCAGTGAGTCCAGAGAGTGCACTGGCACCACTGGGGATGCAGTGCAGTGAGTCCAGAGAGTGCACTGGCACCAGTGGGGATGCAGTGTAGTGAGTCCAGAGAGTGCACTGGCACCAGTGGGGTTGCAGTGCAGTGAGTCCAGAGAGTGCACTGGCACCAGTGGGGATGCAGTGCAGTGAGTCCAGAGAGTGCACTGGCAGCAGTGGGGATGCAGTGCAGTGAGTCCAGAGAGTGCACTGGCACCACTGGGGATGCAGTGCAGTGACTCCAGAGAGTGCACTGGCACCAGTGGGGATGCAGTGCAGTGAGTCCAGAGAGTCCACTGGCACCAGTGGGGATGCAGTTCAGTGAGCCCAGAGAGTGCACTGGCACCAGTGGGGATGCAGTGCAGTGAGTACAGAGAGTGCACTGGCACAAGTGGAGATGCAGTGCAGTCAGTGCAGACAGTGCAATGGCACCAGTGGGGATGCAAAGCAGTGAGTCCAGAGAGTGCACTGCCACCAGTGGGAATGCAGTGCAGTGAATTGAGAGAGTGCACTGGAACCAGTGCGGATGCACTGCAGTGTCTCCAGAGAGTGCACTGGCAGCAGTGGTTATGCAGTGCAGTGAGTCCAGAGAGTGCATTGGCACCAGTGGGGATGCAGTGCAGTGAGTCCAGAGAGTGCACTGGCACCAGTGGGGATGCAGTGCAGTGAGTCCAGAGAGTGTACTGGCACCAGTGGGGATGCAGTGCAGTGACTCCAGAGAGTGCACTGGCACCAGTAGTGATGCAGTGAAGTGAGTCCAGAGAGTGCACTGGCACCACTGGGGATGCAGTGCAGTGAGTCCAGAGAGTGCACTGGCACCACGTGGGGATGCAGTGCAGTGAGTCCAAAGAGTTAACTGGCACCGCTTGGCATGCAGTACAGTGACTCCAGAAAGTGCACTGGCACCAGTGGGGATGCAGTGCAGCGACTCTAGAGAGTGCACTGGCACCAGTGGGGATGCAGTGCAGTGAGTCCAGAGAGTGCATTGGCACCACTGGGGATGCAGTGCAGTGAGTCCAGAGAGTGCATTGGCAACAGTGGGGATGCAGTGTAGTGAGTCCAGAGAGTGCACTGTCAACAGTGGTTATGCAGTGCAGTGACTCCAGAAAGTGCACTGGCACCAGTGGGGATGCAGAGCAGTGAGTCCAGAGAGTGCACTGGCACCAGTGGGGATGCAGTGCAGTGAGTCCAGAGAGTGCACTGGCACCACTGGGGATGCAGTGCAGTGACTCCAGAGAGTGCACTGGCACCAGTGGGGATGCAGTCCAGTGAGTCCAGAGAGTGCATTGGCACCAGTGGGGATGCAGTGCAGTGAGTCCAGAGAGTGCACTGGCACCACTGCGGATCATTGCAGTGACTCTAGAGAGTGAACTGGCACCAGTGGGGATTCAGTGCAGTGACTCTAGAGAGTGCACTGGCACCAGTGGGGATGCAGTGCAGTGAGTCCAGAGAGTGTACTGGCACCACTGGGGATGCAGTGCAGTGACTCCAGAGAGTGCACTGGCACCAGTAGGGATGCAGTGAAGTGAGTCCAGAGAGTGCACTGGCACCACTGGGGATGCAGTGCAGTGAGTCCAGAGAGTGCATTGGCACCAGTGGGGATGCAGTGCAGTGAGTCCAGAGAGTCCACTGGCACCAGTGGGGATGCAGTGTAGTGAGCCCAGAGAGTGCACTGGCACCAGTGGGGATGCAGTGCAGTGAGTCCAGAAAGTGCACTGGCACCAGTGGGGATGCAGTGCAGTCAGTCCAGATAGTGCAATGGCACCAGTGGGGATGCAAAGCAGTGAGTCCAAAGAGTGCACTGGCACCAGTGGGAATGCAGTACAGTGAGTTGAGAGAGTGCACTGGAACCAGTGCGGATGCACTGCAGTGTCTCCAGAGAGTGCACTGGCAGCAGTGGTTATGCAGTGCAGTGAGTCCAGAGAGTGCATTGGCACCAGTGGGGATGCAGTGCAGTGAGTCCAGAGAGTGCACTGGCACCAGTGGGGATGCAGTGCAGTGAGTCCAGAGAGTGCACTGGCACCAGTGGGGATGCAGTGCAGTGACTCCAGAGAGTGCACTGGCACCACTAGGGATGCAGTGAAGTGAGTCCAGAGAGTGCACTGGCACCAGTGGGGTTGCAGTGCAGTGAGTCCAGAGAGTGCACTGGCACCAGTGGGGATGCAGTGCAGTGATCCAGAGAGTGCACTGGCACCACGTGGGGATGCAGTGCAGTGACTCCAGAGAGTGCACTGGCACCAGTGGGGATGCAGTGCAGTGAGTCCAGAGAGTGCACTGGTACCAGTGGGGATGCAGTGCAGTGAGTCCAGAGAGTGCACTGGCACCACTGCGGATCAGTGCAGTGACTCTAGAGAGTGAACTGGCACCAGTGGGGATGCAAAGCAGTGACTCCAGAGAGTGCACTGGCACCAGTGGGAATGCAGTGCAGTGACTCCAGAGAGTGCACTAGCAACAACTGGGGATGCACTGCAGTGTCTCCGGAGAGTGCACTGGTACCAATGGGGATGCAGTGCAGTGAGTTCAGATAGTGCACTGGCACCAGTGGGGATGCAGTGCAGTGAGTCCAGAGAGTGCACTGGCATCTGTGGGGATGCAGTGCAGTGAGTCCAGAGAGTGCACTGGCACCACTGGGGATGCAGTGCAGTGAGTCCAGAGAGTGCACTGGCACCAGTGGGGATGCAGTGCAGTGAGTCCAGAGAGTGCACTGGCACTAGTGGAGATAAGTGCAGTGACTCCATAGAGTGCACTGGCACCAGTGGGGTTGGAGTGCAGTGACTCTAGAGAGTGCACTGTGAGCAGTGGGGATTCAGTGCAGTGAGTCCAGAGAGTGCACTGGCACCAGTGGGGATGCAGTGCAGTGAGTCCAGAGAGTGCACTGGCACCAGTGGGGATGCAGTGCAGTGAGTCCAGAGAGTGCACTGGCAGCAGTGGGGATGCAGTGCAGTGAGTCCAGAGAGTGCACTGGCACCAGTGGGGATGCAGTGCAGTGAGTCCAGAGAGTGCACTGGCACCACTGGAGATGCAGTGCAGTGAGTCCAGAGAGTGCACTGGCACTACTGGGGTTGCAGTGCAGTGAGTCCAGAGAGTGCACTGGCACCAGTAGGGATGCAGTGCAGTGAGTCCAGAGAGTGCACTGGCACCAGTGGGGATGCAGTGCAGTGAGTCCAGAGAGTTCACTGGCACCACTGGGGATGCAGTGCAGTGTAGTGAGTCCTTAGAGTGCACTGGCACCAGTGGGGATGCAGTGCAGTGAGTCCAGAGAGTGCACTGGCACCACTGGGGATGCACTGCAGTGAGTCCAGAGAGTGCACTGGCACCAGTGGGGATGCAGTGCAGTGAGTCCAGAGAGTGCACTGGCACCACCGGGGATTCAGTGCAGTGAGTCCAGAGAGTTCACTGGCACCACTAGGGATGCAGTGCAGTGACTCCAGAAAGTGCACTGGCACTACTGGGGATGCAGTGCAGTGAGTCCAGAGAGTGCACTGGCACCAGTGGGGATGCAGTGCAGTGAGTCCAGAGAGTGCACTGGCACCAGTGGGGATGCAGTGTAGTGAGTCCAGAGAGTGCACTGGCACCAGTGGGGATGCACTGCAGTGTCTCCAGAGAGTGCACTGGCACCACTGGGGATGCATTGCAGTGACTCCAAAGAGTGCACTGGCACCAGTGGGGATGCAGTGCAGTGAGTCCAGAGAGTGCACTGGCACCAGTGGGGATGCAGTGCAGTGAGTGCAGAGAGTGCACTGGCACCAGTGGGGATGCAGTGCAGTGAGTCCCGAGAGTGCACTGGCACCAGTGGGCGTGCAGTGCAATGAGTCCAGAGAGTGCACTGGCACCAGTGGGGATGCAGTGCAGTGAGTCCAGAGAGTTCACTGGCACCAGTGGGGATGCAGTGCAGTGAGTCCAGAGAGTGCACTGGCACCAGTGGGGATGCAGTGCAGTGACTCCAGAGAGTTCACTGGCACCAGTGGGGATGCCGTGCAGTGAGTCCAGAAAGTGCACTGGCACTACTGGGGATGCAGTGCAGTGAGTCCAGAGAGTGCACTGGCACCAGTGGGGATGCAGTGCAGTGAGTCCAGAGAGTTCACTGGCAGCAGTGGGGATGCAGTGCAGTGACTCCAGAGAGTGCACTGGCACCAGTGGGGATGCACTGCAGTGAGTCCAGACAGTGCACTGGCACCAGTGGGGATGCAGTGCAGTGACTCCAGAGAGTGCACTGGCACCAGTGGGGATGCAGTGCAGTGAGTCCAGAGAGTGCCGTGGCACCACTGGGGATGCAGTGCAGTGAGTCCAGAGAGTGCACTGGCACCACTAGGGATGCAGTGCAGTGACTCCAGAAAGTGCACTGGCACTACTGGAGATGCAGTGCAGTGAGTCCAGAGAGTGCACTGGCACCAGTCGGGATGCAGTGCAGTGAGTCCAGAGAGTGCACTGGCACCAGTGGGGATGCAGTGCAGTGAGTCCAGAGAGTGCACTGGCACCAGTGGGGATGCAGTGTATTGAGTCCAAAGAGTGCACTGGCACCAGTGGGGTTGCAGTGCAGTGAGTCCAGAGAGTGCACTGGCACCAGTGGGGATGCAGTGCAGTGAGTCCAGAGAGTGCACTGGCAGCAGTGGGGATGCAGTGCAGTGAGTCCAGAGAGTGCAGTGGCAGCAGTGGGGATGCAGTGCAGTGAGTCCAGAGAGTGCACTGGCACCACTGGGGATGCAGTGCAGTGAGTCCAGAGAGTCCACTGGCACCAGTGGGGATGCAGTGCGTTGAGCCCAGAGAGTGCACTGGCAACACTGGGGATGCAGTGCAGTGAGTCCAGAGAGTGCACTGGCACCACTGGGGATGCAGTGCAGTCAGTCCAGAGAGTGCAATGGCACCAGTGGGGATGCAAAGCAGTGAGTCCAGAGAGTGCACTGGCACCAGTGGGGATGCAGTGCAGTGAGTCCAGAGAGTGCACTGGCACCACTGGGGATGCAGTGCAGTGAGTCCAGAGAGTGCACTGGCACCAGTGGGGATGCAGTGCAGTGACTCCAGAGAGTGCTCTGGCAGCAGTGGGGATGCAGTGCAGTGAGTCCAGAGAGTGCACTTGCACCAGTGGGGATGCAGTGCAGTGAGTCCAGAGAGTGCACTGGCACCTTTGGGGATGTAGTGCAGTGAGTCCAGAGAGTGCACTGGCACCAGTGGGGATGCAAAGCAGTGACTCCAGAGAGTGCACTGGCACCAGTGGGGATGCAGTGCAGTGAGTCCAGAGAGTGCAATGGCACCAGTGGGGATGCAAAGCAGTGAGTCCAGAGAGTGCACTGGCACCAGTGGGAATGCAGTGCAGTGAGTTGAGAGAGTGCACTGGAACCAGAGGGGATGCACTGCAGTGTCTCCAGAGAGTGCAGTGGCACCAGTGGGGATGCAGTGCACTGAGTCCAGAGAGTGCACTGGCAGCAGTGGGGATGCAGTGCAGTGAGTCCAGAGAGTGCACTGGCACCAGTGGGGATGCAGTGCAGTGACTCCAGAGAGTGCTCTGGCACCAGTGGGGATGCAGTGCAGTGAGTCTAGAGAGTGCACTGGCACCAGTGGGGATGCAGTGCAGTGAGTCCAGAGAGTGCACTGGCACCAGTGGGGATGCAGTGCAGTGAGCCCAGAGAGTGCACTGGCACCAGTGGGGATGCAGTGCAGTGAGTCCAGAGAGTGCACTGGCACCAGTGGGGATGCAGTGCAGTGAGTCCAGAGAGTGCACTGGCACCAGTGGGGATGTAGTGCAGTGAGTCCAGAGAGTGCACTGGCACTAGTGGGTATGCAAAGCAGTGACTCCAGAGAGTGCACTGACACCAGTGGGGATGCAGTGCAGTGAGTGCAGAGAGTGCACTGGCACCAGTGGGGATGTAGTGCAGTGAGTCCAGAGAGTGCACTGGCACCAGTGGGGATGCAGTGCAGTGAGTCCAGAGAGTGCACTGGCACCAGTGGGGATGCAGTGCAGTGACTCCAGAGAGTGCACTGGCACCAGTGGGGATGCAGTGCAGTGAGTCCAGAGAGTTCACTGGCACTACTGGGCATGCAGTGCAGTGTAGTGAGTCCTTAGAGTGTACTGGCACCAGTGGGGATGCAGTGCAGTGAGTCCAGACAGTGCACTGGCACCACTGGGGATGCAGTGCAGTGAGTCCAGAGAGTGCACTGGCACCAGTGGGGATGCAGTGTAGTGAGTCCAGAGAGTGCACTGGCACCAGTGGGGTTGCAGTGCAGTGAGTCCAGAGAGTGCACTGGCACCAGTGGGGATGCAGTGCAGTGAGTCCAGAGAGTGCACTGGCAGCAGTGGGGATGCAGTGCAGTGAGTCCAGAGAGTGCACTGGCACCACTGGGGATGAAGTGCAGTGACTCCAGAGAGTGCACTGGCACCAGTGGGGATGTAGTGCAGTGAGTCCAGAGAGTCCACTGGCACCAGTGGGGATGCAGTGCAGTGAGCCCAGAGAGTGCACTGGCACCACTGGGGATGCAGTGCAGTGAGTCCAGAGAGTGCACTGGCACCACTGGGGATGCACTGCAGTGAGTCCAGAGAGTGCACTGGCACCAGTGGGGATGCAGTGCAGTGACTCCAGAGAGTGCACTGGCACCAGTGGGGATGCAGTGCAGTGAGTCTAGAGAGTGCACTGGCACCAGTGGGGATGCAGTGCAGTGACTCCAGAGAGTGCACTGGCACCAGTGGGGATGCAGTGCAGTGACTCCAGAGAGTGCTCTGGCAGCAGTGGGGATGCAGTGCAGTGAGTCCAGAGAGTGCACTTGCACCAGTGGGGATGCAGTGCAGTGAGTCCAGAGAGTGCACTGGCACCAGTGGGGATGTAGTGCAGTGAGTCCAGAGAGTGCACTGGCACTAGTGGGGATGCAAAGCAGTGACTCCAGAGAGTGCACTGTCACCACTGGTGATGCACTGCAGTGAGTCCAGAGAGTGCACTGGCACCACTGGGGATGCAGTGCAGTGAGTCCAGAGAGTTCACTGGCACCACTGGGGATGCAGTGCAGTGTAGTGAGTCCTTAGAGTGTACTGGCACCAGTGGGGTTGCAGTGCAGTGAGTCCAGAGAGTGCACTGGCACCACTAGGGATGCAGTGCAGTGACTCCAGAAAGTGCACTGGCACTCTTGGGGATGCAGTGCAGTGAGTCCAGAGAGTGCACTGGCACCAGTGGGGATGCAGTGCAGTCAGTCCAGAGAGTGCACTGGCACCAGTGGGGATGCAAAGCAGTGACACCAGAGAGTGCACTGGCACCACTGGGGATGCACTGCAGTGTCTCCATAGAGTGCACTGGCACCACTGGGGATGCAGTGCAGTGAGTCCAGAGAGTGCACTGGCATCACTGGGGATGCATTGCAGTGACTCCAGAGAGTGCACTGGCACCAGTGGGGATGTCGTGCAGTGACTCCAGAGAGTGCACTGGCACCAGTGGGGATGCAGTGCAGTGAGTCCAGAGAGTGCACTGGCACCACTGGGGATGCAGTGCAGTGAGTCCAGAGAGTGCACTGGCACCACTGGGGATGCAGTGCAGTGAGTCCAGGGAGTGCACTGGCACCAGTGGGGATGCACTGCAGTGAGTCCAGACAGTGCACTGGCACCAGTGGGGATGCAGAGCAGTGACTCCAGAGAGTGCACTGGCACCAGTGGGGAGGCAGTGCAGTGAGTCCAGAGAGTGCACTGGCACCACTGGGGATGCAGTGCAGTGAGTCCAGAGAGTGCACTGGCACCAGTGGGGATGTAGTGCAGTGAGTCCAGAGAGTGCACTGGCACCAGTGGGGATGCAAAGCAGTGGCTCCAGAGAGTGCACTGGCACCAGTGGGGATGCAGTGTAGTGAGTCCAGAGAGTGCACTGGCACCAGTGGGGATGTAGTGCAGTGAGTCCAGAGAGTGCACTGGCACCAGTGGGGATGCACTGCAGTGAGTCCGGAGAGTGCAATGGCACCAGTGGGGATGCAAAGCAGTGAGTCCAGAGAGTGCACTGGCACCAGTGGGAATGCAGTGCAGTGAGTCCAGAGAGTGCACTGGCAGCACTGGGGATGCAGTGCAGTGACTCCAGAAAGTGCACTGGCACTACTGGAGATGCAGTGCAGTGAGTCCAGAGAGTGCACTGGCACCAGTGGGGATGCAGTGCAGTGAGTCCAGAGAGTGCACTGGCAGCAGTGGGGATGCAGTGCAGTGAGTCCAGAGAGTGCACTGGCACCAGTGGGGATGCAGTGCAGTGAGTCCAGAGAGTGCAATGGCACCAGTGGGAATGCAAAGCAGTGAGTCCAGAGAGTGCACTGGCACCAGTGGGAATGCAGTGCAGTGAGTTGAGAGAGTGCACTGGAACCAGTGCGGATGCACTGCAGTGTCTCCAGAGAGTGCACTGGCACCACTGGTGATGCAGTGCAGTGAGTCCAGAGAGTGCATTGGCACCAGTGGGGATGCAGTGCACTGACTCCAGAGAGTGCACTGGCACCAGTGGGGATGCAGTGCAGTGAGTCCAGAGAGTGCACTGGCACCAGTGGGGTTGCAGTGCAGTGAGTCCAGAGAGTGCACTGGCACCAGTGGGGATGCAGTGCAGTGAGTCTAGAGAGTGCACTGGCAGCAGTGGTGATGCAGTGCAGTGAGTCCAGAGAGTGCACTGGCACCAGTGGGGATGCAGTGCAGTGACTCCAGAGAGTGCTCTGGCAGCAGTGGGGATGCAGTGCAGTGAGTCCAGAGAGTGCACTGGCACCAGTGGGGATGCAGTGCAGTGAGTCCAGAGAGTGCACTGGCACCAGTGGGGATGTAGTGCAGTGAGTCCAGAGAGTGCACTGGCACCAGTGGGGATGCAAAGCAGTGACTCCAGAGAGTGCACTGGCACCAGTGGGGATGCAGTGCAGTGAGTCCAGAGAGTGCACTGGCACCAGTGGGGATTTAGTGCAGTGAGTCCAGAGAGTGCACTGGCACCAGTGGGGATGCAGTGCAGTGAGTCCAGAGAGTGCACTGGCACCACTGGGGATGCAGTGCAGTGAGTCCAGAGAGTTCACTGGCACTACTGGGGATGCAGTGCAGTGAGTCCAGAGAGTTCACTGGCACCACTGGGGATGCAGTGCAGTGTAGTGAGTCCTTAGAGTGCACTGGCACCAGTGGGGATGCAGTGCAGTGAGTCCAGAGAGTGCACTGGCACCAGTGGGGATGCAGTGCAGTGAGTCCAGAGAGTGCACTGGCACCAGTGGGGATGCAGTGCAGTGAGTCCAGAGAGTGCAATGGCACCAGTGGGGATGCAAAGCAGTGAGTCCAGAGAGTGCACTGGCACCAGTGGGAATGCAGTGCAGTGAGTTGAGAGAGTGCACTGGAACCAGAGGGGATGCACTGCAGTGTCTCCAGAGAGTGCAGTGGCACCAGTGGGGATGCAGTGCAGTGAGTCCAGAGAGTGCACTGGCAGCAGTGGGGATGCAGTGCAGTTAGTCCAGAGAGTGCACTGGCACCAGTGGGGATGCAGTGCAGTGACTCCAGAGAGTGCACTGGCAGCAGTGGGGATGCAGTGCAGTGAGTCTAGAGAGTGCACTGGCACCAGTGGGGATGCAGTGCAGTGAGTCCAGAGAGTCCACTGGCACCAGTGGGGATGCAGTGCAGTGAGCCCAGAGAGTGCACTGGCACCAGTGGGGATGCAGTGCAGTGAGTCCAGAGAGTGCACTGGCACCAGTGGGGATGCAGTGCAGTGAGTCCAGAGAGTGCACTGGCACCAGTGGGGATGTAGTGCAGTGATTCTAGAGAGTGCACTGGCACTAGTGGGTATGCAAAGCAGTGACTCCAGAGAGTGCACTGACACAGTGGGGATGCAGTGCAGTGAGTGCAGAGAGTGCACTGGCACCAGTGGGGATGTAGTGCAGTGAGTCCAGAGAGTGCACTGGCACCAGTGGGGATGCAGTGCAGTGAGTCCAGAGAGTGCACTGGCACCAGTGGGGATGCAGTGCAGTGAGTCCAGAGAGTGCACTGGCACCACTGGGGATGCAGTGCAGTGAGTCCAGAGAGTTCACTGGCACCACTGGGGATGCAGTGCAGTGTAGTGAGTCCTTAGAGTGTACTGGCACCAGTGGGGATGCAGTGCAGTGAGTCCAGACAGTGCACTGGCACCACTGGGGATGCAGTGCAGTGAGTCCAGAGAGTGCACTGGCACCAGTGGGGATGCAGTGTAGTGAGTCCAGAGAGTGCACTGGCACCAGTGGGGTTGCAGTGCAGTGAGTCCAGAGAGTGCACTGGCACCAGTGGGGATGCAGTGCAGTGACTCCAGAGAGTGCACTGGCAGCAGTGGGGATGCAGTGCAGTGAGTCCAGAGAGTGCACTGGCACCACTGGGGATGAAGTGCAGTGACTCCAGAGAGTGCACTGGCACCAGTGGGGATGCAGTGCAGTGAGTCCAGAGAGTGCACTGGCACCAGTGGGGATGCAGTGCAGTGAGCCCAGAGAGTGCACTGGCACCAGTGGGGATGCAGTGCAGTGAGCCCAGAGAGTGCACTGGCACCAGTGGGGATGCAGTGCAGTGACTCCAGAGAGTGCTCTGGCAGCAGTGGGGATGCAGTGCAGTGAGTCCAGAGAGTGCACTTGCACCAGTGGGGATGCAGTGCAGTGAGTCCAGAGAGTTCACTGGCACCAGTGGGGATGTAGTGCAGTGAGTCCAGAGAGTGCACTGGCACTAGTGGGGATGCAAAGCAGTGACTCCAGAGAGTGCACTGTCACCACTGGTGATGCACTGCAGTGAGTCCAGAGAGTGCACTGGCACCACTGGGGATGCAGTGCAGTGAGTCCAGAGAGTTCACTGGCACCACTGGGGATGCAGTGCAGTGTAGTCAGTCCTTAGAGTGTACTGGCACCAGTGGGGTTGCAGTGCAGTGAGTCCAGAGAGTGCACTGGCACCACTGGGGATGCAGTGCAGTGAGTCCAGAGAGTGCACTGGCACCACCGGGGATTCAGTGCAGTGAGTCCAGAGAGTGCACTGGCACCACTAGGGATGCAGTGCAGTGACTCCAGAGAGTGCACTGGCACTCTTGGGGATGCAGTGCAGTGAGTCCAGAGAGTGCACTGGCACCAGTGGGGATGCAGTGCAGTCAGTCCAGAGAGTGCACTGGCACCAGTGGGGATGCAAAGCAGTGACACCAGAGAGTGCACTGGCACCACTGGGGATGCACTGCAGTGTCTCCATAGAGTGCACTGGCACCACTGGGGATGCAGTGCAGTGAGTCCAGAGAGTGCATTGGCATCACTGGGGATGCATTGCAGTGACTCCAGAGAGTGCACTGGCACCACTGGGGATGTCGTGCAGTGACTCCAGAGAGTGCACTGGCACCAGTGGGGATGCAGTGCAGTGAGTCCAGAGAGTGCTCTGGCACCACTGGGGATGCAGTGCAGTGACTCCAGAGAGTGCACTAGCACCACTGGGGATGCAGTGCAGTGAGTCCAGAGAGTGCACTGGCACCACTGGGGATGCAGTGCAGTGAGTCCAGGGAGTGCACTGGCACCAGTGGGGATGTACTGCAGTGAGTCCAGACAGTGCACTGGCACCAGTGGGGATGCAGAGCAGTGACTCCAGAGAGTGCACTGGCACCAGTGGGGAGGCAGTGCAGTGAGTCCAGAGAGTGCACTGGCACCACTGGGGATGCAGTGCAGTGAGTCCAGAGAGTGCACTGGCACCAGTGGGGATGCAAAGCAGTGACTCCAGAGAGTGCACTGGCACCAGTGGGGATGCAGTGTAGTGAGTCCAGAGAGTGCACTGGCACCAGTGGGGATGTAATGCAGTGAGTCCAGAGAGTGCACTGGCACCAGTGGGGATGCACTGCAGTGAGTCCGGAGAGTGCAATGGCACCAGTGGGGATGCAAAGCAGTGAGTCCAGAGAGTGCACTGGCACCAGTGGGAATGCAGTGCAGTGAGTCCAGAGAGTGCACTGGCAGCACTGGGGATGCAGTGCAGTGACTCCAGAAAGTGCACTGGCACTACTGGAGATGCAGTGCAGTGAGTCCAGAGAGTGCACTGGCAGCAATGGGGATGCAGTGCAGTGAGTCCAGAGAGTGCACTGGCACCAGTGGGGATGCAGTGCAGTGAGTCCAGAGAGTGCAATGGCACCAGTGGGAATGCAAAGCAGTGAGTCCAGAGAGTGCACTGGCACCAGTGGGAATGCAGTGCAGTGAGTTGAGAGAGTGCACTGGAACCAGTGCGGATGCACTGCAGTGTCTCCAGAGAGTGCACTGGCACCACTGGGGATGCAGTGCAGTGAGTCCAGAGAGTGCATTGGCACCAGTGGGGATGCAGTGCACTGACTCCAGAGAGTGCACTGGCACCAGTGGGGATGCAGTGCAGTGAGTCCAGAGAGTGCACTGGCACCAGTGGGGTTGCAGTGCAGTGAGTCCAGAGAGTGCACTGGCACCAGTGGGGATGCAGTGCAGTGAGTCTAGAGAGTGCACTGGCAGCAGTGGTGATGCAGTGCAGTGAGTCCAGAGAGTGCACTGGCACCAGTGGGGATGCAGTGCAGTGACTCCAGAGAGTGCTCTGGCAGCAGTGGGGATGCAGTGCAGTGAGTCCAGAGAGTGCACTGGCACCAGTGGGGATGCAGTGCAGTGAGTCCAGAGAGTGCACTGGCACCAGTGGGGATGTAGTGCAGTGAGTCCAGAGAGTGCACTGGCACCAGTGGGGATGCAAAGCAGTGACTCCAGAGAGTGCACTGGCACCAGTGGGGATGCAGTGCAGTGAGTCCAGAGAGTGCACTGGCACCAGTGGGGATGTAGTGCAGTGAGTCCAGAGAGTGCACTGGCACCAGTGGGGATGCAGTGCAGTGAGTCCAGAGAGTGCACTGGCACCACTGGGGATGCAGTGCAGTGAGTCCAGAGAGTTCACTGGCACTACTGGGGATGCAGTGCAGTGAGTCCAGAGAGTTCACTGGCACCACTGGGGATGCAGTGCAGTGTAGTGAGTCCTTAGAGTGCACTGGCACCAGTGGGGATGCAGTGCAGTGAGTCCAGAGAGTGCACTGTCACCAGTGGGGATGCACAGCAGTGACTCCAGAGAGTGCACTGGCACCAGTGGGGATGCAGTGCAGTAAGTCCAGAGAGTGCACTGGCACCACCGGGGATTCAGTGCAGTGAGTCCAGAGAGTTCACTGGCACCACTAGGGATGCAGTGCAGTGACTCCAGAAAGTGCACTGGCACCAGTGGGGATGCAGTGCAGTGAGTCCAGAGAGTGCACTGGCACCACTGGGAATGCAGTGCAGTGAGTCCAGAGAGTGCACTGGCACCAGTGGGGATGTAGTGCAGAGAGTCCAGAGAGTGCACTGGCACCAGTGGGGATGCAAAGCAGTGACTCCAGAGAGTGCACTGGCACCAGTGGGGATGCAAAGCAGTGAGTCCAGAGAGTGCACTGGCACCAGTGGGGATGTAGTGCAGTGAGTCCAGAGAGTGCACTGGCACCACTGGGGATGCAGTGCAGTGACTCCAGAGAGTGCACTGGCACCAGTGGGGATGCAAAGCAGTGAGTCCAGAGAGTGCACTGGCACCAGTGGGAATGCAGTGCAGTGAGTGCAGAGAGTGCACTGGCACCAGTGGGGATGCAGTGCAGTGACTCCAGAAAGTGCACTGGCACTACTGGAGATGCAGTGCAGTGAGTCCAGAGAGTGCACTGGCACCAGTGGGGATGCAGTGCAGTGAGTCCAGAGAGTGCACTGGCACCAGTGGGGATGCAGTGCAGTGAGTCCAGAGAGTGCAATGGCACCAGTGGGAATGCAAAGCAGTGAGTCCAGAGAGTGCAATGGCACCAGTGGGAATGCAGTGCAGTGAGTTGAGAGAGTGCACTGGAACCAGTGCGGATGCACTGCAGTGTCTCCAGAGAGTGCACTGGCACCACTGGGGATGCAGTGCAGTGAGTCCAGAGAGTGCATTGGCACCAGCGGGGATGCAGTGCACTGACTCCAGAGAGTGCACTGGCACCAGTGGGGATGCAGTGCAGTGAGTCCAGAGAGTGCACTGGCACCAGTGGGGTTGCAGTGCAGTGAGTCCAGAGAGTGCACTGGCACCAGTGGGGATGCAGTGCAGTGAGTCTAGAGAGTGCACTGGCAGCAGTGGTGATGCAGTGCAGTGAGTCCAGAGAGTGCACTGGCACCAGTGGGGATGCAGTGCAGTGACTCCAGAGAGTGCTCTGGCAGCAGTGGGGATGCAGTGCAGTGAGTCCAGAGAGTGCACTGGCACCAGTGGGGATGCAGTGCAGTGAGTCCAGAGAGTGCACTGGCAGCAGTGGGGATGTAGTGCAGTGAGTCCAGAGAGTGCACTGGCACCAGTGGGGATGCAAAGCAGTGACTCCAGAGAGTGCACTGGCACCAGTGGGGATGCAGTGCAGTGAGTCCAGAGAGTGCACTGGCACCAGTGGGGATGTAGTGCAGTGAGTCCAGAGAGTGCACTGGCATCACTGGGGATGCAGTGCAGTGACTCCAGAGAGTGCACTGGCACCAGTGGGGTTGCAGTGCAGTGACTCCAGAGAGTGCACTGGCACCACTGGGGATGCATTGCAGTGAGTCCAGAGAGTGCACTGGCACCAGTGGGGATGCAGTGCAGTGAGTCCTGAGAGTGCACTGGCACCAGTGGGGATGCAGTGCAGTGACTCCAGAGAGTGCACTGGCACCAGTCGGGATGCAGTGCAGTGAGTCCAGACAGTGCACTGGCACCACTGGGGATGCACTGCAGTGAGTCCAGAGAGTGCACTGGCACCACTGGGGATGCAGTGCAGTGAGTCCAGAGAGTTCACTGGCACCACTTGGGATGCAGTGCAGTGAGTCCAGAGAGTGCACTGGTACCAGTGGGGATGCAGTGCAGTGACTCCAGAGAGTGCACTGGCACCACTAGGGATGCAGTGCAGTGAGTCCAGAAAGTGCACTGGCACTAGTGGGGATGCAGTGCAGTGAGTCCAGAGAGTGCACTGGCACCAGTGGGGATGCAGTGCAGTGAGTCCAGAGAGTTCACTGGCACCAGTGGGGATGCAGTGCAGTGACTCCAGAGAGTGCACTGGCACCAGTGGGGATGCACTGCAGTGAGTCCAGACAGTGCACTGGCACCAGTGGGGATGCAGTGCAGTGAGTCCAGAGACTGCACTGGCACCAGTGGGGATGCAGTGCAGTGAGTCCGGAGAGTACACTGGCACCACTGGGGATGCAGTGCAGTGTAGTGAGTCCTTAGAGTGCACTGGCACCAGTGGGGATGCAGTGCAGTGAGTCCAGAGAGTGCACTGGCACCACTGGGGATGCACTGCAGTGACTCCAGAGAGTGCACTGGCACCAGTGGGGATGCAGGGCAGTGAGTCCAGAGAGTGCACTGGCACCACCGGGGATTCAGTGCAGTGAGTCCAGAGAGTTCACTGGCACCACTAGGGATGCAGTGCAGTGACTCCAGAAAGTGCACTGGCACCAGAGGGGATGCAGTGCAGTGAGTCCAGAGAGTGCACTGGCACCACTGGGAATGCAGTGCAGTGAGTCCAGAGAGTTCACTGGCACCAGTGGGGATGCAGTGCAGTGAGTCCAGAAAGTGCACTGGCACTACTGGGGATGCAGTGCAGTGAGTCCAGAGAGTGCACTGGCACCAGTGGAGATGCAGT
Source organism: Anser brachyrhynchus (assembly GCF_964034855.1). NCBI lineage: Eukaryota > Metazoa > Chordata > Aves > Anseriformes > Anatidae > Anser > Anser brachyrhynchus. The sequence continues at coordinate 273,676 of NW_027663529.1, read as the reverse complement.
GCAGTGAGTCCAGAGAGTGCACTGGCACCACTGGGGATGCAGTGCAGTGAGTCCAGAGAGTGCACTGGCACCAGTGGGGTTGCAGTGCAGTGACTCCAGAGAGTGCACTGGCACCAGTGGGGATGCACTGCAGTGAGTCCAGAGAGTGCACTGGCACCAGTGGGGATGCAGTGCAGTGAGTCCAGAGACTGCACTGGCACCAGTGGGGATGCAGTGCAGTGAGTCCAGAGAGTTCACTGGCACCACTGGGGATGCAGTGCAGTGTAGTGAGTCCTTAGAGTGCACTGGCACCAGTGGGGATGCAGTGCAGTGAGTCCAGAGAGTGCACTGGCACCACTGGGGATGCACTGCAGTGACTCCAGAGAGTGCACTGGCACCAGTGGGGATGCAGGGCAGTGAGTCCAGAGAGTGCACTGGCAGCACCGGGGATTCAGTGCAGTGAGTCCAGAGAGTTCACTGGCACCACTAGGGATGCAGTGCAGTGACTCCAGAAAGTGCACTGGCACCAGAGGGGATGCAGTGCAGTGAGTCCAGAGAGTGCACTGGCACCACTGGGGATGCACTGCAGTGTCTCCAGAGAGTGCACTGGCACCAGTGGTGATGCAGTGCAGTGAGTCCAGAGAGTGCACTGGCATCACTGGGGATGCAGTGCAGTGACTCAAGAGAGTGCACTGGCACCACTGGGGTTGCAGTGCAGTGACTCCAGAGAGTGCACTGGCACCACTGGGAATGCATTGCAGTGAGTCCAGAGAGTGCACTGGCACCAGTGGGGATGCAGTGCAGTGAGTCCCGAGAGTGCACTGGCACCAGTGGGGATGCAGTGCAGTGACTCCAGAGAGTGCACTGGCACCAGTCGGGATGCAGTGCAGTGAGTCCAGACAGTGCACTGGTACCACTGGGGATGCACTGCAGTGAGTCCAGAGAGTGCACTGGCACCACTGGGGATGCAGTGCAGTGAGTCCAGAGAGTTCACTGGCACCAGTGGGGATGCAGTGCAATGAGTCCAGAGAGTGCACTGTTACCAGTGGGGATGCAGTGCAGTGACTCCAGAGAGTGCACTGGCAGCAGTGGGGATGCAGTGCAGTGAGTCCAGAGAGTGCACTGGCACCACTGGGGATGCAGTGCAGTGACTCCAGAGAGTGCACTGGCACCAGTGGGGATGCAGTGCAGTGAGTCCAGAGAGTGCACTGGCACCAGTGGGGATGCACTGCAGTGACTCCAGAGAGTGCACTGGCACCAGTGGGGATGCAGTGCAGTGAGTCCAGAGAGTGCACTGGCACCAGTGGGGATGCACTGCAGTGAGTCCAGAAAGTGCACTGGCACTACTGGGGATGCAGTGCAGTGAGTCCAGAGAGTGCACTGGCACCAGTGGAGATGCAGTGCAGTGAGTCCAGAGAGTGCACTGGCACCACTGGGGATGCAGTGTAGTGAGTCCAGAGAGTGCACTGGCACCAGTGGGGTTGCAGTGCAGTGACTCCAGAGAGTGCACTGGCACCAGTGGGTATGCAGTGCAGTGAGTGCAGAGAGTGCACTGGCACCAGTGGGGATGCAGTGCAGTCAGTCCAGAGAGTGCAATGGCACCAGTGGGGATGCCGTGCAGTGACTCCAGAGAGTGCACTGGCAGCAGTGGGGATGCAGTGCAGTGAGTCCAGAGAGTGCACTGGCAGCAGTGGGGATGCAGTGCAGTGAGTCCAGAGAGTGCACTGGCACCAGTGGGGATGTAGTGCAGTGAGTCCAGAGAGTGCACTGGCACCAGTGGGGATGCAAAGCAGTGACTCCAGAGAGTGCACTGGCACCAGTGGGGATGCAGTGCAGTGAGTCCAGAGAGTGCACTGGCACCAGTGGGGATGTAGTGCAGTGAGTCCAGAGAGTGCACTGGCATCACTGGGGATGCAGTGCAGTGACTCCAGAGAGTGCACTGGCACCAGTGGGGTTGCAGTGCAGTGACTCCAGAGAGTGCACTGGCACCACTGGGGATGCATTGCAGTGAGTCCAGAGAGTGCACTGGCACCAGTGGGGATGCAGTGCAGTGAGTCCTGAGAGTGCACTGGCACCAGTGGGGATGCAGTGCAGTGACTCCAGAGAGTGCACTGGCACCAGTCGGGATGCAGTGCAGTGAGTCCAGACAGTGCACTGGCACCACTGGGGATGCACTGCAGTGAGTCCAGAGAGTGCACTGGCACCACTGGGGATGCAGTGCAGTGAGTCCAGAGAGTGCACTGGCACCACTGGGGATGCAGTGCAGTGACTCCAGAGAGTGCACAGGCAGCAGAGGGGATGCAGTGCAGTGAGTCCAGAGAGTGCACTGGCACCAGTGGGGATGCAGGGCAGTGAGTCCAGGGAGTGCACTGGTAGCAGTGGGGATGCAGTGCAGTGAGTCCAGAGAGTTCACTGGCACCAGTGGGGATGCAGTGCAGTGACTCCAGAGAGTGCACTGGCACCAGTGGGGATGCAGTGTAGTGAGTCCAGAGAGTTCACTGGCACCAGTGGGGTTGCAGTGCAGTGAATCCAGAGAGTGCACTGGCAGCAGTGGGGATGCAGTGCAGTGAGTCTAGAGAGTGCACTGGCACCAGTGGGGATGCAGTGCAGTGAGTCCAGAGAGTCCACTGGCACCAGTGGGGATGCAGTGCAGTGAGCCCAGAGAGTGCACTGGCACCAGTGGGGATGCAGTGCAGTGAGTCCAGAGAGTGCACTGGCACCAGTGGGGATGCAGTGCAGTGACTCCAGAGAGTGCACTGGCACCAGTGGGGTTGCAGTGCAGTGAGTCCAGAAAGTGCACTGGCACCAGTGGGGATGCAGTGCAGTGAGTCCAGAGAGTGCACTGGCACCAGTGGGGATGCAGTGCAGTGACTCCAGAGAGTGCACTGGCACCAGTGGGGATGCAGTGCAGTGAGTCCAGAGAGTGCACTGGCACCAGTGGGGATGCACTGCAGTGAGTCCAGAGAGTGCACTGGCACCAGTGGGGATGCAGTGCAGTGAGTCCAGAGAGTGCACTGGCACCAGTGGGCATGCAGTGCAGTGAGTCCAGAGAGTGCACTGGCACCAGTGGGGTTGCAGTGCAGTGAGTCCAGAGAGTGCACTGGCACCAGTGGGGATGCAGTGCAGTGAGTCCAGAGAGTGCACTGGCACCAGTGGGGTTGCAGTGCAGTGAGTCCAGAGAGTGCACTGGCACCAGTGGGGATGCAGTGCAGTGAGTCCAGAGAGTGCACTGGCACCAGTGGGGTTGCAGTGCAGTGAGTCCAGAGAGTGCACTGGCACCAGTGGGGATGCAGTGCAGTGAGTCCAGAGAGTGCACTGGCAGCAATGGGGATGCAGTGCAGTGACTCCAGAGAGTGCACTGGCACCACTGGGGATGCAGTGCAATGAGTCCAGAGAGTGCACTGGCACCACTGGGGATGCAGTGCAGTGAGTCCAGAGAGTTCACTGGCACCAGTGGGGATGCAGTGCAGTGAGTCCAGAGAGTGCACTGTTACCAGTGGGGATGCAGTGCAGTGACTCCAGAGAGTGCACTGGCAGCAGTGGGGATGCAGTGCAGTGACTCCAGAGAGTGCACTGGCACCAGTGGGGATGCAGTGCAGTGAGTCCAGAGAGTGCACTGGCACCACTGGGGATGCACTGCAGTGACTCCAGAGAGTGCACTGGCACCAGTGGGGATGCAGTGCAGTGAGTCCAGAGAGTGCACTGGCACCAGTGGGGATGCACTGCAGTGAGTCCAGAAAGTGCACTGGCACTACTGGGGATGCAGTGCAGTGAGTCCAGAGAGTGCACTGGCACCAGTGGAGATGCAGTGCAGTGAGTCCAGAGAGTGCACTGGCACCACTGGGGATGCAGTGTAGTGAGTCCAGAGAGTGCACTGGCACCAGTGGGGTTGCAGTGCAGTGACTCCAGAGAGTGCACTGGCACCAGTGGGTATGCAGTGCAGTGAGTGCAGAGAGTGCACTGGCACCAGTGGGGATGCAGTGCAGTCAGTCCAGCGAGTGCAATGGCACCAGTGGGGATGCAAAGCAGTGACTCCAGAGAGTGCACTGGCACCACTGGGGATGCACTGCAGTGTCTCCAGAGAGTGCACTGGCACCAGTGGGGATGCAGTGCAGTGAGTCCAGAGAGTGCACTGGCACCAGTGGGGATGCAGTGCAGTGACTCCAGAGAGTGCACTGGCACCAGTGGGGTTGCAGTGCAGTGACTCCAGAGAGTGCACTGGCACCACTGGGGATGCATTGCAGTGAGTCCAGAGAGTGCACTGGCACCAGTGGGGATGCAGTGCAGTGAGTCCTGAGAGTGCGCTGGCACCAGTGGGGATGCAGTGCAGTGAGTCCAGACAGTGCACTGGCACTAGTGGGGATGCACTGCAGTGAGTCCAGACAGTGCACTGGCACTAGTGGGGATGCAGTGCAGTGACTCCAGAGAGTGCACTGGCACCAGTGGGGATGGAGTGCAGTGAGTCCAGAGAGTTCACTGGCACCACTGGGGATGCAGTGCAGTGAGTCCAGAGAGTGCACTGGCACCACTAGGGATGCAGTGCAGTGTCTCCAGAAAGTGCACTGGCACTACTGGGGATGCAGTGCAGTGAGTCCAGAGAGTGCACTGGCACCAGTGGTGTTGCAGTGCAGTGAGTCCAGAGAGTGCACTGGCACCAGTGGGGATGCAGTGCAGTGAGTCCAGAGAGTGCACTGGCACCAGTGGGGTTGCAGTGCAGTGAGTCCAAAGAGTTAACTGGCACCGCTTGGCATGCAGTACAGTGACTCCAGAAAGTGCACTGGCAGCAATGGGGATGCAGTGCAGTGACTCCAGAGAGTGCACTGGCACCACTGGGGATGCAGTGCAATGAGTCCTGAGAGTGCACTGGCACCAGTGGGGATGCAGTGCAGTGAGTCCAGAGAGTTCACTGGCACCAGTGGGGATGCAGTGCAGTGAGTCCAGAGAGTGCACTGGCACCAGTGGGGTTGCAGTGCAGTGAGTCCAGAGAGTGCACTGGCACCAGTGGGGATGCAGTGCAGTCAGTCCAGAGAGTGCAATGGCACCAGTGGGGATGCAGTGCAGTGAGTCCAGAGAGTGCACTGGCACCAGTGGGAATGCAGTGCAGTGAGTTGAGAGAGTGCACTGGAACCAGTGGGGATGCACTGCAGTGTCTCCAGAGAGTGCACTGGCACCAGTGGGGATGCAGTGCAGTGAGTCCAGAGAGTGCATTGGCACCAGTGGGAATGCAGTGCAGTGACTCCAGAGAGTGCACTGGCACCACTGGGGATGCAGTGCAGTGAGTCCAGAGAGTGCACTGGCACCAGTGGGGATGCAGTGCAGTGACTCCAGAGAGTGCACTGGCAGCAGTGGGGATGCAGTGCAGTGAGTCTAGAGAGTGCACTGGCACCAGTCGGGATGCAGTGCAGTGAGTCCAGAGAGTGCACTGGCACCAGTGGGGATGCAGTGCAGTGACTCCAGACAGTGCACTGGCACCAGTGGGGATGCAGTGCAGTGAGTCCAGAGAGTGCACTGGTACCAGTGGCGTTGGAGTGCAGTGACTCTAGAGAGTGCACTGGCACCAGTGGGGATGCAGTGCAGTGACTCCAGAGAGTGCACTGGCACCAGTGGGGATGCAGTGCAGTGAGTCCTTATAGTGCACTGGCACCACTGGGGATGCAGTGCAGTGACTCCAGAGAGTGCACTGGCACCAGTGGGGATGCAGTGTAGTGAGTCCAGAGAGTTCACTGGCACCAGTGGGGTTGCAGTGCAGTGAATCCAGAGAGTGCACTGGCACCAGTGGGGATGCAGTGCAGTGAGTCCAGGCAGTTCACTGGCACCAGTGGGGATGCAGTGCAGTGAGTCCAGGCAGTTCACTGGCACCAGTGGGGATGCAGTGCAGTGTCTCCAGAGAGTATAGTGGCACCAGTGGGGATGCAGTGCAGTGACTCCAGAGAGTGCACTGGCACCAGTGGGGATGCAGTGCAGTGAGTCCAGAGAGTGCACTGGCACCAGTGGGGTTGCAGTGCAGTGAGTCCAGAAAGTGCACTGGCACCAGTGGGGATGCAGTGCAGTGAGTCCAGAGAGTGCACTGGCACCACTGGGGATGCAGTGCAGTGACTCCAGAGAGTGCACTGGCACCAGTGGGGATGCAGTGCAGTGAGTCCAGAGAGTGCACTGGCACCAGTGGGGATGCACTGCAGTGAGTCCAGAGAGTGCACTGGCACCAGTGGGGATGCAGTGCAGTGAGTCCAGAGAGTGCACTGGCACCAGTGGGCATGCAGTGCAGTGAGTCCAGAGAGTGCACTGGCAACAGTGCGGTTGCAGTGCAGTGAGTCCAGAGAGTGCACTGGCACCAGTGGGGATGCAGTGCAGTGAGTCCAGAGAGTGCACTGGCACCAGGGGGGATGCAGTGCAGTGAGTCCAGAGAGTGCACTGGCACCAGTGGGGTTGCAGTGCAGTGAGTCCAGAGAGTGCACTGGCACCAGTGGGGATGCAGTGCAGTGAGTCCAGAGAGTGCACTGGCAGCAATGGGGATGCAGTGCAGTGACTCCAGAGAGTGCACTGGCACCACTGGGGATGCAGTGCAATGAGTCCAGAGAGTGCACTGGCACCAGTGGGGATGCAGTGCAGTGAGTCCAGAGAGTGCTCTGGCAGCAGTGGGGATGCAGTGCAGTGAGTCCAGAGAGTGCACTGTTACCAGTGGGGATGCAGTGCAGTGACTCCAGAGAGTGCACTGGCAGCAGTGGGGATGCAGTGCAGTGACTCCAGAGAGTGCACTGGCACCAGTGGGGATGCAGTGCAGTGAGTCCAGAGAGTGCACTGGCACCACTGGGGATGCACTGCAGTGAGTCCAGAGAGTGCACTGGCACCAGTGGGGATGCAGTGCAGTGAGTCCAGAGAGTGCACTGGCACCAGTGGGGATGCACTGCAGTGAGTCCAGAAAGTGCACTGGCACTACTGGGGATGCAGTGCAGTGAGTCCAGAGAGTGCACTGGCACCAGTGGAGATGCAGTGCAGTGAGTCCAGAGAGTGCACTGGCACCACTGGGGATGCAGTGTAGTGAGTCCAGAGAGTGCACTGGCACCAGTGGGGTTGCAGTGCAGTGACTCCAGAGAGTGCACTGGCACCAGTGGGTATGCAGTGCAGTGAGTGCAGAGAGTGCACTGGCACCAGTGGGGATGCAGTGCAGTCAGTCCAGAGAGTGCAATGGCACCAGTGGGGATGCAAAGCAGTGACTCCAGAGAGTGCACTGGCACCACTGGGGATGCACTGCAGTGTCTCCAGAGAGTGCACTGGCACCAGTGGGGATGCAGTGCAGTGAGTCCAGAGAGTGCACTGGCACCAGTGGGGATGCAGTGCAGTGAGTCCAGAGAGTGCACTGGCACCAGTGGGGATGCAGTGCAGTGAGTCCAGAGAGTGCACTGGCACCACTGGGGATGCAGTGCAGTGAGTCCAGAGAGTTCACTGGCACCACTGGGGATGCAGTGCAGTGTAGTGAGTCCTTAGAGTGTACTGGCACCAGTGGGGATGCAGTGCAGTGAGTCCAGACAGTGCACTGGCACCACTGGGGATGCAGTGCAGTGAGTCCAGAGAGTGCACTGGCACCAGTGGGGATGCAGTGTAGTGAGTCCAGAGAGTGCACTGGCACCAGTGGGGTTGCAGTGCAGTGAGTCCAGAGAGTGCACTGGCACCAGTGGGGATGCAGTGCAGTGACTCCAGAGAGTGCACTGGCAGCAGTGGGGATGCAGTGCAGTGAGTCCAGAGAGTGCACTGGCACCACTGGGGATGAAGTGCAGTGAGTCCAGAGAGTGCACTGGCACCAGTGGGGATGCAGTGCAGTGAGTCCAGAGAGTGCACTGGCACCAGTGGGGATGCAGTGCAGTGAGCCCAGAGAGTGCACTGGCACCAGTGGGGATGCAGTGCAGTGAGCCCAGAGAGTGCACTGGCACCAGTGGGGATGCAGTGCAGTGACTCCAGAGAGTGCTCTGGCAGCAGTGGGGATGCAGTGCAGTGAGTCCAGAGAGTGCACTTGCACCAGTGGGGATGCAGTGCAGTGAGTCCAGAGAGTGCACTGGCACCAGTGGGGATGTAGTGCAGTGAGTCCAGAGAGTGCACTGGCACTAGTGGGGATGCAAAGCAGTGACTCCAGAGAGTGCACTGTCACCACTGGTGATGCACTGCAGTGAGTCCAGAGAGTGCACTGGCACCACTGGGGATGCAGTGCAGTGAGTACAGAGAGTTCACTGGCACCACTGGGGATGCAGTGCAGTGTAGTGAGTCCTTAGAGTGTACTGGCACCAGTGGGGTTGCAGTGCAGTGAGTCCAGAGAGTGCACTGGCACCACTGGGGATGCAGTGCAGTGAGTCCAGAGAGTGCACTGGCACCACCGGGGATTCAGTGCAGTGAGTCCAGAGAGTGCACTGGCACCACTAGGGATGCAGTGCAGTGACTCCAGAAAGTGCACTGGCACTCTTGGGGATGCAGTGCAGTGAGTCCAGAGAGTGCACTGGCACCAGTGGGGATGCAGTGCAGTCAGTCCAGAGAGTGCACTGGCACCAGTGGGGATGCAAAGCAGTGACACCAGAGAGTGCACTGGCACCACTGGGGATGCACTGCAGTGTCTCCATAGAGTGCACTGGCACCACTGGGGATGCAGTGCAGTGACTCCAGAGAGTGCACTGGCACCAGTGGGGATGCAGTGCAGTGAGTCCAGAGAGTGCACTGGCACCACTGGGGATGCAGTGCAGTGAGTCCAGAGAGTGCACTAGCACCACTGGGGATGCAGTGCAGTGAGTCCAGAGAGTGCACTGGCACCACTGGGGATGCAGTGCAGTGAGTCCAGGGAGTGCACTGGCACCAGTGGGGATGTACTGCAGTGAGTCCAGACAGTGCACTGGCACCAGTGGGGATGCAGAGCAGTGACTCCAGAGAGTGCACTGGCACCAGTGGGGAGGCAGTGCAGTGAGTCCAGAGAGTGCACTGGCACCACTGGGGATGCAGTGCAGTGAGTCCAGAGAGTGCACTGGCACCAGTGGGGATGTAGTGTAGTGAGTCCAGAGAGTGCACTGGCACCAGTGGGGATGCAAAGCAGTGACTCCAGAGAGTGCACTGGCACCAGTGGGGATGCAGTGTAGTGAGTCCAGAGAGTGCACTGGCACCAGTGGGGATGTAATGCAGTGAGTCCAGAGAGTGCACTGGCACCAGTGGGGATGCACTGCAGTGAGTCCGGAGAGTGCAATGGCACCAGTGGGGATGCAAAGCAGTGAGTCCAGAGAGTGCACTGGCACCAGTGGGAATGCAGTGCAGTGAGTCCAGAGAGTGCACTGGCAGCACTGGGGATGCAGTGCAGTGACTCCAGAAAGTGCACTGGCACTACTGGAGATGCAGTGCAGTGAGTCCAGAGAGTGCACTGGCACCACTGGGGATGCAGTGCAGTGAGTCCAGAGAGTGCACTGGCACCACTGGGGATGCACTGCAGTGAGTCCAGAGAGTGCACTGGCACCAGTGGGGATGCAGTGCAGTGAGTCCAGAGAGTGCAATGGCACCAGTGGGAATGCAAAGCAGTGAGTCCAGAGAGTGCACTGGCACCAGTGGGGATGCAGTGCAGTGACTCCAGAGAGTGCACTGGCAGCAGTGGGGATGCAGTGCAGTGAGTCCAGAGAGTGCACTGGCACCACTGGGGATGAAGTGCAGTGACTCCAGAGAGTGCACTGGCACCAGTGGGGATGCAGTGCAGTGAGTCCAGAGAGTGCACTGGCACCAGTGGGGATGCAGTGCAGTGAGCCCAGAGAGTGCACTGGCACCAGTGGGGATGCAGTGCAGTGAGCCCAGAGAGTGCACTGGCACCAGTGGGGATGCAGTGCAGTGACTCCAGAGAGTGCTCTGGCAGCAGTGGGGATGCAGTGCAGTGAGTCCAGAGAGTGCACTTGCACCAGTGGGGATGCAGTGCAGTGAGTCCAGAGAGTGCACTGGCACCAGTGGGGATGTAGTGCAGTGAGTCCAGAGAGTGCACTGGCACTAGTGGGGATGCAAAGCAGTGACTCCAGAGAGTGCACTGTCACCACTGGTGATGCACTGCAGTGAGTCCAGAGAGTGCACTGGCACCACTGGGGATGCAGTGCAGTGAGTACAGAGAGTTCACTGGCACCACTGGGGATGCAGTGCAGTGTAGTGAGTCCTTAGAGTGTACTGGCACCAGTGGGGTTGCAGTGCAGTGAGTCCAGAGAGTGCACTGGCACCACTGGGGATGCAGTGCAGTGAGTCCAGAGAGTGCACTGGCACCACCGGGGATTCAGTGCAGTGAGTCCAGAGAGTGCACTGGCACCACTAGTGATGCAGTGCAGTGACTCCAGAAAGTGCACTGGCACTCTTGGGGATGCAGTGCAGTGAGTCCAGAGAGTGCACTGGCACCAGTGGGGATGCAGTGCAGTCAGTCCAGAGAGTGCACTGGCACCAGTGGGGATGCAAAGCAGTGACACCAGAGAGTGCACTGGCACCACTGGGGATGCACTGCAGTGTCTCCATAGAGTGCACTGGCACCACTGGGGATGCAGTGCAGTGAGTCCAGAGAGTGCATTGGCATCACTGGGGATGCATTGCAGTGACTCCAGAGAGTGCACTGGCACCACTGGGGATGTCGTGCAGTGACTCCAGAGAGTGCACTGGCACCAGTGGGGATGCAGTGCAGTGAGTCCAGAGAGTGCACTGGCACCACTGGGGATGCAGTGCAGTGAGTCCAGAGAGTGCACTAGCACCACTGGGGATGCAGTGCAGTGAGTCCAGAGAGTGCACTGGCACCACTGGGGATGCAGTGCAGTGAGTCCAGGGAGTGCACTGGCACCAGTGGGGATGTACTGCAGTGAGTCCAGACAGTGCACTGGCACCAGTGGGGATGCAGAGCAGTGACTCCAGAGAGTGCACTGGCACCAGTGGGGAGGCAGTGCAGTGAGTCCAGAGAGTGCACTGGCACCACTGGGGATGCAGTGCAGTGAGTCCAGAGAGTGCACTGGCACCAGTGGGGATGTAGTGTAGTGAGTCCAGAGAGTGCACTGGCACCAGTGGGGATGCAAAGCAGTGACTCCAGAGAGTGCACTGGCACCAGTGGGGATGCAGTGTAGTGAGTCCAGAGAGTGCACTGGCACCAGTGGGGATGTAATGCAGTGAGTCCAGAGAGTGCACTGGCACCAGTGGGGATGCACTGCAGTGAGTCCGGAGAGTGCAATGGCACCAGTGGGGATGCAAAGCAGTGAGTCCAGAGAGTGCACTGGCACCAGTGGGAATGCAGTGCAGTGAGTCCAGAGAGTGCACTGGCAGCACTGGGGATGCAGTGCAGTGACTCCAGAAAGTGCACTGGCACTACTGGAGATGCAGTGCAGTGAGTCCAGAGAGTGCACTGGCACCACTGGGGATGCAGTGCAGTGAGTCCAGAGAGTGCACTGGCAGCAGTGGGGATGCAGTGCAGTGAGTCCAGAGAGTGCACTGGCACCAGTGGGGATGCAGTGCAGTGAGTCCAGAGAGTGCAATGGCACCAGTGGGAATGCAAAGCAGTGAGTCCAGAGAGTGCACTGGCACCAGTGGGAATGCAGTGCAGTGAGTTGAGAGAGTGCACTGGAACCAGTGCGGATGCACTGCAGTGTCTCCAGAGAGTGCACTGGCACCACTGGGGATGCAGTGCAGTGAGTCCAGAGAGTGCATTGGCACCAGTGGGGATGCAGTGCACTGACTCCAGAGAGTGCACTGGCACCAGTGGGGATGCAGTGCAGTGAGTCCAGAGAGTGCACTGGCACCAGTGGGGTTGCAGTGCAGTGAGTCCAGAGAGTGCACTGGCACCAGTGGGGATGCAGTGCAGTGAGTCTAGAGAGTGCACTGGCAGCAGTGGTGATGCAGTGCAGTGAGTCCAGAGAGTGCACTGGCACCAGTGGGGATGCAGTGCAGTGACTCCAGAGAGTGCTCTGGCAGCAGTGGGGATGCAGTGCAGTGAGTCCAGAGAGTGCACTGGCACCAGTGGGGATGCAGTGCAGTGAGTCCAGAGAGTGCACTGGCACCAGTGGGGATGTAGTGCAGTGAGTCCAGAGAGTGCACTGGCACCAGTGGGGATGCAAAGCAGTGACTCCAGAGAGTGCACTGGCACCAGTGGGGATGCAGTGCAGTGAGTCCAGAGAGTGCACTGGCACCAGTGGGGATGTAGTGCAGTGAGTCCAGAGAGTGCACTGGCACCAGTGGGGATGCAGTGCAGTGAGTCCAGAGAGTGCACTGGCACCACTGGGGATGCAGTGCAGTGAGTCCAGAGAGTTCACTGGCACTACTGGGGATGCAGTGCAGTGAGTCCAGAGAGTTCACTGGCACCACTGGGGATGCAGTGCAGTGTAGTGAGTCCTTAGAGTGCACTGGCACCAGTGGGGATGCAGTGCAGTGAGTCCAGAGAGTGCACTGGCACCAGTGGGGATGCACAGCAGTGACTCCAGAGAGTGCACTGGCACCAGTGGGGATGCAGTGCAGTAAGTCCAGAGAGTGCACTGGCACCACCGGGGATTCAGTGCAGTGAGTCCAGAGAGTTCACTGGCACCACTAGGGATGCAGTGCAGTGACTCCAGAAAGTGCACTGGCACCAGTGGGGATGCAGTGCAGTGAGTCCAGAGAGTGCACTGGCACCACTGGGAATGCAGTGCAGTGAGTCCAGAGAGTGCACTGGCACCAGTGGGGATGTAGTGCAGAGAGTCCAGAGAGTGCACTGGCACCAGTGGGGATGCAAAGCAGTGACTCCAGAGAGTGCACTGGCACCAGTGGGGATGCAAAGCAGTGAGTCCAGAGAGTGCACTGGCACCAGTGGGGATGTAGTGCAGTGAGTCCAGAGAGTGCACTGGCACCACTGGGGATGCAGTGCAGTGACTCCAGAGAGTGCACTGGCACCAGTGGGGATGCAAAGCAGTGAGTCCAGAGAGTGCACTGGCACCAGTGGGAATGCAGTGCAGTGAGTGCAGAGAGTGCACTGGCACCACTGGGGATGCAGTGCAGTGACTCCAGAAAGTGCACTGGCACTACTGGAGATGCAGTGCAGTGAGTCCAGAGAGTGCACTGGCACCAGTGGGGATGCAGTGCAGTGAGTCCAGAGAGTGCACTGGCACCAGTGGGGATGCAGTGCAGTGAGTCCAGAGAGTGCAATGGCACCAGTGGGAATGCAAAGCAGTGAGTCCAGAGAGTGCAATGGCACCAGTGGGAATGCAGTGCAGTGAGTTGAGAGAGTGCACTGGAACCAGTGCGGATGCACTGCAGTGTCTCCAGAGAGTGCACTGGCACCACTGGGGATGCAGTGCAGTGAGTCCAGAGAGTGCATTGGCACCAGCGGGGATGCAGTGCACTGACTCCAGAGAGTGCACTGGCACCAGTGGGGATGCAGTGCAGTGAGTCCAGAGAGTGCACTGGCACCAGTGGTGTTGCAGTGCAGTGAGTCCAGAGAGTGCACTGGCACCAGTGGGGATGCAGTGCAGTGAGTGTAGAGAGTGCACTGGCAGCAGTGGTGATGCAGTGCAGTGAGTCCAGAGAGTGCACTGGCACCAGTGGGGATGCAGTGCAGTGACTCCAGAGAGTGCTCTGGCAGCAGTGGGGATGCAGTGCAGTGAGTCCAGAGAGTGCACTGGCACCAGTGGGGATGCAGTGCAGTGAGTCCAGAGAGTGCACTGGCACCAGTGGGGATGTAGTGCAGTGAGTCCAGAGAGTGCACTGGCACCAGTGGGGATGCAAAGCAGTGACTCCAGAGAGTGCACTGGCACCAGTGGGGATGCAGTGCAGTGAGTCCAGAGAGTGCACTGGCACCAGTGGGGATGTAGTGCAGTGAGTCCAGAGAGTGCACTGGCATCACTGGGGATGCAGTGCAGTGACTCCAGAGAGTGCACTGGCACCAGTGGGGTTGCAGTGCAGTGACTCCAGAGAGTGCACTGGCACCACTGGGGATGCATTGCAGTGAGTCCAGAGAGTGCACTGGCACCAGTGGGGATGCAGTGCAGTGAGTCCTGAGAGTGCACTGGCACCAGTGGGGATGCAGTGCAGTGACTCCAGAGAGTGCACTGGCACCAGTCGGGATGCAGTGCAGTGAGTCCAGACAGTGCACTGGCACCACTGGGGATGCACTGCAGTGAGTCCAGAGAGTGCACTGGCACCACTGGGGATGCAGTGCAGTGAGTCCAGAGAGTGCACTGGTACCAGTGGGGATGCAGTGCAGTGACTCCAGAGAGTGCACTGGCACCACTAGGGATGCAGTGCAGTGAGTCCAGAAAGTGCACTGGCACTACTGGGGATGCAGTGCAGTGAGTCCAGAGAGTGCACTGGCACCAGTGGGGATGCAGTGCAGTGAGTCCAGAGAGTTCACTGGCACCAGTGGGGATGCAGTGCAGTGACTCCAGAGAGTGCACTGGCACCAGTGGGGATGCACGGCAGTGAGTCCAGACAGTGCACTGGCACCAGTGGGGATGCAGTGCAGTGAGTCCAGAGACTGCACTGGCACCAGTGGGGATGCAGTGCAGTGAGTCCAGAGAGTACACTGGCACCACTGGGGATGCAGTGCAGTGTAGTGAGTCCTTAGAGTGCACTGGCACCAGTGGGGATGCAGTGCAGTGAGTCCAGAGAGTGCACTGGCACCACTGGGGATGCACTGCAGTGACTCCAGAGAGTGCACTGGCACCAGTGGGGATGCAGGGCAGTGAGTCCAGAGAGTGCACTGGCACCACCGGGGATTCAGTGCAGTGAGTCCAGAGAGTTCACTGGCACCACTAGGGATGCAGTGCAGTGACTCCAGAAAGTGCACTGGCACCAGAGGGGATGCAGTGCAGTGAGTCCAGAGAGTGCACTGGCACCACTGGGAATGCAGTGCAGTGAGTCCAGAGAGTTCACTGGCACCAGTGGGGATGCAGTGCAGTGAGTCCAGAAAGTGCACTGGCACTACTGGGGATGCAGTGCAGTGAGTCCAGAGAGTGCACTGGCACCAGTGGAGATGCAGTGCAGTGAGTCCAGAGAGTGCACTGGCACCACTGGGGATGCAGTGCAGTGAGTCCAGAGAGTGCACTGGCACCAGTGGGGTTGCAGTGCAGTGACTCCAGAGAGTGCACTGGCACCAGTGGGGATGCACTGCAGTGAGTCCAGAGAGTGCACTGGCACCAGTGGGGATGCAGTGCAGTGAGTCCAGAGAGTGCACTGGCACCAGTGGGGATGCAGTGCAGTGAGTCCAGAGAGTTCACTGGCACCACTGGGGATGCAGTGCAGTGTAGTGAGTCCTTAGAGTGCACTGGCACCAGTGGGGATGCAGTGCAGTGAGTCCAGAGAGTGCACTGGCACCACTGGGGATGCACTGCAGTGACTCCAGAGAGTGCACTGGCACCAGTGGGGATGCAGGGCAGTGAGTCCAGAGAGTGCACTGGCAGCACCGGGGATTCAGTGCAGTGAGTCCAGAGAGTTCACTGGCACCACTAGGGATGCAGTGCAGTGACTCCAGAAAGTGCACTGGCACCAGAGGGGATGCAGTGCAGTGAGTCCAGAGAGTGCACTGGCACCACTGGGAATGCAGTGCAGTGAGTCCAGAGAGTTCACTGGCACCAGTGGGGATGCAGTGCAGTGAGTCCAGAAAGTGCACTGGCACTACTGGGGATGCAGTGCAGTGAGTCCAGAGAGTGCACTGGCACCAGTGGAGATGCAGTGCAGTGAGTCCAGAGAGTGCACTGGCACCACTGGGGATGCAGTGCAGTGAGTCCAGAGAGTGCACTGGCACCAGTGGGGTTGCAGTGCAGTGAGTCCAGAGAGTGCACTGGCACCAGTGGGTATGCAGTGCAGTGAGTGCAGAGAGTGCACTGGCACCAGTGGGGATGCAGTGCAGTCAGTCCAGAGAGTGCAATGGCACCAGTGGGGATGCAAAGCAGTGACTCCAGAGAGTGCACTGGCACCACTGGGGATGCACTGCAGTGTCTCCAGAGAGTGCACTGGCACCAGTGGTGATGCAGTGCAGTGAGTCCAGAGAGTGCACTGGCATCACTGGGGATGCAGTGCAGTGACTCCAGAGAGTGCACTGGCACCACTGGGGTTGCAGTGCAGTGACTCCAGAGAGTGCACTGGCACCACTGGGAATGCATTGCAGTGAGTCCAGAGAGTGCACTGGCACCAGTGGGGATGCAGTGCAGTGAGTCCCGAGAGTGCACTGGCACCAGTGGGGATGCAGTGCAGTGACTCCAGAGAGTGCACTGGCACCAGTCGGGATGCAGTGCAGTGAGTCCAGACAGTGCACTGGTACCACTGGGGATGCACTGCAGTGAGTCCAGAGAGTGCACTGGCACCACTGGGGATGCAGTGCAGTGAGTCCAGAGAGTTCACTGGCACCAGTGGGGATGCAGTGCAGTGAGTCCAGAGAGTGCACTGTTACCAGTGGGGATGCAGTGCAGTGACTCCAGAGAGTGCACTGGCAGCAGTGGGGATGCAGTGCAGTGAGTCCAGAGAGTGCACTGGCACCAGTGGGGATGCAGTGCAGTGAGTCCAGAGAGTGCACTGGCACCACTGGGGATGCAGTGCAGTGACTCCAGAGAGTGCACTGTTACCAGTGGGGATGCAGTGCAGTGAGTCCAGAGAGTGCACTGGCACCAGTGGGGATGCACTGCAGTGAGTCCAGAAAGTGCACTGGCACTACTGGGGATGCAGTGCAGTGAGTCCAGAGAGTGCACTGGCACCAGTGGAGATGCAGTGCAGTGAGTCCAGAGAGTGCACTGGCACCACTGGGGATGCAGTGTAGTGAGTCCAGAGAGTGCACTGGCACCAGTGGGGTTGCAGTGCAGTGACTCCAGAGAGTGCACTGGCACCAGTGGGTATGCAGTGCAGTGAGTGCAGAGAGTGCACTGGCACCAGTGGGGATGCAGTGCAGTCAGTCCAGAGAGTGCAATGGCACCAGTGGGGATGCAGTGCAGTGAGTCCAGAGAGTGCACTGGCAGCAGTGGGGATGCAGTGCAGTGAGTCCAGAGAGTGCACTGGCACCAGTGGGGATGCAGTGCAGTGAGTCCAGAGAGTGCACTGGCACCAGTGGGGATGTAGTGCAGTGAGTCCAGAGAGTGCACTGGCACCAGTGGGGATGCAAAGCAGTGACTCCAGAGAGTGCACTGGCACCAGTGGGGATGCAGTGCAGTGAGTCCAGAGAGTGCACTGGCACCAGTGGGGATGTAGTGCAGTGAGTCTAGAGAGTGCACTGGCATCACTGGGGATGCATTGCAGTGAGTCCAGAGAGTGCACTGGCACCAGTGGGGATGCAAAGCAGTGACTCCAGAGAGTGCACTGGCACCAGTGGGGATGCAGTGCAGTGAGTCCAGAGAGTGCACTGGCACCAGTGGGGATGTAGTGCAGTGACTCCAGAGAGTGCACTGGCACCACTGGGGATGCATTGCAGTGAGTCCAGAGAGTGCACTGGCACCAGTGGGGATGCAGTGCAGTGAGTCCTGAGAGTGCACTGGCACCAGTGGGGATGCAGTGCAGTGACTCCAGAGAGTGCACTGGCACCAGTCGGGATGCAGTGCAGTGAGTCCAGACAGTGCACTGGCACCACTGGGGATGCACTGCAGTGAGTCCAGAGAGTGCACTGGCACCACTGGGGATGCAGTGCAGTGAGTCCAGAGAGTGCACTGGCACCACTGGGGATGCAGTGCAGTGACTCCAGAGAGTGCACAGGCAGCAGAGGGGATGCAGTGCAGTGAGTCCAGAGAGTGCACTGGCACCAGTGGGGATGCAGGGCAGTGAGTCCAGGGAGTGCACTGGTAGCAGTGGGGATGCAGTGCAGTGAGTCCAGAGAGTTCACTGGCACCAGAGGGGATGCAGTGCAGTGAGTCCAGAGAGTGCACTGGCACCACTGGGAATGCAGTGCAGTGAGTCCAGAGAGTTCACTGGCACCAGTGGGGATGCAGTGCAGTGAGTCCAGAAAGTGCACTGGCACTACTGGGGATGCAGTGCAGTGAGTCCAGAGAGTGCACTGGCACCAGTGGAGATGCAGTGCAGTGAGTCCAGAGAGTGCACTGGCACCACTGGGGATGCAGTGCAGTGAGTCCAGAGAGTGCACTGGCACCAGTGGGGTTGCAGTGCAGTGACTCCAGAGAGTGCACTGGCACCAGTGGGTATGCAGTGCAGTGAGTGCAGAGAGTGCACTGGCACCAGTGGGGATGCAGTGCAGTCAGTCCAGAGAGTGCAATGGCACCAGTGGGGATGCAAAGCAGTGACTCCAGAGAGTGCACTGGCACCACTGGGGATGCACTGCAGTGTCTCCAGAGAGTGCACTGGCACCAGTGGTGATGCAGTGCAGTGAGTCCAGAGAGTGCACTGGCATCACTGGGGATGCAGTGCAGTGACTCCAGAGAGTGCACTGGCACCACTGGGGTTGCAGTGCAGTGACTCCAGAGAGTGCACTGGCACCACTGGGAATGCATTGCAGTGAGTCCAGAGAGTGCACTGGCACCAGTGGGGATGCAGTGCAGTGAGTCCCGAGAGTGCACTGGCACCAGTGGGGATGCAGTGCAGTGACTCCAGAGAGTGCACTGGCACCAGTGGGGATGCAGTGCAGTGAGTCCAGAGAGTGCACTGGCAGCAGTGGGGATGCAGTGCAGTGACTCCAGAGAGTGCACTGGCACCAGTGGGGATGCAGTGCAGTGAGTCCAGAGAGTGCACTGGCACCACTGGGGATGCAGTGCAGTGACTCCAGAGAGTGCACTGGCACCAGTGGGGATGCAGTGCAGTGAGTCCAGAGAGTGCACTGGCACCAGTGGGGATGCACTGCAGTGAGTCCAGAAAGTGCACTGGCACTACTGGGGATGCAGTGCAGTGAGTCCAGAGAGTGCACTGGCACCAGTGGAGATGCAGTGCAGTGAGTCCAGAGAGTGCACTGGCACCACTGGGGATGCAGTGTAGTGAGTCCAGAGAGTGCACTGGCACCAGTGGGGTTGCAGTGCAGTGACTCCAGAGAGTGCACTGGCACCAGTGGGTATGCAGTGCAGTGAGTGCAGAGAGTGCACTGGCACCAGTGGGGATGCAGTGCAGTCAGTCCAGAGAGTGCAATGGCACCAGTGGGGATGCCGTGCAGTGACTCCAGAGAGTGCACTGGCAGCAGTGGGGATGCAGTGCAGTGAGTCCAGAGAGTGCACTGGCACCAGTGGGGATGCAGTGCAGTGAGTCCAGAGAGTGCACTGGCACCAGTGGGGATGTAGTGCAGTGAGTCCAGAGAGTGCACTGGCACCAGTGGGGATGCAAAGCAGTGACTCCAGAGAGTGCACTGGCACCAGTGGGGATGCAGTGCAGTGAGTCCAGAGAGTGCACTGGCACCAGTGGGGATGTAGTGCAGTGAGTCCAGAGAGTGCACTGGCATCACTGGGGATGCAGTGCAGTGACTCCAGAGAGTGCACTGGCACCAGTGGGGTTGCAGTGCAGTGACTCCAGAGAGTGCACTGGCACCACTGGGGATGCATTGCAGTGAGTCCAGAGAGTGCACTGGCACCAGTGGGGATGCAGTGCAGTGAGTCCTGAGAGTGCACTGGCACCAGTGGGGATGCAGTGCAGTGACTCCAGAGAGTGCACTGGCACCAGTCGGGATGCAGTGCAGTGAGTCCAGACAGTGCACTGGCACCACTGGGGATGCACTGCAGTGAGTCCAGAGAGTGCACTGGCACCACTGGGGATGCAGTGCAGTGAGTCCAGAGAGTGCACTGGCACCACTGGGGATGCAGTGCAGTGACTCCAGAGAGTGCACAGGCAGCAGAGGGGATGCAGTGCAGTGAGTCCAGAGAGTGCACTGGCACCAGTGGGGATGCAGGGCAGTGAGTCCAGGGAGTGCACTGGTAGCAGTGGGGATGCAGTGCAGTGAGTCCAGAGAGTTCACTGGCACCAGTGGGGATGCAGTGCAGTGACTCCAGAGAGTGCACTGGCACCAGTGGGGATGCAGTGCAGTGAGTCCAGAGAGTTCACTGGCACTACTGGGGATGCAGTGCAGTGAGTCCAGAGAGTGCACTGGCACCAGTGGGGATGCAGTGCAGTGAGTCCTTATAGTGCACTGGCACCACTGGGGATGCAGTGCAGTGACTCCAGAGAGTGCACTGGCACCAGTGGGGATGCAGTGTAGTGAGTCCAGAGAGTTCACTGGCACCAGTGGGGTTGCAGTGCAGTGAATCCAGAGAGTGCACTGGCAGCAGTGGGGATGCAGTGCAGTGAGTCTAGAGAGTGCACTGGCACCAGTGGGGATGCAGTGCAGTGAGTCCAGAGAGTCCACTGGCACCAGTGGGGATGCAGTGCAGTGAGCCCAGAGAGTGCACTGGCACCAGTGGGGATGCAGTGCAGTGAGTCCAGAGAGTGCACTGGCACCAGTGGGGATGCAGTGCAGTGACTCCAGAGAGTGCACTGGCACCAGTGGGGTTGCAGTGCAGTGAGTCCAGAAAGTGCACTGGCACCACTGGGGATGCAGTGCAGTGAGTCCAGAGAGTGCACTGGCACCACTGGGGATGCAGTGCAGTGACTCCAGAGAGTGCACTGGCACCAGTGGGGATGCAGTGCAGTGAGTCCAGAGAGTGCACTGGCACCAGTGGGGATGCACTGCAGTGAGTCCAGAGAGTGCACTGGCACCAGTGGGGATGCAGTGCAGTGAGTCCAGAGAGTGCACTGGCACCAGTGGGCATGCAGTGCAGTGAGTCCAGAGAGTGCACTGGCACCAGTGGGGTTGCAGTGCAGTGAGTCCAGAGAGTGCACTGGCACCAGTGGGGATGCAGTGCAGTGAGTCCAGAGAGTGCACTGGCACCAGTGGGGTTGCAGTGCAGTGAGTCCAGAGAGTGCACTGGCACCAGTGGGGATGCAGTGCAGTGAGTCCAGAGAGTGCACTGGCACCAGTGGGGTTGCAGTGCAGTGAGTCCAGAGAGTGCACTGGCACCAGTGGGGATGCAGTGCAGTGAGTCCAGAGAGTGCACTGGCAGCAATGGGGATGCAGTGCAGTGACTCCAGAGAGTGCACTGGCACCACTGGGGATGCAGTGCAATGAGTCCAGAGAGTGCACTGGCACCACTGGGGATGCAGTGCAGTGAGTCCAGAGAGTTCACTGGCACCAGTGGGGATGCAGTGCAGTGAGTCCAGAGAGTGCACTGTTACCAGTGGGGATGCAGTGCAGTGACTCCAGAGAGTGCACTGGCAGCAGTGGGGATGCAGTGCAGTGACTCCAGAGAGTGCACTGGCACCAGTGGGGATGCAGTGCAGTGAGTCCAGAGAGTGCACTGGCACCACTGGGGATGCACTGCAGTGACTCCAGAGAGTGCACTGGCACCAGTGGGGATGCAGTGCAGTGAGTCCAGAGAGTGCACTGGCACCAGTGGGGATGCACTGCAGTGAGTCCAGAAAGTGCACTGGCACTACTGGGGATGCAGTGCAGTGAGTCCAGAGAGTGCACTGGCACCAGTGGAGATGCAGTGCAGTGAGTCCAGAGAGTGCACTGGCACCACTGGGGATGCAGTGTAGTGAGTCCAGAGAGTGCACTGGCACCAGTGGGGTTGCAGTGCAGTGACTCCAGAGAGTGCACTGGCACCAGTGGGTATGCAGTGCAGTGAGTGCAGAGAGTGCACTGGCACCAGTGGGGATGCAGTGCAGTCAGTCCAGCGAGTGCAATGGCACCAGTGGGGATGCAAAGCAGTGACTCCAGAGAGTGCACTGGCACCAGTGGGGATGCACTGCAGTGTCTCCAGAGAGTGCACTGGCACCAGTGGGGATGCAGTGCAGTGAGTCCAGAGAGTGCACTGGCACCACTGGGGATGCAGTGCAGTGACTCCAGAGAGTGCACTGGCACCAGTGGGGTTGCAGTGCAGTGACTCCAGAGAGTGCACTGGCACCACTGGGGATGCATTGCAGTGAGTCCAGAGAGTGCACTGGCACCAGTGGGGATGCAGTGCAGTGAGTCCTGAGAGTGCGCTGGCACCAGTGGGGATGCAGTGCAGTGAGTGCAGAGAGTGCACTGGCACCAGTGGGGATGCACTGCAGTGAGTCCAGACAGTGCACTGGCACTAGTGGGGATGCAGTGCAGTGACTCCAGAGAGTGCACTGGCACCAGTGGGGATGGAGTGCAGTGAGTCCAGAGAGTTCACTGGCACCACTGGGGATGCAGTGCAGTGAGTCCAGAGAGTGCACTGGCACCACTAGGGATGCAGTGCAGTGTCTCCAGAAAGTGCACTGGCACTACTGGGGATGCAAAGCAGTGAGTCCAGAGAGTGCACTGGCACCAGTGGTGTTGCAGTGCAGTGAGTCCAGAGAGTGCACTGGCACCAGTGGGGATGCAGTGCAGTGAGTCCAGAGAGTGCACTGGCACCAGTGGGGTTGCAGTGCAGTGAGTCCAAAGAGTTAACTGGCACCGCTTGGCATGCAGTACAGTGACTCCAGAAAGTGCACTGGCAGCAATGGGGATGCAGTGCAGTGACTCCAGAGAGTGCACTGGCACCACTGGGGATGCAGTGCAATGAGTCCTGAGAGTGCACTGGCACCAGTGGGGATGCAGTGCAGTGAGTCCAGAGAGTTCACTGGCACCAGTGGGGATGCAGTGCAGTGAGTCCAGAGAGTGCACTGGCACCAGTGGGGTTGCAGTGCAGTGAGTCCAGAGAGTGCACTGGCACCAGTGGGGATGCAGTGCAGTCAGTCCAGAGAGTGCAATGGCACCAGTGGGGATGCAAAGCAGTGAGTCCAGAGAGTGCACTGGCACCAGTGGGAATGCAGTGCAGTGAGTTGAGAGAGTGCACTGGAACCAGTGGGGATGCACTGCAGTGTCTCCAGAGAGTGCACTGGCACCAGTGGGGATGCAGTGCAGTGAGTCCAGAGAGTGCATTGGCACCAGTGGGAATGCAGTGCAGTGACTCCAGAGAGTGCACTGGCACCACTGGGGATGCAGTGCAGTGAGTCCAGAGAGTGCACTGGCACCAGTGGGGATGCAGTGCAGTGACTCCAGAGAGTGCACTGGCAGCAGTGGGGATGCAGTGCAGTGAGTCTAGAGAGTGCACTGGCACCAGTGGGGATGCAGTGCAGTGAGTCCAGAGAGTGCACTGGCACCAGTGGGGATGCAGTGCAGTGACTCCAGACAGTGCACTGGCACCAGTGGGGATGCAGTGCAGTGAGTCCAGAGAGTGCACTGGTACCAGTGGCGTTGGAGTGCAGTGACTCTAGAGAGTGCACTGGCACCAGTGGGGATGCAGTGCAGTGACTCCAGAGAGTGCACTGGCACCACTGGGGATGCAGTGCAGTGAGTCCAGAGAGTGCATTGGCACCACTGGGGATGCAGTGCAGTGAGTCCAGAGAGTGCACTGGCACCAGTGGGGATGCAGTGCAGTGAGTCCAGGGAGTGCACTGGTAGCAGTGGGGATGCAGTGCAGTGAGTCCAGAGAGTTCACTGGCACCAGTGGGGATGCAGTGCAGTGAGTCCAGAGAGTGCACTGGTACCAGTGGCGTTGGAGTGCAGTGACTCTAGAGAGTGCACTGGCACCAGTGGGGATGCAGTGCAGTGAGTCCAGAGAGTGCACTGGCACCACTGGGGATGCAGTGCAGTGACTCCAGAGAGTGCACTGGCAGCAGTGGGGATGCAGTGCAGTGAGTCCAGAGAGTGCACTGGCACCAGTGGGAATGCAGGGCAGTGAGTCCAGGGAGTGCACTGGTAGCAGTGGGGATGCAGTGCAGTGAGTCCAGAGAGTTCACTGGCACCAGTGGGGATGCAGTGCAGTGACTCCAGAGAGTGCACTGGCACCAGTGGGGATGCAGTGCAGTGAGTCCAGAGAGTTCACTGGCACTACTGGGGATGCAGTGCAGTGAGTCCAGAGAGTGCACTGGCACCAGTGGGGATGCAGTGCAGTGAGTCCTTATAGTGCACTGGCACCACTGGGGATGCAGTGCAGTGACTCCAGAGAGTGCACTGGCACCAGTGGGGATGCAGTGTAGTGAGTCCAGAGAGTTCACTGGCACCAGTGGGGTTGCAGTGCAGTGAATCCAGAGAGTGCACTGGCACCAGTGGGGATGCAGTGCAGTGAGTCCAGGCAGTTCACTGGCACCAGTGGGGATGCAG
Source organism: Anser brachyrhynchus (assembly GCF_964034855.1). Taxonomy (NCBI): domain Eukaryota; kingdom Metazoa; phylum Chordata; class Aves; order Anseriformes; family Anatidae; genus Anser; species Anser brachyrhynchus. The sequence goes on along the minus strand of NW_027663529.1, from coordinate 249,648 downwards.
TGCAGTGAGTCCAGGCAGTTCACTGGCACCAGTGGGGATGCAGTGCAGTGTCTCCAGAGAGTATAGTGGCACCAGTGGGGATGCAGTGCAGTGACTCCAGAGAGTGCACTGGCACCAGTGGGGATGCAGTGCAGTGAGTCCAGAGAGTGCACTGGCACCAGTGGGGTTGCAGTGCAGTGAGTCCAGAAAGTGCACTGGCACCAGTGGGGATGCAGTGCAGTGAGTCCAGAGAGTGCACTGGCACCACTGGGGATGCAGTGCAGTGACTCCAGAGAGTGCACTGGCACCAGTGGGGATGCAGTGCAGTGAGTCCAGAGAGTGCACTGGCACCAGTGGGGATGCACTGCAGTGAGTCCAGAGAGTGCACTGGCACCAGTGGGGATGCAGTGCAGTGAGTCCAGAGAGTGCACTGGCACCAGTGGGCATGCAGTGCAGTGAGTCCAGAGAGTGCACTGGCAACAGTGCGGTTGCAGTGCAGTGAGTCCAGAGAGTGCACTGGCACCAGTGGGGATGCAGTGCAGTGAGTCCAGAGAGTGCACTGGCACCAGTGGGGATGCAGTGCAGTGAGTCCAGAGAGTGCACTGGCACCAGTGGGGTTGCAGTGCAGTGAGTCCAGAGAGTGCACTGGCACCAGTGGGGATGCAGTGCAGTGAGTCCAGAGAGTGCACTGGCAGCAATGGGGATGCAGTGCAGTGACTCCAGAGAGTGCACTGGCACCACTGGGGATGCAGTGCAATGAGTCCAGAGAGTGCACTGGCACCAGTGGGGATGCAGTGCAGTGACTCCAGAGAGTGCTCTGGCAGCAGTGGGGATGCAGTGCAGTGAGTCCAGAGAGTGCACTGTTACCAGTGGGGATGCAGTGCAGTGACTCCAGAGAGTGCACTGGCAGCAGTGGGGATGCAGTGCAGTGACTCCAGAGAGTGCACTGGCACCAGTGGGGATGCAGTGCAGTGAGTCCAGAGAGTGCACTGGCACCACTGGGGATGCACTGCAGTGACTCCAGAGAGTGCACTGGCACCAGTGGGGATGCAGTGCAGTGAGTCCAGAGAGTGCACTGGCACCAGTGGGGATGCACTGCAGTGAGTCCAGAAAGTGCACTGGCACTACTGGGGATGCAGTGCAGTGAGTCCAGAGAGTGCACTGGCACCAGTGGAGATGCAGTGCAGTGAGTCCAGAGAGTGCACTGGCACCACTGGGGATGCAGTGTAGTGAGTCCAGAGAGTGCACTGGCACCAGTGGGGTTGCAGTGCAGTGACTCCAGAGAGTGCACTGGCACCAGTGGGTATGCAGTGCAGTGAGTGCAGAGAGTGCACTGGCACCAGTGGGGATGCAGTGCAGTCAGTCCAGAGAGTGCAATGGCACCAGTGGGGATGCAAAGCAGTGACTCCAGAGAGTGCACTGGCACCACTGGGGATGCACTGCAGTGTCTCCAGAGAGTGCACTGGCACCAGTGGGGATGCAGTGCAGTGAGTCCAGAGAGTGCACTGGCATCACTGGGGATGCAGTGCCGTGACTCCAGAGAGTGCACTGGCACCAGTGGGGTTGCAGTGCAGTGACTCCAGAGAGTGCACTGGCACCACTGGGGATGCATTGCAGTGAGTCCAGAGAGTGCACTGGCACCAGTGGGGATGCAGTGCAGTGAGTCCTGAGAGTGCGCTGGCACCAGTGGGAATGCAGTGCAGTGACTCCAGAGAGTTCACTGGCACCAGTGCGGATGCACTGCAGTGAGTCCAGACAGTGCACTGGCACCACTGGGGATGCCGTGCAGTGAGTCCAGAGAGTGCACTGTCACCAGTGGGGATGCAGTGCAGTGAGTCCAGAGAGTTCACTGGCACCAGTGGGGATGCAGTGCAGTGAGTCCAGAGAGTGCACTGTCACCAGTGGGGATGCAGTGCAGTGAGTCCAGAGAGTGCACTGGCACCACTAGGGATGCAGTGCAGTGAGTCCAGAAAGTGCACTGGCACTACAGGGGATGCAGTGCAGTGAGTCCAGAGAGTGCACTGGCACCAGTGGGGATGCAGTGCAGTGAGTCCAGAGAGTTCACTGGCACCAGTGGGGATGCAGTGCAGTGACTCCAGAGAGTGCACTGGCACCAGTGGGGATGCACTGCAGTGAGTCCAGACAGTGCACTGGCACCAGTGGGGATGCAGTGCAGTGACTCCATAGACTGCACTGGCACCAGTGGGGATGCAGTGCAGTGAGTCCAGAGAGTGCACTGGCACCAGTGGGGATGCAGTGCAGTGAGTCCAGAGAGTGCACTGGCTCCACTAGGGATGCAGTGCAGTGACTCCATAAAGTGCACTGGCACTACTGCGTATGCAGTGCAGTGAGTCCAGAGAGTGCACTGGCACCAGTGGGGATGCAGTGCAGTGAGTCCAGAGAGTGCACTGGCACCCCTGGGGATGCAGTGCAGTGAGTCCAGAGAGTGCACTGGCACCAGTGGGGTTGCAGTGCAGTGAGTCCAGAGAGTGCACTGGCACCAGTGGGAATGCAGTGCAGTGAGTCCAGAGAGTGCACTGGCAGCAGTGGGGATGCAGTGTAGTGAGTCCAGAGAGTGCACTGGCACCAGTGGGGTTGCAGTGCAGTGAGTCCAGAGAGTGCACTGGCACCAGTGGGAATACAGTGCAGTGAGTCCAGAGAGTGCACTGGCAGCAGTGGGGATGCAGTGCAGTAAGTCCAGAGAGTGCACTGGCACCACTGGGGACGCAGTGCAGTGACTCCAGAGAGTGCACTGGCACCAGTGGGGATGCAGTGCAGTGAGTCCAGAGAGTGCACTGGCACCAGTGGGGATGCAGTGCAGTGAGTCCAGAGAGTGCACTGGCACCAGTGGGGTTGCAGTGCAGTGAGTCCAGAGAGTGCACTGGCACCAGTGGGGATGCAGTGCAGTCAGTCCAGAGAGTGCAGTGGCACCAGTGGGGATGCAAAGCAGTGACTCCAGAGAGTGCACTGGCACCAGTGGGGATGCAGTGCAGTGAGTCCAGAGAGTGCATTGCCACCAGTGGGGATGCCGTGCAGTGACTCCAGAGAGTGCACTGGCAGCAGTGGGGATGCAGTGCAGTGAGTCCAGAGAGTGCACTGGCACCAGTGGGGATGCAGTGCAGTGACTCCAGAGAGTGCACTGGCACCAGTGGGGATGCAGTGCAGTGAGTCTAGAGAGTGCACTGGCACCAGTGGGGATGCAGTGCAGTGAGCCCAGAGAGTGCACTGGCACCAGTGGGGATGCAGTGCAGTGACTCCAGAGAGTGCTCTGGCACCAGTGGGGATGCAGTGCAGTGAGTCCAGAGAGTGCACTGGCACCAGTGGGGATGCAGTGCAGTGAGTCCAGAGAGTGCACTGGCACCACTGGGGATGCAGTGCAGTGAGTCCAGAGAGTGCACTGGCACCAGTGGGGATGCAGTGCAGTGAGTCCAGAGAGTTCACTGGCACCACTGGGGATGCAGTGCAGTGAGTCCAGAGAGTGCACTGGCACCAGTGGGGATGCACTGCAGTGAGTCCAGAGAGTGCATTGGCACCAGTGGGGATGCAGTGCAGTGAGTCCAGAGAGTGCACTGGTACAAGTGGGGATGCAGTGCAGTGAGTTCAGAGAGTGCACTGGCACCACTGCGGATCAGTGCAGTGACTCTAGAGAATGCACTGGCACCAGTGGGGTTGGAGTGCAGTGACTGTAGAGAGTGCACTGGCACCACTGCGGATCAGTGCAGTGACTCTAGAGAGTGCACTGTCACCAGTGGGGATGCAGTGCAGTGAGTGCAGAGAGTGCACTGGCACCACTGGGGATGCAGTGCAGTGAGTCCAGAGAGTGCACTGGCACCACTGGGGATGCAGTGCAGTGAGTCCAGAGAGTGCACTGGAACCACTGGAGATGCAGTGCAGTGAGTCCAGAGAGTTCACTGGCACCAGTGGGGATGCAGTGCAGTGACTGCAGAGAGTGCACGGGCACCACTGGGGATGCACTGCAGTGACTCCAGAGAGTGCATTGGCACCAGTGGGGATGCAGTGCAGTGACTCCAGAGAGTGCACTGGCACCAGTGGGGATGCAGTGCAGTGAGTCCAGAGAGTGCACTGGCACCAGTGGGGATGCAGTGCAGTGACTCCAGAGAGTGCACTGGCACCAGTGGGGATGCAGTGCAGTGAGTCCAGAGAGTGCACTGGCACCAGTGGGGATGCAGTGTAGTGAGTCCAGAGAGTTCACTGGCACCAGTGGGGTTGCAGTGTAGTGAGTCCAGAGAGTGCACTGGCACCACTGGGGATGCAGTGCAGTGAGTCCCGAGAGTGCACTGGCACCACTGGGGATGCAGTGCAGTGAGCCCAGAGAGTGCACTGGCACCAGTGGGGATGCAGTGCAGTAAGTCCAGAGAGTGCACTGGCACCAGTGGGGTTGCAGTGCAGTGAGTCCAGAGAGTGCACTGGCACCACTGCGGATGCAGTGCAGTGACTCCAGAGAGTGCACTGGCACCAGTGGGGATGCAGTGCAGTGAGTCCAGAGAGTGCACTGGCACCAGTGGGGATGCAGTGCAGTGAGTCCAGAGAGTGCACTGGCACCAGTGGGGATGCAGTGTAGTGAGTCCAGAGAGTTCACTGGCACCAGTGGGGTTGCAGTGTAGTGAGTCCAGAGAGTGCACTGGCACCACTGGGGATGCAGTGAAGTGAGTCCCGAGAGTGCACTGGCACCACTGGGGATGCAGTGCAGTGAGTCCAGAGAGTGCACTGGCACCAGTGGGGATGCAGTGCAGTGAGTCCTGAGAGTGCACTGGCACCAGTGGGGATGCAGTGCAGTGAGTCCAGAGAGTGCACTGGCACCACTGGGGATGCAGTGCAGTGACTCCAGAGAGTGCACTGGCACTAGTGGGGATACAGTGCAGTGAGTCCGGAGAGTGCACTGGCACCAGTGGGGATGCAGTGCAGTGAGTCCAGAGAGTGCACTGGCACCACTTGGGATGCGGTGCAGTGACTCCAGAAAGTGCACTGGCACTACTGGGGATGCAGTGCAGTGAGTCCCGAGAGTGCACTGGCACCACTGGGGATGCAGTGCAGTGAGCCCAGAGAGTGCACTGGCACCAGTGGGGATGCAGTGCAGTGAGTCCAGAGAGTGCACTGGCACCAGTGGGGTTGCAGTGCAGTGAGTCCAGAGAGTGCACTGGGACCAGTGGGCATGCAGTGCAGTGACTCCAGAGAGTGCACTGGCAGCAGTGGGGTTGCAGTGCAGTGAGCCCAGAGAGTGCCCTGGCACCAGTGGGGATGCAGTGCAGTGAGTCCAGAGAGTGCACTGGCACCAGTTGGGATGCAGTGCAGTGGGTCCGAAGAGTGCACTGGCACCAGTGGGGATGCAGTGCAGTGACTCCAGAGAGTGCACTTGCACCAGTGGGGATGCAGTGCAGTGAGTCCAGAGAGTGCACTGGCACCACTGGGGATGCAGTGCAGTGAGTCCAGAGAGTGCACTGGCACCAGTGGGGATGCAGTGCAGTGAGTCCAGAGAGTGCACTGGCACCACTTGGGATGCGGTGCAGTGAGTCCAGAGAGTGCACTGGCACTACTGGGGATGCAGTGCAGTGAGTCCCGAGAGTGCACTGGCACCACTGGGGATGCAGTGCAGTGAGTCCAGAGAGTGCACTGGCAGCAGTGGGGATGCAGTGCAGTGAGTCCAGAGAGTGCACTGGCAGCAGTGGGGATGCAGTGCAGTGACTCCAGAGAGTGGACTGGCACCAGTGGGGATGCACTGCAGTGAGTCCAGAAAGTGCACTGGCACCAGTGGGGATGCAGTGCAGTGAGTCCAGAGAGTGCACTGGCACCAGTGGGGTTGCAGTGCAGTGAGTCCAGAGAGTGCACTGGCACCAGTGGGGATGCAGTGCAGTCAGTCCAGAGAGTGCAATGGCACCAGTGGGGATGCAAAGCAGTGAGTCCAGAGAGTGCACTGGCACCAGTGGGAATGCAGTGCAGTGAGTTGAGAGAGTGCACTGGAACCAGTGGGGATGCACTGCAGTGTATCCAGAGAGTGCACTGGCACCAGTGGGGATGCAGTGCAGTGAGTCCAGAGAGTGCATTGGCACCAGTGGGAATGCAGTGCAGTGACTCCAGAGAGTGCACTGGCACCAGTGGGGATGCAGTGCAGTGAGTCCAGAGAGTGCACTGGCACCAGTGGGGATGCAGTGCAGTGACTCCAGAGAGTGCACTGGCACCACTGGGGATGCAGTGCAGTGAGTCCAGAGAGTGCACTGGCACCACTGGGGATGCAGTGCAGTGACTCCAGAGAGTGCACTGGCAGCAGTGGGGATGCAGTGCAGTGAGTCCAGAGAGTGCACTGGCACCAGTGGGAATGCAGGGCAGTGAGTCCAGGGAGTGCACTGGTAGCAGTGGGGATGCAGTGCAGTGAGTCCAGAGAGTTCACTGGCACCAGTGGGGATGCAGTGCAGTGACTCCAGAGAGTGCACTGGCACCACTGGGGATGCAGTGCAGTGAGTCCAGAGAGTTCACTGGCACTACTGGGGATGCAGTGCAGTGAGTCCAGAGAGTGCACTGGCACCAGTGGGGATGCAGTGCAGTGAGTCCTTATAGTGCACTGGCACCACTGGTGATGCAGTGCAGTGACTCCAGAGAGTGCACTGGCACCAGTGGGGATGCAGTGTAGTGAGTCCAGAGAGTTCACTGGCACCAGTGGGGTTGCAGTGCAGTGAATCCAGAGAGTGCACTGGCACCAGTGGGGATGCAGTGCAGTGAGTCCAGGCAGTTCACTGGCACCAGTGGGGATGCAGTGCAGTGAGTCCAGGCAGTTCACTGGCACCAGTGGGGATGCAGTGCAGTGTCTCCAGAGAGTATAGTGGCACCAGTGGGGATGCAGTGCAGTGACTCCAGAGAGTGCACTGGCACCAGTGGGGATGCAGTGCAGTGAGTCCAGAGAGTGCACTGGCACCAGTGGGGTTGCAGTGCAGTGAGTCCAGAAAGTGCACTGGCACCAGTGGGGATGCAGTGCAGTGAGTCCAGAGAGTGCACTGGCACCACTGGGGATGCAGTGCAGTGACTCCAGAGAGTGCACTGGCACCAGTGGGGATGCAGTGCAGTGAGTCCAGAGAGTGCACTGGCACCAGTGGGGATGCACTGCAGTGAGTCCAGAGAGTGCACTGGCACCAGTGGGGATGCAGTGCAGTGAGTCCAGAGAGTGCACTGGCACCAGTGGGCATGCAGTGCAGTGAGTCCAGAGAGTGCACTGGCAACAGTGCGGTTGCAGTGCAGTGAGTCCAGAGAGTGCACTGGCACCAGTGGGGATGCAGTGCAGTGAGTCCAGAGAGTGCACTGGCACCAGTGGGGATGCAGTGCAGTGAGTCCAGAGAGTGCACTGGCACCAGTGGGGTTGCAGTGCAGTGAGTCCAGAGAGTGCACTGGCACCAGTGGGGATGCAGTGCAGTGAGTCCAGAGAGTGCACTGGCAGCAATGGGGATGCTGTGCAGTGACTCCAGAGAGTGCACTGGCACCACTGGGGATGCAGTGCAATGAGTCCAGAGAGTGCACTGGCACCAGTGGGGATGCAGTGCAGTGAGTCCAGAGAGTGCTCTGGCAGCAGTGGGGATGCAGTGCAGTGAGTCCAGAGAGTGCACTGTTACCAGTGGGGATGCAGTGCAGTGACTCCAGAGAGTGCACTGGCAGCAGTGGGGATGCAGTGCAGTGACTCCAGAGAGTGCACTGGCACCAGTGGGGATGCAGTGCAGTGAGTCCAGAGAGTGCACTGGCACCACTGGGGATGCACTGCAGTGACTCCAGAGAGTGCACTGGCACCAGTGGGGATGCAGTGCAGTGAGTCCAGAGAGTGCACTGGCACCAGTGGGGATGCACTGCAGTGAGTCCAGAAAGTGCACTGGCACTACTGGGGATGCAGTGCAGTGAGTCCAGAGAGTGCACTGGCACCAGTGGAGATGCAGTGCAGTGAGTCCAGAGAGTGCACTGGCACCACTGGGGATGCAGTGTAGTGAGTCCAGAGAGTGCACTGGCACCAGTGGGGTTGCAGTGCAGTGACTCCAGAGAGTGCACTGGCACCAGTGGGTATGCAGTGCAGTGAGTGCAGAGAGTGCACTGGCACCAGTGGGGATGCAGTGCAGTCAGTCCAGAGAGTGCAATGGCACCAGTGGGGATGCAAAGCAGTGACTCCAGAGAGTGCACTGGCACCACTGGGGATGCACTGCAGTGTCTCCAGAGAGTGCACTGGCACCAGTGGGGATGCAGTGCAGTGAGTCCAGAGAGTGCACTGGCATCACTGGGGATGCAGTGCAGTGACTCCAGAGAGTGCACTGGCACCTGTGGGGTTGCAGTGCAGTGACTCCAGAGAGTGCACTGGCACCACTGGGGATGCATTGCAGTGAGTCCAGAGAGTGCACTGGCACCAGTGGGGATGCAGTGCAGTGAGTCCTGAGAGTGCGCTGGCACCAGTGGGAATGCAGTGCAGTGACTCCAGAGAGTTCACTGGCACCAGTGCGGATGCACTGCAGTGAGTCCAGACAGTGCACTGGCACCACTGGGGATGCCGTGCAGTGAGTCCAGAGAGTGCACTGTCACCAGTGGGGATGCAGTGCAGTGAGTCCAGAGAGTTCACTGGCACCAGTGGGGATGCAGTGCAGTGAGTCCAGAGAGTGCACTGTCACCAGTGGGGATGCAGTGCAGTGAGTCCAGAGAGTGCACTGGCACCACTAGGGATGCAGTGCAGTGAGTCCAGAAAGTGCACTGGCACTACAGGGGATGCAGTGCAGTGAGTCCAGAGAGTGCACTGGCACCAGTGGGGATGCAGTGCAGTGAGTCCAGAGAGTTCACTGGCACCAGTGGGGATGCAGTGCAGTGACTCCAGAGAGTGCACTGGCACCAGTGGGGATGCACTGCAGTGAGTCCAGACAGTGCACTGGCACCACTGGGGATGCAGTGCAGTGACTCCATAGACTGCACTGGCACCAGTGGGGATGCAGTGCAGTGAGTCCAGAGAGTGCACTGGCACCAGTGGGGATGCAGTGCAGTGAGTCCAGAGAGTGCACTGGCTCCACTAGGGATGCAGTGCAGTGACTCCATAAAGTGCACAGGCACTACTGCGTATGCAGTGCAGTGAGTCCAGAGAGTGCACTGGCACCAGTGGGGATGCAGTGCAGTGAGTCCAGAGAGTGCACTGGCACCCCTGGGGATGCAGTGCAGTGAGTCCAGAGAGTGCACTGGCACCAGTGGGGTTGCAGTGCAGTGAGTCCAGAGAGTGCACTGGCACCAGTGGGAATGCAGTGCAGTGAGTCCAGAGAGTGCACTGGCAGCAGTGGGGATGCAGTGTAGTGAGTCCAGAGAGTGCACTGGCACCAGTGGGGTTGCAGTGCAGTGAGTCCAGAGAGTGCACTGGCACCAGTGGGAATACAGTGCAGTGAGTCCAGAGAGTGCACTGGCAGCAGTGGGGATGCAGTGCAGTAAGTCCAGAGAGTGCACTGGCACCACTGGGGACGCAGTGCAGTGACTCCAGAGAGTGCACTGGCACCAGTGGGGATGCAGTGCAGTGAGTCCAGAGAGTGCACTGGCACCAGTGGGGATGCAGTGCAGTGAGTCCAGAGAGTGCACTGGCACCAGTGGGGTTGCAGTGCAGTGAGTCCAGAGAGTGCACTGGCACCAGTGGGGATGCAGTGCAGTCAGTCCAGAGAGTGCAGTGGCACCAGTGGGGATGCAAAGCAGTGACTCCAGAGAGTGCACTGGCACCAGTGGGGATGCAGTGCAGTGAGTCCAGAGAGTGCATTGCCACCAGTGGGGATGCCGTGCAGTGACTCCAGAGAGTGCACTGGCAGCAGTGGGGATGCAGTGCAGTGAGTCCAGAGAGTGCACTGGCACCAGTGGGGATGCAGTGCAGTGACTCCAGAGAGTGCACTGGCACCAGTGGGGATGCAGTGCAGTGAGTCTAGAGAGTGCACTGGCACCAGTGGGGATGCAGTGCAGTGAGTCCAGAGAGTGCACTGGCACCAGTGGGGATGCAGTGCAGTGACTCCAGAGAGTGCTCTGGCACCAGTGGGGATGCAGTGCAGTGAGTCCAGAGAGTGCACTGGCACCAGTGGGGATGCAGTGCAGTGAGTCCAGAGAGTGCACTGGCACCACTGGGGATGCAGTGCAGTGAGTCCAGAGAGTGCACTGGCACCAGTGGGGATGCAGTGCAGTGAGTCCAGAGAGTTCACTGGCACCACTGGGGATGCAGTGCAGTGAGTCCAGAGAGTGCACTGGCACCAGTGGGGATGCACTGCAGTGAGTCCAGAGAGTGCATTGGCACCAGTGGGGATGCAGTGCAGTGAGTCCAGAGAGTGCACTGGTACAAGTGGGGATGCAGTGCAGTGAGTTCAGAGAGTGCACTGGCACCACTGCGGATCAGTGCAGTGACTCTAGAGAATGCACTGGCACCAGTGGGGTTGGAGTGCAGTGACTGTAGAGAGTGCACTGGCACCACTGCGGATCAGTGCAGTGACTCTAGAGAGTGCACTGTCACCAGTGGGGATGCAGTGCAGTGAGTGCAGAGAGTGCACTGGCAGCAGTGGGGATGCAGTGCAGTGAGTCCAGAGAGTGCACTGGCACCACTGGGGATGCAGTGCAGTGAGTCCAGAGAGTGCACTGGAACCACTGGGGATGCAGTGCAGTGAGTCCAGAGAGTTCACTGGCACCAGTGGGGATGCAGTGCAGTGACTGCAGAGAGTGCACGGGCACCACTGGGGATGCACTGCAGTGACTCCAGAGAGTGCATTGGCACCAGTGGGGATGCAGTGCAGTGACTCCAGAGAGTGCACTGGCACCAGTGGGGATGCAGTGCAGTGAGTCCAGAGAGTGCACTGGCACCAGTGGGGATGCAGTGCAGTGACTCCAGAGAGTGCACTGGCACCAGTGGGGATGCAGTGCAGTGAGTCCAGAGAGTGCACTGGCACCAGTGGGGATGCAGTGTAGTGAGTCCAGAGAGTTCACTGGCACCAGTGGGGTTGCAGTGTAGTGAGTCCAGAGAGTGCACTGGCACCACTGGGGATGCAGTGCAGTGAGTCCCGAGAGTGCACTGGCACCACTGGGGATGCAGTGCAGTGAGCCCAGAGAGTGCACTGGCACCAGTGGGGATGCAGTGCAGTAAGTCCAGAGAGTGCACTGGCACCAGTGGGGTTGCAGTGCAGTGAGTCCAGAGAGTGCACTGGCACCACTGCGGATGCAGTGCAGTGACTCCAGAGAGTGCACTGGCACCAGTGGGGATGCAGTGCAGTGAGTCCAGAGAGTGCACTGGCACCAGTGGGGATGCAGTGCAGTGAGTCCAGAGAGTGCACTGGCACCAGTGGGGATGCAGTGTAGTGAGTCCAGAGAGTTCACTGGCACCAGTGGGGTTGCAGTGTAGTGAGTCCAGAGAGTGCACTGGCACCACTGGGGATGCAGTGAAGTGAGTCCCGAGAGTGCACTGGCACCACTGGGGATGCAGTGCAGTGAGTCCAGAGAGTGCACTGGCACCAGTGGGGATGCAGTGCAGTGAGTCCTGAGAGTGCACTGGCACCAGTGGGGATGCAGTGCAGTGAGTCCAGAGAGTGCACTGGCACCACTGGGGATGCAGTGCAGTGACTCCAGAGAGTGCACTGGCACTAGTGGGGATACAGTGCAGTGAGTCCGGAGAGTGCACTGGCACCAGTGGGGATGCAGTGCAGTGAGTCCAGAGAGTGCACTGGCACCACTTGGGATGCGGTGCAGTGACTCCAGAAAGTGCACTGGCACTACTGGGGATGCAGTGCAGTGAGTCCCGAGAGTGCACTGGCACCACTGGGGATGCAGTGCAGTGAGCCCAGAGAGTGCACTGGCACCAGTGGGGATGCAGTGCAGTGAGTCCAGAGAGTGCACTGGCACCAGTGGGGTTGCAGTGCAGTGAGTCCAGAGAGTGCACTGGGACCAGTGGGCATGCAGTGCAGTGACTCCAGAGAGTGCACTGGCAGCAGTGGGGTTGCAGTGCAGTGAGCCCAGAGAGTGCCCTGGCACCAGTGGGGATGCAGTGCAGTGAGTCCAGAGAGTGCACTGGCACCAGTTGGGATGCAGTGCAGTGGGTCCGAAGAGTGCACTGGCACCAGTGGGGATGCAGTGCAGTGACTCCAGAGAGTGCACTTGCACCAGTGGGGATGCAGTGCAGTGAGTCCAGAGAGTGCACTGGCACCACTGGGGATGCAGTGCAGTGAGTCCAGAGAGTGCACTGGCACCAGTGGGGATGCAGTGCAGTGAGTCCAGAGAGTGCACTGGCACCACTTGGGATGCGGTGCAGTGAGTCCAGAGAGTGCACTGGCACTACTGGGGATGCAGTGCAGTGAGTCCCGAGAGTGCACTGGCACCACTGGGGATGCAGTGCAGTGAGTCCAGAGAGTGCACTGGCAGCAGTGGGGATGCAGTGCAGTGAGTCCAGAGAGTGCACTGGCAGCAGTGGGGATGCAGTGCAGTGACTCCAGAGAGTGGACTGGCACCAGTGGGGATGCACTGCAGTGAGTCCAGAAAGTGCACTGGCACCAGTGGGGATGCAGTGCAGTGAGTCCAGAGAGTGCACTGGCACCAGTGGGGTTGCAGTGCAGTGAGTCCAGAGAGTGCACTGGCACCAGTGGGGATGCAGTGCAGTCAGTCCAGAGAGTGCAATGGCACCAGTGGGGATGCAAAGCAGTGAGTCCAGAGAGTGCACTGGCACCAGTGGGAATGCAGTGCAGTGAGTTGAGAGAGTGCACTGGAACCAGTGGGGATGCACTGCAGTGTCTCCAGAGAGTGCACTGGCACCAGTGGGGATGCAGTGCAGTGAGTCCAGAGAGTGCATTGGCACCAGTGGGAATGCAGTGCAGTGACTCCAGAGAGTGCACTGGCACCACTGGGGATGCAGTGCAGTGAGTCCAGAGAGTGCACTGGCACCAGTGGGGATGCAGTGCAGTGACTCCAGAGAGTGCACTGGCAGCAGTGGGGATGCAGTGCAGTGAGTCTAGAGAGTGCACTGGCACCAGTGGGGATGCAGTGCAGTGAGTCCAGAGAGTGCACTGGCACCAGTGGGGATGCAGTGCAGTGACTCCAGACAGTGCACTGGCACCAGTGGGGATGCAGTGCAGTGAGTCCAGAGAGTGCACTGGTACCAGTGGCGTTGGAGTGCAGTGACTCTAGAGAGTGCACTGGCACCAGTGGGGATGCAGTGCAGTGACTCCAGAGAGTGCACTGGCACCACTGGGGATGCAGTGCAGTGAGTCCAGAGAGTGCATTGGCACCACTGGGGATGCAGTGCAGTGAGTCCAGAGAGTGCACTGGCACCAGTGGGGATGCAATGCAGTGACTCCAGAGAGTGCACTGGCACCACTGGGGATGCAGTGCAGTGAGTCCAGAGAGTGCACTGGCACCACTGGGGATGCAGTGCAGTGACTCCAGAGAGTGCACTGGCAGCAGTGGGGATGCAGTGCAGTGAGTCCAGAGAGTGCACTGGCACCAGTGGGAATGCAGGGCAGTGAGTCCAGGGAGTGCACTGGTAGCAGTGGGGATGCAGTGCAGTGAGTCCAGAGAGTTCACTGGCACCAGTGGGGATGCAGTGCAGTGACTCCAGAGAGTGCACTGGCACCAGTGGGGATGCAGTGCAGTGAGTCCAGAGAGTTCACTGGCACTACTGGGGATGCAGTGCAGTGAGTCCAGAGAGTGCACTGGCACCAGTGGGGATGCAGTGCAGTGAGTCCTTATAGTGCACTGGCACCACTGGGGATGCAGTGCAGTGACTCCAGAGAGTGCACTGGCACCAGTGGGGATGCAGTGCAGTGAGTCCAGAGAGTGCACTGGCACCAGTGGGGATGCAGTGCAGTGAGTCCAGAGAGTGCACTGGCACCAGTGGGGTTGCAGTGCAGTGAGTCCAGAGAGTGCACTGGCACCAGTGGGGATGCAGTGCAGTCAGTCCAGAGAGTGCAGTGGCACCAGTGGGGATGCAAAGCAGTGACTCCAGAGAGTGCACTGGCACCAGTGGGGATGCAGTGCAGTGAGTCCAGAGAGTGCATTGCCACCAGTGGGGATGCCGTGCAGTGACTCCAGAGAGTGCACTGGCAGCAGTGGGGATGCAGTGCAGTGAGTCCAGAGAGTGCACTGGCACCAGTGGGGATGCAGTGCAGTGACTCCAGAGAGTGCACTGGCACCAGTGGGGATGCAGTGCAGTGAGTCTAGAGAGTGCACTGGCACCAGTGGGGATGCAGTGCAGTGAGTCCAGAGAGTGCACTGGCACCAGTGGGGATGCAGTGCAGTGACTCCAGAGAGTGCTCTGGCACCAGTGGGGATGCAGTGCAGTGAGTCCAGAGAGTGCACTGGCACCAGTGGGGATGCAGTGCAGTGAGTCCAGAGAGTGCACTGGCACCACTGGGGATGCAGTGCAGTGAGTCCAGAGAGTGCACTGGCACCAGTGGGGATGCAGTGCAGTGAGTCCAGAGAGTTCACTGGCACCACTGGGGATGCAGTGCAGTGAGTCCAGAGAGTGCACTGGCACCAGTGGGGATGCACTGCAGTGAGTCCAGAGAGTGCATTGGCACCAGTGGGGATGCAGTGCAGTGAGTCCAGAGAGTGCACTGGTACAAGTGGGGATGCAGTGCAGTGAGTTCAGAGAGTGCACTGGCACCACTGCGGATCAGTGCAGTGACTCTAGAGAATGCACTGGCACCAGTGGGGTTGGAGTGCAGTGACTGTAGAGAGTGCACTGGCACCACTGCGGATCAGTGCAGTGACTCTAGAGAGTGCACTGTCACCAGTGGGGATGCAGTGCAGTGAGTGCAGAGAGTGCACTGGCAGCAGTGGGGATGCAGTGCAGTGAGTCCAGAGAGTGCACTGGCACCACTGGGGATGCAGTGCAGTGAGTCCAGAGAGTGCACTGGAACCACTGGGGATGCAGTGCAGTGAGTCCAGAGAGTTCACTGGCACCAGTGGGGATGCAGTGCAGTGACTGCAGAGAGTGCACGGGCACCACTGGGGATGCACTGCAGTGACTCCAGAGAGTGCATTGGCACCAGTGGGGATGCAGTGCAGTGACTCCAGCGAGTGCACTGGCACCAGTGGGGATGCAGTGCAGTGAGTCCAGAGAGTGCACTGGCACCAGTGGGGATGCAGTGCAGTGAGTCCAGAGAGTGCACTGGCACCAGTGGGGATGCAGTGCAGTGAGTCCAGAGAGTGCACTGGCACCAGTGGGGATGCAGTGTAGTGAGTCCAGAGAGTTCACTGGCACCAGTGGGGTTGCAGTGTAGTGAGTCCAGAGAGTGCACTGGCACCACTGGGGATGCAGTGCAGTGAGTCCCGAGAGTGCACTGGCACCACTGGGGATGCAGTGCAGTGAGCCCAGAGAGTGCACTGGCACCAGTGGGGATGCAGTGCAGTAAGTCCAGAGAGTGCACTGGCACCAGTGGGGTTGCAGTGCAGTGAGTCCAGAGAGTGCACTGGCACCACTGCGGATGCAGTGCAGTGACTCCAGAGAGTGCACTGGCACCAGTGGGGATGCAGTGCAGTGAGTCCACAGAGTGCACTGGCACCAGTGGGGATGCAGTGCAGTGAGTCCAGAGAGTGCACTGGCACCAGTGGGGATGCAGTGTAGTGAGTCCAGAGAGTTCACTGGCACCAGTGGGGTTGCAGTGTAGTGAGTCCAGAGAGTGCACTGGCACCACTGGGGATGCAGTGAAGTGAGTCCCGAGAGTGCACTGGCACCACTGGGGATGCAGTGCAGTGAGTCCAGAGAGTGCACTGGCACCAGTGGGGATGCAGTGCAGTGAGTCCTGAGAGTGCACTGGCACCAGTGGGGATGCAGTGCAGTGAGTCCAGAGAGTGCACTGGCACCACTGGGGATGCAGTGCAGTGACTCCAGAGAGTGCACTGGCACTAGTGGGGATACAGTGCAGTGAGTCCGGAGAGTGCACTGGCACCAGTGGGGATGCAGTGCAGTGAGTCCAGAGAGTGCACTGGCACCACTTGGGATGCGGTGCAGTGACTCCAGAAAGTGCACTGGCACTACTGGGGATGCAGTGCAGTGAGTCCCGAGAGTGCACTGGCACCACTGGGGATGCAGTGCAGTGAGCCCAGAGAGTGCACTGGCACCAGTGGGGATGCAGTGCAGTGAGTCCAGAGAGTGCACTGGCACCAGTGGGGTTGCAGTGCAGTGAGTCCAGAGAGTGCACTGGGACCAGTGGGCATGCAGTGCAGTGACTCCAGAGAGTGCACTGGCAGCAGTGGGGTTGCAGTGCAGTGAGCCCAGAGAGTGCCCTGGCACCAGTGGGGATGCAGTGCAGTGAGTCCAGAGAGTGCACTGGCACCAGTTGGGATGCAGTGCAGTGGGTCCGAAGAGTGCACTGGCACCAGTGGGGATGCAGTGCAGTGACTCCAGAGAGTGCACTTGCACCAGTGGGGATGCAGTGCAGTGAGTCCAGAGAGTGCACTGGCACCACTGGGGATGCAGTGCAGTGAGTCCAGAGAGTGCACTGGCACCAGTGGGGATGCAGTGCAGTGAGTCCAGAGAGTGCACTGGCACCACTTGGGATGCGGTGCAGTGAGTCCAGAGAGTGCACTGGCACTACTGGGGATGCAGTGCAGTGAGTCCCGAGAGTGCACTGGCACCACTGGGGATGCAGTGCAGTGAGTCCAGAGAGTGCACTGGCAGCAGTGGGGATGCAGTGCAGTGAGTCCAGAGAGTGCACTGGCAGCAGTGGGGATGCAGTGCAGTGACTCCAGAGAGTGGACTGGCACCAGTGGGGATGCACTGCAGTGAGTCCAGAAAGTGCACTGGCACCAGTGGGGATGCAGTGCAGTGAGTCCAGAGAGTGCACTGGCACCAGTGGGGTTGCAGTGCAGTGAGTCCAGAGAGTGCACTGGCACCAGTGGGGATGCAGTGCAGTCAGTCCAGAGAGTGCAATGGCACCAGTGGGGATGCAAAGCAGTGAGTCCAGAGAGTGCACTGGCACCAGTGGGAATGCAGTGCAGTGAGTTGAGAGAGTGCACTGGAACCAGTGGGGATGCACTGCAGTGTCTCCAGAGAGTGCACTGGCACCAGTGGGGATGCAGTGCACTGAGTCCAGAGAGTGCATTGGCACCAGTGGGAATGCAGTGCAGTGACTCCAGAGAGTGCACTGGCACCACTGGGGATGCAGTGCAGTGAGTCCAGAGAGTGCACTGGCACCAGTGGGGATGCAGTGCAGTGACTCCAGAGAGTGCACTGGCAGCAGTGGGGATGCAGTACAGTGAGTCTAGAGAGTGCACTGGCACCAGTGGGGATGCAGTGCAGTGAGTCCAGAGAGTGCACTGGCACCAGTGGGGATGCAGTGCAGTGACTCCAGACAGTGCACTGGCACCAGTGGGGATGCAGTGCAGTGAGTCCAGAGAGTGCACTGGTACCAGTGGCGTTGGAGTGCAGTGACTCTAGAGAGTGCACTGGCACCAGTGGGGATGCAGTGCAGTGACTCCAGAGAGTGCACTGGCACCACTGGGGATGCAGTGCAGTGAGTCCAGAGAGTGCATTGGCACCACTGGGGATGCAGTGCAGTGAGTCCAGAGAGTGCACTGGCACCAGTGGGGATGCAGTGCAGTGACTCCAGAGAGTGCACTGGCACCACTGGGGATGCAGTGCAGTGAGTCCAGAGAGTGCACTGGCACCACTGGGGATGCAGTGCAGTGACTCCAGAGAGTGCACTGGCAGCAGTGGGGATGCAGTGCAGTGAGTCCAGAGAGTGCACTGGCACCAGTGGGAATGCAGGGCAGTGAGTCCAGGGAGTGCACTGGTAGCAGTGGGGATGCAGTGCAGTGAGTCCAGAGAGTTCACTGGCACCAGTGGGGATGCAGTGCAGTGACTCCAGAGAGTGCACTGGCACCAGTGGGGATGCAGTGCAGTGAGTCCAGAGAGTTCACTGGCACTACTGGGGATGCAGTGCAGTGAGTCCAGAGAGTGCACTGGCACCAGTGGGGATGCAGTGCAGTGAGTCCTTATAGTGCACTGGCACCACTGGGGATGCAGTGCAGTGACTCCAGAGAGTGCACTGGCACCAGTGGGGATGCAGTGTAGTGAGTCCAGAGAGTTCACTGGCACCAGTGGGGTTGCAGTGCAGTGAATCCAGAGAGTGCACTGGCACCAGTGGGGATGCAGTGCAGTGAGTCCAGGCAGTTCACTGGCACCAGTGGGGATGCAGTGCAGTGAGTCCAGGCAGTTCACTGGCACCAGTGGGGATGCAGTGCAGTGTCTCCAGAGAGTATAGTGGCACCAGTGGGGATGCAGTGCAGTGACTCCAGAGAGTGCACTGGCACCAGTGGGGATGCAGTGCAGTGAGTCCAGAGAGTGCACTGGCACCAGTGGGGTTGCAGTGCAGTGAGTCCAGAAAGTGCACTGGCACCAGTGGGGATGCAGTGCAGTGAGTCCAGAGAGTGCACTGGCACCACTGGGGATGCAGTGCAGTGACTCCAGAGAGTGCACTGGCACCAGTGGGGATGCAGTGCAGTGAGTCCAGAGAGTGCACTGGCACCAGTGGGGATGCACTGCAGTGAGTCCAGAGAGTGCACTGGCACCAGTGGGGATGCAGTGCAGTGAGTCCAGAGAGTGCACTGGCACCAGTGGGCATGCAGTGCAGTGAGTCCAGAGAGTGCACTGGCAACAGTGCGGTTGCAGTGCAGTGAGTCCAGAGAGTGCACTGGCACCAGTGGGGATGCAGTGCAGTGAGTCCAGAGAGTGCACTGGCACCAGTGGGGATGCAGTGCAGTGAGTCCAGAGAGTGCACTGGCACCAGTGGGGTTGCAGTGCAGTGAGTCCAGAGAGTGCACTGGCACCAGTGGGGATGCAGTGCAGTGAGTCCAGAGAGTGCACTGGCAGCAATGGGGATGCAGTGCAGTGACTCCAGAGAGTGCACTGGCACCACTGGGGATGCAGTGCAATGAGTCCAGAGAGTGCACTGGCACCAGTGGGGATGCAGTGCAGTGAGTCCAGAGAGTGCTCTGGCAGCAGTGGGGATGCAGTGCAGTGAGTCCAGAGAGTGCACTGTTACCAGTGGGGATGCAGTGCAGTGACTCCAGAGAGTGCACTGGCAGCAGTGGGGATGCAGTGCAGTGACTCCAGAGAGTGCACTGGCACCAGTGGGGATGCAGTGCAGTGAGTCCAGAGAGTGCACTGGCACCACTGGGGATGCACTGCAGTGACTCCAGAGAGTGCACTGGCACCAGTGGGGATGCAGTGCAGTGAGTCCAGAGAGTGCACTGGCACCAGTGGGGATGCACTGCAGTGAGTCCAGAAAGTGCACTGGCACTACTGGGGATGCAGTGCAGTGAGTCCAGAGAGTGCACTGGCACCAGTGGAGATGCAGTGCAGTGAGTCCAGAGAGTGCACTGGCACCACTGGGGATGCAGTGTAGTGAGTCCAGAGAGTGCACTGGCACCAGTGGGGTTGCAGTGCAGTGACTCCAGAGAGTGCACTGGCACCAGTGGGTATGCAGTGCAGTGAGTGCAGAGAGTGCACTGGCACCAGTGGGGATGCAGTGCAGTCAGTCCAGAGAGTGCAATGGCACCAGTGGGGATGCAAAGCAGTGACTCCAGAGAGTGCACTGGCACCACTGGGGATGCACTGCAGTGTCTCCAGAGAGTGCACTGGCACCAGTGGGGATGCAGTGCAGTGAGTCCAGAGAGTGCACTGGCATCACTGGGGATGCAGTGCAGTGACTCCAGAGAGTGCACTGGCACCAGTGGGGTTGCAGTGCAGTGACTCCAGAGAGTGCACTGGCACCACTGGGGATGCATTGCAGTGAGTCCAGAGAGTGCACTGGCACCAGTGGGGATGCAGTGCAGTGAGTCCTGAGAGTGCGCTGGCACCAGTGGGAATGCAGTGCAGTGACTCCAGAGAGTTCACTGGCACCAGTGCGGATGCACTGCAGTGAGTCCAGACAGTGCACTGGCACCACTGGGGATGCCGTGCAGTGAGTCCAGAGAGTGCACTGTCACCAGTGGGGATGCAGTGCAGTGAGTCCAGAGAGTTCACTGGCACCAGTGGGGATGCAGTGCAGTGAGTCCAGAGAGTGCACTGTCACCAGTGGGGATGCAGTGCAGTGAGTCCAGAGAGTGCACTGGCACCACTAGGGATGCAGTGCAGTGAGTCTAGAAAGTGTACTGGCACTACTGGGGATGCAGTGCAGTGAGTCCAGAGAGTGCACTGGCACCAGTGGGGATGCAGTGCAGTGAGTCCAGAGAGTTCACTGGCACCAGTGGGGATGCAGTGCAGTGACTCCAGAGAGTGCACTGGCACCAGTGGGGATGCACTGCAGTGAGTCCAGACAGTGCACTGGCACCACTGGGGATGCAGTGCAGTGACTCCATAGACTGCACTGGCACCAGTGGGGATGCAGTGCAGTGAGTCCAGAGAGTGCACTGGCACCAGTGGGGATGCAGTGCAGTGAGTCCAGAGAGTGCACTGGCTCCACTAGGGATGCAGTGCAGTGACTCCATAAAGTGCACTGGCACTACTGCGTATGCAGTGCAGTGAGTCCAGAGAGTGCACTGGCACCAGTGGGGATGCAGTGCAGTGAGTCCAGAGAGTGCACTGGCACCCCTGGGGATGCAGTGCAGTGAGTCCAGAGAGTGCACTGGCACCAGTGGGGTTGCAGTGCAGTGAGTCCAGAGAGTGCACTGGCACCAGTGGGAATGCAGTGCAGTGAGTCCAGAGAGTGCACTGGCAGCAGTGGGGATGCAGTGTAGTGAGTCCAGAGAGTGCACTGGCACCAGTGGGGTTGCAGTGCAGTGAGTCCAGAGAGTGCACTGGCACCAGTGGGAATACAGTGCAGTGAGTCCAGAGAGTGCACTGGCAGCAGTGGGGATGCAGTGCAGTAAGTCCAGAGAGTGCACTGGCACCACTGGGGACGCAGTGCAGTGACTCCAGAGAGTGCACTGGCACCAGTGGGGATGCAGTGCAGTGAGTCCAGAGAGTGCACTGGCACCAGTGGGGATGCAGTGCAGTGAGTCCAGAGAGTGCACTGGCACCAGTGGGGTTGCAGTGCAGTGAGTCCAGAGAGTGCACTGGCACCAGTGGGGATGCAGTGCAGTCAGTCCAGAGAGTGCAGTGGCACCAGTGGGGATGCAAAGCAGTGACTCCAGAGAGTGCACTGGCACCAGTGGGGATGCAGTGCAGTGAGTCCAGAGAGTGCATTGCCACCAGTGGGGATGCCGTGCAGTGACTCCAGAGAGTGCACTGGCAGCAGTGGGGATGCAGTGCAGTGAGTCCAGAGAGTGCACTGGCACCACTGGGGATGCAGTGCAGTGACTCCAGAGAGTGCACTGGCACCAGTGGGGATGCAGTGCAGTGAGTCTAGAGAGTGCACTGGCACCAGTGGGGATGCAGTGCAGTGAGTCCAGAGAGTGCACTGGCACCAGTGGGGATGCAGTGCAGTGACTCCAGAGAGTGCTCTGGCACCAGTGGGGATGCAGTGCAGTGAGTCCAGAGAGTGCACTGGCACCAGTGGGGATGCAGTGCAGTGAGTCCAGAGAGTGCACTGGCACCACTGGGGATGCAGTGCAGTGAGTCCAGAGAGTGCACTGGCACCAGTGGGGATGCAGTGCAGTGAGTCCAGAGAGTTCACTGGCACCACTGGGGATGCAGTGCAGTGAGTCCAGAGAGTGCACTGGCACCAGTGGGGATGCACTGCAGTGAGTCCAGAGAGTGCATTGGCACCAGTGGGGATGCAGTGCAGTGAGTCCAGAGAGTGCACTGGTACAAGTGGGGATGCAGTGCAGTGAGTTCAGAGAGTGCACTGGCACCACTGCGGATCAGTGCAGTGACTCTAGAGAATGCACTGGCACCAGTGGGGTTGGAGTGCAGTGACTGTAGAGAGTGCACTGGCACCACTGCGGATCAGTGCAGTGACTCTAGAGAGTGCACTGTCACCAGTGGGGATGCAGTGCAGTGAGTGCAGAGAGTGCACTGGCAGCAGTGGGGATGCAGTGCAGTGAGTCCAGAGAGTGCACTGGCACCACTGGGGATGCAGTGCAGTGAGTCCAGAGAGTGCACTGGAACCACTGGGGATGCAGTGCAGTGAGTCCAGAGAGTTCACTGGCACCAGTGGGGATGCAGTGCAGTGACTGCAGAGAGTGCACGGGCACCACTGGGGATGCACTGCAGTGACTCCAGAGAGTGCATTGGCACCAGTGGGGATGCAGTGCAGTGACTCCAGAGAGTGCACTGGCACCAGTGGGGATGCAGTGCAGTGAGTCCAGAGAGTGCACTGGCACCAGTGGGGATGCAGTGCAGTGACTCCAGAGAGTGCACTGGCACCAGTGGGGATGCAGTGCAGTGAGTCCAGAGAGTGCACTGGCACCAGTGGGGATGCAGTGTAGTGAGTCCAGAGAGTTCACTGGCACCAGTGGGGTTGCAGTGTAGTGAGTCCAGAGAGTGCACTGGCACCACTGGGGATGCAGTGCAGTGAGTCCCGAGAGTGCACTGGCACCACTGGGGATGCAGTGCAGTGAGCCCAGAGAGTGCACTGGCACCAGTGGGGATGCAGTGCAGTAAGTCCAGAGAGTGCACTGGCACCAGTGGGGTTGCAGTGCAGTGAGTCCAGAGAGTGCACTGGCACCACTGCGGATGCAGTGCAGTGACTCCAGAGAGTGCACTGGCACCAGTGGGGATGCAGTGCAGTGAGTCCAGAGAGTGCACTGGCACCAGTGGGGATGCAGTGCAGTGAGTCCAGAGAGTGCACTGGCACCAGTGGGGATGCAGTGTAGTGAGTCCAGAGAGTTCACTGGCACCAGTATGGTTGCAGTGTAGTGAGTCCAGAGAGTGCACTGGCACCACTGGGGATGCAGTGAAGTGAGTCCCGAGAGTGCACTGGCACCACTGGGGATGCAGTGCAGTGAGTCCAGAGAGTGCACTGGCACCAGTGGGGATGCAGTGCAGTGAGTCCTGAGAGTGCACTGGCACCAGTGGGGATGCAGTGCAGTGAGTCCAGAGAGTGCACTGGCACCACTGGGGATGCAGTGCAGTGACTCCAGAGAGTGCACTGGCACTAGTGGGGATACAGTGCAGTGAGTCCGGAGAGTGCACTGGCACCAGTGGGGATGCAGTGCAGTGAGTCCAGAGAGTGCACTGGCACCACTTGGGATGCGGTGCAGTGACTCCAGAAAGTGCACTGGCACTACTGGGGATGCAGTGCAGTGAGTCCCGAGAGTGCACTGGCACCACTGGGGATGCAGTGCAGTGAGCCCAGAGAGTGCACTGGCACCAGTGGGGATGCAGTGCAGTGAGTCCAGAGAGTGCACTGGCACCAGTGGGGTTGCAGTGCAGTGAGTCCAGAGAGTGCACTGGGACCAGTGGGCATGCAGTGCAGTGACTCCAGAGAGTGCACTGGCAGCAGTGGGGTTGCAGTGCAGTGAGCCCAGAGAGTGCCCTGGCACCAGTGGGGATGCAGTGCAGTGAGTCCAGAGAGTGCACTGGCACCAGTTGGGATGCAGTGCAGTGGGTCCGAAGAGTGCACTGGCACCAGTGGGGATGCAGTGCAGTGACTCCAGAGAGTGCACTTGCACCAGTGGGGATGCAGTGCAGTGAGTCCAGAGAGTGCACTGGCACCACTGGGGATGCAGTGCAGTGAGTCCAGAGAGTGCACTGGCACCAGTGGGGATGCAGTGCAGTGAGTCCAGAGAGTGCACTGGCACCACTTGGGATGCGGTGCAGTGAGTCCAGAGAGTGCACTGGCACTACTGGGGATGCAGTGCAGTGAGTCCCGAGAGTGCACTGGCACCACTGGGGATGCAGTGCAGTGAGTCCAGAGAGTGCACTGGCAGCAGTGGGGATGCAGTGCAGTGAGTCCAGAGAGTGCACTGGCACCAGTGGGGATGCAGTGCAGTGACTCCAGAGAGTGGACTGGCACCAGTGGGGATGCACTGCAGTGAGTCCAGAAAGTGCACTGGCACCAGTGGGGATGCAGTGCAGTGACTCCAGAGAGTGCACTGGCACCACGGGGGATGCAGTGCAGTGACTCCAGACAGTGCACTGGCACCAGTGGGGATGCACTGCAGTGACTCCAGAGAGTGCATTGGCACCAGTGGGGATGCAGTGCAGTGACTCCAGAGAGTGCACTGGCACCACTGGGGATGCAGTGCAGTGAGTCCAGAGAGTTCACTGGCACCAGTGGGGATGCAGTGCAGTGACTCCAGAGAGTGCACTGGCACTACTGGGGATGCAGTGTAGTGAGTCCAGAGAGTGCACTGGCACCAGTGGGCATGCACTGCAGGTAGTCCAGAGAGTGCATTGGCACCAGTGGGGATGTAGTGCAGTGAGTCCAGAGAGTGCACTGGCACCACTGGGGATGCAGTGCAGTGAGTCCAGAGAGTGCACTGGCACCAGTGGGGATGCAGTGCAGTGAGTCCAGAGAGTGCACTGGCACCACTAGGGATGCAGTGCAGTGACTCCAGAAAGTGCACTGGCACTACTGGGGATGCAGTGCAGTGAGTCCAGAGAGTGCACTGGCACCAGTGGGGGTGCAGTGCAGTGAGTCCAGAGAGTGCACTGGCACCAGTGGGGATGCAGTGCAGTGAGTCCAGAGAGTGCACTGGCACCAGTGGGGATGCACTGCAGTGAGTCCTTAGATTGCACTGGCACCAGTGGGGATGCAGTGCAGTGAGTCCAGAGAGTGCACTGGCACCAGTGGGGATGCAGTGCAGTGAGTCCAGAGAGTGCACTGGCACCAGTGGGGATGCAGTGCAGTGAGTCCAGAGAGTGCATTGGCACCAGTGGGGATGCAGTGCAGTGACTCCAGAGAGTACACTGGCACCACTGGGGATGCACTGCAGTGACTCCAGAGAGTGCACTGGCACCACTGGGGATGTCGTGCAGTGAGTCCAGAGAGTGCACTGTCACCACTGGGGATGCAGTGCAGTGAGTCCAGAGAGTTCACTGGCACCACCAGGGATGCAGTGCAGTGACTCCAGAAAGTGCACTGGCACCAGTGGGGATGCAGTGCAGTGAGTCCAGAGAGTGCACTGGCACCACTGGGGATGCAGTGCAGTGAGTCCAGAGAGTTCACTGGCACCAGTGGGGATGCAGTGCAGTGACTCCAGAGAGTGCACTGGCACCAGTGGGGATGCACTGCAGTGAGTCCAGACAGTGCACTGGCACCAGTGGGGATGCAGTGCAGTGACTCCAGAGAGTGCACTGGCACCACTGGGGATGCAGTGCAGTGAGTCCAGAGAGTGCACTGGCATCACTGGGGATGCAGTGCAGTGACTCCAGAGAGTGCACTGGCACCACTAGGGATGCAGTGCAGTGACTCCAGAAAGTGCACTGGCACCAGTGGGGATGCAGTGCAGTGAGTCCAGAGAGTGCACTGGCACCAGTGGGGATGCAGTGCGATGAGTCCAGAGAGTGCACTGGCACCAGTGGGGATGCAGTGTAGTGAGTCCAGAGAGTGCACTGGCACCAGTGGGGTTGCAGTGCAGTGATTCCAGAGAGTGCACTGGCACCACTGGGGATGCAGTGCAGTGAGTCCAGAGAGTGCACTGGCACCACTGGGGATGCATTGCAGTGACTCCAGAGAGTGCACTGGCACCAGTGGGGATGCAGTGCAGTGAGTCCAGAGAGTTCACTGGCACCAGTGGGGATGCAGTGCAGTGAGTCCAGAGAGTGCACTGGCACCAGTGGGGTTGCAGTGCAGTGAGTCCAGAGAGTGCACTGGCACCAGTGGGGATGCAGTGCAGTCAGTCCAGAGAGTGCAATGGCACCAGTGGGGATGCAAAGCAGTGAGTCCAGAGAGTGCACTGGCACCAGTGGTAATGCAGTGCAGTGAGTTGAGAGAGTGCACTGGAACCAGTGGGGATGCACTGCAGTGCCTCCAGAGAGTGCACTGGCACCAGTGGGGATGCAGTGCAGTGAGTCCAGAGAGTGCATTGACACCAGTGGGGATGCAGTGCAGTGACTCCAGAGAGTGCAATGGCACCAGTGGGGATGCAGTGCAGTGAGTCCAGAGAGTGCACTGGCACCACTGGGGATGCAGTGCAGTGACTCCAGAGAGTGCACTGGCACCAGTGGGGATGCAGTGCAGTGAGTCTAGAGAGTGCACTGGCACCACTGGGGATGCAGTGCAGTGACTCCAGAGAGTGCACTGGCACCAGTAGGGATGCAGTGCAGTGACTCCAGAGAGTGCTCTGGCAGTAGTGGGGATGCAGTGCAGTGAGTCCAGAGAGTGTACTGGTACCAGTGGGGTTGGAGTGCAGTGACTCTAGAGAGTGCACTGGCACCAGTGGGGATGCAGTGCAGTGAGTGCAGAGAGTGCACTGGCACCAGTGGGGATGCACTGCAGTGAGTCCAGACAGTGCACTGGCACTAGTGGGGATGCAGTGCAGTGACTCCAGAGAGTGCACTGGCACCAGTGGGGATGGAGTGCAGTGAGTCCAGAGAGTGCACTGGCACCACTGGGGATGCAGTGCAGTGAGTCCAGAGAGTGCACTGGCACCACTAGGGATGCAGTGCAGTGTCTCCAGAAAGTGCACTGGCACTACTGGGGATGCAGTGCAGTGAGTCCAGAGAGTGCACTGGCACCAGTGGTGTTGCAGTGCAGTGAGTCCAGAGAGTGCACTGGCACCAGTGGGGATGCAGTGCAGTGAGTCCAGAGAGTGCACTGGCAGCAATGGGGATGCAGTGCAGTGACTCCAGAGAGTGCACTGGCACCACTGGGGATGCAGTGCAATGAGTCCAGAGAGTGCACTGGCACCAGTGGGGATGCAGTGCAGTGACTCCAGAGAGTGCACTGGCACCAGTTGGGATGCAGTGCAGTGAGTCCAGAGAGTGCACTGGCACCAGTGGGGTTGCAGTGCAGTGAGTCCAGAGAGTGCACTGGCACCAGTGGGGATGCAGTGCAGTCAGTCCAGAGAGTGCAATGGCACCAGTGGGGATGCAAAGCAGTGAGTCCAGAGAGTGCACTGGCACCAGTGGGAATGCAGTGCAGTGAGTTGAGAGAGTGCACTGGAACCAGTGGGGATGCACTGCAGTGTCTCCAGAGAGTGCACTGGCAGCAGTGGGGATGCAGTGCAGTGAGTCTAGAGAGTGCACTGGCACCAGTGGGGATGCAGTGCAGTGAGTCCAGAGAGTGCACTGGCACCAGTGGGGATGCAGTGCAGTGACTCCAGACAGTGCACTGGCACCAGTGGGGATGCAGTGCAGTGAGTCCAGAGAGTGCATTGGCACCAGTGGGAATGCAGTGCAGTGACTCCAGAGAGTGCACTGGCACCACTGGGGATGCAGTGCAGTGAGTCCAGAGAGTGCACTGGCACCAGTGGGGATGCAGTGCAGTGACTCCAGAGAGTGCACTGGCAGCAGTGGGGATGCAGTGCAGTGAGTCTAGAGAGTGCACTGGCACCAGTGGGGATGCAGTGCAGTGAGTCCAGAGAGTGCACTGGCACCAGTGGGGATGCAGTGCAGTGACTCCAGACAGTGCACTGGCACCAGTGGGGATGCAGTGCAGTGAGTCCAGAGAGTGCACTGGTACCAGTGGGGTTGGAGTGCAGTGACTCTAGAGAGTGCACTGGCACCAGTGGGGATGCAGTGCAGTGACTGCAGAGAGTGCACTGGCACCAGTGGGTATGCAGTGCAGTGAGTCCAGAGAGTGCATTGGCACCACTGGGGATGCAGTGCAGTGAGTCCAGAGAGTGCACTGGCACCAGTGGGGATGCAGTGCAGTGACTCCAGAGAGTGCACTGGCACCACTGGGGATGCAGTGCAGTGAGTCCAGAGAGTGCACTGGCACCACTGGGGATGCAGTGCAGTGACTCCAGAGAGTGCACTGGCAGCAGTGGGGATGCAGTGCAGTGAGTCCAGAGAGTGCACTGGCACCAGTGGGGATGCAGGGCCGTGAGTCCAGGGAGTGCACTGGTAGCAGTGGGGATGCAGTGCAGTGAGTCCAGAGAGTTCACTGGCAGCAGTGGGGATGCAGTGCAGTGACTCCAGAGAGTGCACTGGCACCAGTGGGGATGCAGTGCAGTGAGTCCAGAGAGTTCACTGGCACTACTGGGGATGCAGTGCAGTGAGTCCAGAGAGTGCACTGGCACCAGTGGGGATGCAGTGCAGTGAGTCCTTATAGTGCACTGGCACCACTGGGGATGCAGTGCAGTGACTCCAGAGAGTGCACTGGCACTAGTGGGGATGCAGTGTAGTGAGTCCAGAGAGTTCACTGGCACCAGTGGGGTTGCAGTGCAGTGAATCCAGAGAGTGCACTGGCACCAGTGGGGATGCAGTGCAGTGAGTCCAGGCAGTTCACTGGCACCAGTGGGGATGCAGTGCAGTGAGTCCAGGCAGTTCACTGGCACCAGTGGGGATGCAGTGCAGTGTCTCCAGAGAGTATAGTGGCACCAGTGGGGATGCAGTGCAGTGACTCCAGAGAGTGCACTGGCACCAGTGGGGATGCAGTGCAGTGAGTCCAGAGAGTGCACTGGCACCAGTGGGGTTGCAGTGCAGTGAGTCCAGAAAGTGCACTGGCACCAGTGGGGATGCAGTGCAGTGAGTCCAGAGAGTGCACTGGCACCACTGGGGATGCAGTGCAGTGACTCCAGAGAGTGCACTGGCACCAGTGGGGATGCAGTGCAGTGAGTCCAGAGAGTGCACTGGCACCAGTGGGGATGCACTGCAGTGAGTCCAGAGAGTGCACTGGCACCAGTGGGGATGCAGTGCAGTGAGTCCAGAGAGTGCACTGGCACCAGTGGGCATGCAGTGCAGTGAGTCCAGAGAGTGCACTGGCACCAGTGGGGTTGCAGTGCAGTGAGTCCAGAGAGTGCACTGGCACCAGTGGGGATGCAGTGCAGTGAGTCCAGAGAGTGCACTGGCACCAGTGGGGTTGCAGTGCAGTGAGTCCAGAGAGTGCACTGGCACCACTGGGGATGCAGTGCAGTGAGTCCAGAGAGTGCACTGGCACCAGTGGGGTTGCAGTGCAGTGAGTCCAGAGAGTGCACTGGCACCAGTGGGGATGCAGTGCAGTGAGTCCAGAGAGTGCACTGGCAGCAATGGGGATGCAGTGCAGTGACTCCAGAGAGTGCACTGGCACCACTGGGGATGCAGTGCAATGAGTCCAGAGAGTGCACTGGCACCAGTGGGGATGCAGTGCAGTGAGTCCAGAGAGTGCACTGGCACCAGTGGGGATGCAGTGCAGTGAGTCCAGAGAGTGCACTGGCACCAGTGGGGTTGCAGTGCAGTGAGTCCAGAGAGTGCACTGGCACCAGTGGGGATGCAGTGCAGTCAGTCCAGGGAGTGCAATGGCACCAGTGGGGATGCAAAGCAGTGAGTCCAGAGAGTGCACTGGCACCAGTGGGAATGCAGTGCAGTGAGTTGAGAGAGTGCACTGGAACCAGTGGGGATGCACTGCAGTGTCTCCAGAGAGTGCACTGGCACCAGTGGGGATGCAGTGCAGTGAGTCCAGAGAGTGCATTGGCACCAGTGGGAATGCAGTGCAGTGACTCCAGAGAGTGCACTGGCACCACTGGGGATGCAGTGCAGTGAGTCCAGAGAGTGCACTGGCACCAGTGGGGATGCAGTGCAGTGACTCCAGAGAGTGCACTGGCAGCAGTGGGGATGCAGTGCAGTGAGTCTAGAGAGTGCACTGGCACCAGTGGGGATGCAGTGCAGTGAGTCCAGAGAGTGCACTGGCACCAGTGGGGATGCAGTGCAGTGACTCCAGAGAGTGCACTGGCACCACAGGGGATGCAGTGCAGTGAGTCCAGAGAGTGCACTGGTACCAGTGGGGTTGGAGTGCAGTGACTCTAGAGAGTGCACTGGCACCAGTGGGGATGCAGTGCAGTGACTCCAGAGAGTGCACTGGCACCACTGGGGATGCAGTGCAGTGAGTCCAGAGAGTGCATTGGCACCACTGGGGATGCAGTGCAGTGAGTCCAGAGAGTGCACTGGCACCAGTGGGGATGCAGTGCAGTGACTCCAGAGAGTGCACTGGCACCACTGGGGATGCAGTGCAGTGAGTCCAGAGAGTGCACTGGCACCACTGGGGATGCAGTGCAGTGACTCCAGAGAGTTCACTGGCACCAGTGGGGTTGCAGTGTAGTGAATCCAGAGAGTGCACTGGCACCAGTGGGGATGCAGTGCAGTGAGTCCAGGCAGTTCACTGGCACCAGTGGGGATGCAGTGCAGTGTCTCCAGAGAGTATAGTGGCACCAGTGGGGATGCAGTGCAGTGACTCCAGAGAGTGCACTGGCACCAGTGGGGATGCAGTGCAGTGAGTCCAGAGAGTGCACTGGCACCAGTGGGGTTGCAGTGCAGTGAGTCCAGAGAGTGCACTGGCACCAGTGGGGATGCAGTGCAGTGAGTCCAGAGAGTGCACTGGCACCACTGGGGATGCAGTGCAGTGACTCCAGAGAGTGCACTGGCACCAGTGGGGATGCAGTGCAGTGAGTCCAGAGAGTGCACTGGCACCAGTGGGGATGCACTGCAGTGAGTCCAGAGAGTGCACTGGCACCAGTGGGGATGCAGTGCAGTGAGTCCAGAGAGTGCACTGGCACCAGTGGGCATGCAGTGCAGTGAGTCCTTAGATTGCACTGGCACCAGTGGGGATGCAGTGCAGTGAGTCCAGAGAGTGCACTGGCACCAGTGGGGATGCAGTGCAGTGACTCCAGAGAGTGCACTGGCACCAGTGGGGTTGGAGTGCAGTGACTCTAGAGAGTGCACTGGCACCAGTGGGGATTCAGTGCAGTGAGTCCAGAGAGTGCACTGGCACCAGTGGGGATGCAGTGCAGTGAGTGCAGAGAGTGCACTGGCACCAGTGGGGATGCAGTGCAGTCAGTCCAGAGAGTGCACTGGCACCACTGGGGATGCACTGCAGTGAGTCCAGAGAGTGCACTGGCACCAGTGGGGATGCAGTGCAGTGAGTGCAGAGAGTGCACTGGCACCAGTGGGGATGCAGTGCAGTGAGTCCAGAGAGTGCACTGGCACCACTGGGGATGCAGTGCAGTGACTCCAGAGAGTGCACTGGCACCACTAGGGATGCAGTGCAGTGACTCCAGAGAGTGCACTGGCACTACTGGGTATGCAGTGCAGTGAGTCCAGAGAGTGCACTGGCACCAGTGGGGATGCAGTGCAGTGAGTCCAGAGAGTTCACTGGCACCAGTGGGGATGCAGTGCAGTGACTCCAGAGAGTTCACTGGCACCAGTGCGGATGCACTGCAGTGAGTCCAGACAGTGCACTGGCACCAGTGGGGATGCAGTGCAGTGAGTCCAGAGAGTGCACTGGCACCACTGGGGATGCAGTGCAGTGAGTCCAGAGAGTGCACTGGCACTAGTGGGGATGCAGTGCAGTGAGTCCAGAGAGTTCACTGGCACCAGTGGGGATGCAGTGCAGTGAGTCCAGAGAGTGCACTGGCACCACTGGGGTTTCAGTGCAGTGAGTCCAGAGAGTGCACTGGCACCAGTGGGGATGCAGTGCAGTCAGTCCAGAGAGTGCACTGGCACCAGTGGGAATGCAGTGCAGTGAGTTGAGAGAGTGCACTGGAACCAGTGGGGATGCACTGCAGTGTATCCAGAGAGTGCACTGGCACCAGTGGAGATGCATTGCAGTGACTCCAGAGAGTGCACTGGCACCAGTGGGGATGCAGTGCAGTGAGTCCAGAGAGTGCTCTGGCAGCAGTGGGGATGTAGTGCAGTGAGTTGACAGAGTGCACTGGAACCAGTGGGGATGCACTGCAGTGTCTCCAGAGAGTGCACCGGCACCACTGGGGATGCAGTGCAGTGAGTCCAGAGAGTGCATTGGCACCAGTGGGGATGCAGTGCAGTGACTCCAGAGAGTGCACTGGCACCAGTGGGGATGCAGTGCAGTGAGTGCAGAGAGTGCACTGGCACCAGTGGGGATGCAGTGCAGTCAGTCCAGAGAGTGCAATGGCAGCAGTGGGGATGCAAAGCAGTGAGTCCAGAGAGAGGACTGGCACCAGTGGGAATGCAGTGCAGTGAGTTGAGAGAGTGCACAGGAACCAGTGCGGATGCACTGCAGTGTCTCCAGAGAGTGCACTGGCACCAGTGGGGATGCAGTGCAGTGAGTCCAGAGAGTGCATTGGCACCAGTGGGGATGCAGTACATTGAGTCCAGAGAGTGCACGGGCACCAGTGGGGATGCAGTGCAGTGAGTCCAGAGAGTGCACTGGCACCAGTGGGGATGCAGTGCAGTGAGTCCTGAGAGTGCACTGGCACCAGTGGGGTTGCAGTGCAGTGAGTGCAGAGAGTGCACTGGCACCAGTGGTGATGCAGTGCAGTGAGTCCAGAGAGTGCACTGGCACCAGTGGGGATGCAGTGCAGTGAGTCCAGAGAGTGCACTGGCACCAGTGGGGATGCAGTGCAGTGAGTCCAGAGAGTGCACTGGCACCACTGGGGATGCAGTGCAGTGAGTCCAGAGAGTGCACTGGCACCAGTGGGGATGCAAAGCAGTGACTCCAGAGAGTGCACTGGCACCACTTGGGATGCACTGCAGTGAGTCCAGAGAGTGCATTGGCACCAGTGGGGATGTAGTGCAGTGAGTCCAGAGAGTGCACTGGCACCAGTGGGGATGCAGTGCAGTGAGTCCTTAGACTGCACTGGCACCACTGGGGTTGCAGTGCAGTGAGTCCAGAGAGTGCACTGGCACCAGTGGGCATGCAGTGCAGTGAGTCCAGAGAGTGCACTGGCACCAGTGGGGATGCAGTGCAGTGAGTGCAGAGAGTGCACTGGTACCAGTGGGGATGCAGTGCAGTGAGTCCAGAGAGTTCACTGGTACCACTAGGGATGCAGTGCAGTGACTCCAGAAAGTGCACTGGCACTACTGGGGATGCAGTGCAGTGAGTCCAGAGAGTGCACTGGCACCAGTGCGGATGCACTGCAGTGAGTCCAGACAGTGCACTGGCACCAGTGGGGATGCAGTGCAGTGACTCCAGAGAGTGCACTGGCACCACTGGGGATGCAGTGCAGTGAGTCCAGAGAGTGCACTGGCACTAGTGGGGATGCAGTGCAGTGAGTCCAGAGAGTTCACTGGCACCAGTGGGGATGCAGTGCAGTGACTCCAGAGAGTGCACTGGCACCACTGGGGTTTCAGTGCAGTGAGTCCAGAGAGTGCACTGGCACCAGTGGGGATGCAGTGCAGTGAGTCCAGAGAGTGCACTGGCACCAGTGGGAATGCAGTGCAGTGAGTTGAGAGAGTGCACTGGAACCAGTGGGGATGCACTGCAGTGTATCCAGAGAGTGCACTGGCACCAGTGGAGATGCATTGCAGTGACTCCAGAGAGTGCACTGGCACCAGTGGGGATGCAGTGCAGTGAGTCCAGAGAGTGCTCTGGCAGCAGTGGGGATGTAGTGCAGTGAGTTGACAGAGTGCACTGGAACCAGTGGGGATGCACTGCAGTGTCTCCAGAGAGTGCACCGGCACCACTGGGGATGCAGTGCAGTGAGTCCAGAGAGTGCATTGGCACCAGTGGGGATGCAGTGCAGTGACTCCAGAGAGTGCACTGGCACCAGTGGGGATGCAGTGCAGTGAGTCCAGAGAGTGCACTGGCACCAGTGGGGATGCAGTGCAGTCAGTCCAGAGAGTGCAATGGCAGCAGTGGGGATGCAAAGCAGTGAGTCCAGAGAGAGGACTGGCACCAGTGTGAATGCAGTGCAGTGAGTTGAGAGAGTGCACAGGAACCAGTGCGGATGCACTGCAGTGTCTCCAGAGAGTGCACTGGCAGCAGTGGGGATGCAGTGCAGTGAGTCCAGAGAGTGCATTGGCACCAGTGGGGATGCAGTACATTGAGTCCAGAGAGTGCACGGGCACCAGTGGGGATGCAGTGCAGTGAGTCCAGAGAGTGCACTGGCACCAGTGGGGATGCAGTGCAGTGAGTCCTGAGAGTGCACTGGCACCAGTGGGGTTGCAGTGCAGTGAGTGCAGAGAGTGCACTGGCACCAGTGGTGATGCAGTGCAGTGAGTCCAGAGAGTGCACTGGCACCAGTGGGGATGCAGTGCAGTGGGTCCAGAGAGTGCACTGGCACCAGTGGGGATGCAGTGCAGTGAGTCCAGAGAGTGCACTGGCACCACTGGGGATGCAGTGCAGTGAGTCCAGAGAGTGCACTGGCACCAGTGGGGATGCAAAGCAGTGACTCCAGAGAGTGCACTGGCACCACTTGGGATGCACTGCAGTGAGTCCAGAGAGTGCATTGGCACCAGTGGGGATGTAGTGCAGTGAGTCCAGAGAGTGCACTGGCACCAGTGGGGATGCAGTGCAGTGAGTCCTTAGACTGCACTGGCACCACTGGGGTTGCAGTGCAGTGAGTCCAGAGAGTGCACTGGCACCAGTGGGCATGCAGTGCAGTGAGTCCAGAGAGTGCACTGGCACCAGTGGGGATGCAGTGCAGTGAGTGCAGAGAGTGCACTGGTACCAGTGGGGATGCAGTGCAGTGAGTCCAGAGAGTTCACTGGTACCACTAGGGATGCAGTGCAGTGACTCCAGAAAGTGCACTGGCACTACTGGGGATGCAGTGCAGTGAGTCCAGAGAGTGCACTGGCACCAGTGGGGATGCAGTGCAGTGAGTCCAGAGAGTGCTCTGGCACCAGTGGGCATGCAGTGCAGTGAGTCCTTAGATTGCACTGGCACCAGTGGGCATGCAGTGCAGTGAGTCCAGAGAGTGCACTGGCACCAGTGGGGATACAGTGCAGTGAGTCCAGAGAGTGCACTGGCACCAGTGGGCATGCAGTGCAGTGTGTCCAGAGAGTGCATTGGCACCAGTGGGGATGCAGTGCAGTGACTCCAGAGAGTGCACTGGCACCACTGGGGATGCACTGCAGTGACTCCAGAGAGTGCACTGGCACCAGTGGGGATGCCGTGCAGTGAGTCCAGAGAGTGCACTGGCACCACTGGGGATGCAGTGCAGTGAGTCCAGAGAGTTCACTGGCACCACCAGGGATGCAGTGCAGTGACTCCAGAAAGTGCACTGGCACTACTGGGGATGCAGTGCAGTGAGTCCAGAGAGTGCACTGGCACC
Source organism: Anser brachyrhynchus (assembly GCF_964034855.1). Classification (NCBI taxonomy): domain Eukaryota; kingdom Metazoa; phylum Chordata; class Aves; order Anseriformes; family Anatidae; genus Anser; species Anser brachyrhynchus. The sequence continues at coordinate 214,710 of NW_027663529.1, read as the reverse complement.
AGTGGGGATGCAGTGCAGTGAGTCCAGAGAGTGCACTGGCACCACTGGGGATGCAGTGCAGTGAGTCCTGAGAGTGCACTGGCACCACTGGGGATGCAGTGCAGTGAGTCCAGAGAGTGCACTGGCACCAGTGGGGATGCAGTGCAGTGAGTCCAGAGAGTTCACTGGCACCACTTGGGATGCAGTGCAGTGACTCCAGAAAGTGCACTGACACTACTGGGGATGCAGTGCAGCGACTCTAGAGAGTGCACTGGCAGCAGTGGGGATGCAGTGCAGTGAGTCCAGAGAGTGCACTGGCACCAGTGGGGATGCAGTGTAGTGAGTCCAGAGAGTGCACTGGCAACAGTGGGGTTGCAGTGCAGTGACGCCAGAGAGTGCACTGGCACTAGTGAGAATGCAGTGCAGTGAGTCCAGAGAGTACATTGGCACCAGTGGGGATGCAGTGCAGTGACTCCAGAGAGTGCAATGGCACCAGTGGGGATGCAAAGCAGTGACTCCAGAGAGTGCACTGGCACCAGTGGGAATGCAGTGCAGTGAGTCCAGAGAGTGCACTGGCAGCAGTGGGGCTGCAGTGCAGTGAGTCCAGAGAGTGCACTGGCACCTGTGGGGATGCACTGCAGTGACTCCAGAGAGTGCACTGGCACCACTGGGGATGCAGTGCAGTGAGTCCAGAGAGTGCACTGGCACCAGTGGGGATGCAGTGCAGTGAGTCCAGAGAGTGCACTGGCACCACTGAGGATCAGTGCAGTGACTCCATAGAGTGCACTGGCACCAGTGGGGTTGGAGTGCAGTGACTCTAGAGAGTGCACTGGCACCAGTGGGGATTCAGTGCAGTGAGTCCAGAGAGTGCACTGGCACCACGGGGGATGCAGTGCAGTGAGTGCAGAGAGTGCATTGGCACCAGTGGGGATGCAGTGCAGTGAGTCCAGAGAGTGCACTGGCACCACTGGTGATGCACTGCAGTGAGTCCAGAGAGTGCACTGGCACCAGTGGGGATGCAGTGCAGTGAGTCCAGAGAGTGCACTGGCACCACTGGGGATGCAGTGCAGTGAGTCCAGAGAGTGCACTGGCACCAGTGGGGATGCAGTGCAGTGAGTCCAGAGAGTACACTGGCACCAGTGGGAATGCAGTGCAGGGAGTCCAGAGAGTGCACTGGCACTACTGGGGATGCAGTGCAGTGAGTCCAGAGAGTGCACTGGCACCAGTTGGGATGCAGTGCAGTGAGTCCAGAGAGTTCAGTGGTACCAGTGGGGATGCAGTGCAGTGAGTCCAGAGAGTGCACTGGCACCACTAGGGATGCAGTGCAGTGAGTCCAGAGAGTGCACTGGCACCAGTTGGGATGCAGTGCAGTGAGTCCAGAGAGTGCTCTGGCACCAGTGGGCATGCAGTGCAGTGAGTCCTTAGATTGCACTGGCACCAGTGGGCATGCAGTGCAGTGAGTCCAGAGAGTGCACTGGCACCAGTGGGGATACAGTGCAGTGAGTCCAGAGAGTGCACTGGCACCAGTGGGCATGCAGTGCAGTGTGTCCAGAGAGTGCATTGGCACCAGTGGGGATGCAGTGCAGTGACTCCAGAGAGTGCACTGGCACCACTGGGGATGCACTGCAGTGACTCCAGAGAGTGCACTGGCACCAGTGGGGATGCCGTGCAGTGAGTCCAGAGAGTGCACTGTCACCAGTGGGGATGCAGTGCAGTGAGTCCAGAGAGTTCACTGGCACCACCAGGGATGCAGTGCAGTGACTCCAGAAAGTGCACTGGCACTACTGGGGATGCAGTGCAGTGAGTCCAGAGAGTGCACTGGCACCAGTGGGGATGCAGTGCAGTGAGTCCAGAGAGTGCACTGGCACCAGTGGGGATGCAGTGCAGTGAGTCCAGAGAGTGCACTGGCACCACTGGGGATGCAGTGCAGTGAGTCCAGAGAGTGCACTGGCACCAGTGGGGATGCAGTGCAGTGAGTCCAGAGAGTTCACTGGCACCACTTGGGATGCAGTGCAGTGACTCCAGAAAGTGCACTGACACTACTGGGGATGCAGTGCAGCGACTCTAGAGAGTGCACTGGCAGCAGTGGGGATGCAGTGCAGTGAGTCCAGAGAGTGCACTGGCACCAGTGGGGATGCAGTGTAGTGAGTCCAGAGAGTGCACTGGCAACAGTGGGGTTGCAGTGCAGTGACGCCAGAGAGTGCACTGGCACTAGTGAGTATGCAGTGCAGTGAGTCCAGAGAGTACATTGGCACCAGTGGGGATGCAGTGCAGTGACTCCAGAGAGTGCAATGGCACCAGTGGGGATGCAAAGCAGTGACTCCAGAGAGTGCACTGGCACCAGTGGGAATGCAGTGCAGTGAGTCCAGAGAGTGCACTGGCAGCAGTGGGGCTGCAGTGCAGTGAGTCCAGAGAGTGCACTGGCACCTGTGGGGATGCACTGCAGTGACTCCAGAGAGTGCACTGGCACCACTGGGGATGCAGTGCAGTGAGTCCAGAGAGTGCACTGGCACCAGTGGGGATGCAGTGCAGTGAGTCCAGAGAGTGCACTGGCACCACTGAGGATCAGTGCAGTGACTCCATAGAGTGCACTGGCACCAGTGGGGTTGGAGTGCAGTGACTCTAGAGAGTGCACTGGCACCAGTGGGGATTCAGTGCAGTGAGTCCAGAGAGTGCACTGGCACCACTGGGGATGCAGTGCAGTGAGTGCAGAGAGTGCATTGGCACCAGTGGGGATGCAGTGCAGTGAGTCCAGAGAGTGCACTGGCACCACTGGTGATGCACTGCAGTGAGTCCAGAGAGTGCACTGTCACCAGTGGGGATGCAGTGCAGTGAGTCCAGAGAGTGCACTGGCACCACTGGGGATGCAGTGCAGTGAGTCCAGAGAGTGCACTGGCACCAGTGGGGATGCAGTGCAGTGAGTCCAGAGAGTGCATTGGCACCAGTGGGGATGCAGTGCAGTGAGTCCAGAGAGTGCACTGGCACCAGTGGGGATGCAGTGCAGTGAGTCCAGAGAGTGCACTGGCACCAGTTGGGATGCAGTGCAGTGAGTCCAGAGAGTTCAGTGGTACCAGTGGGGATGCAGTGCAGTGAGTCCAGAGAGTGCACTGGCACCACAGGGGATGCAGTGCAGTGAGTCCAGAGAGTGCACTGGCACCAGTTGGGATGCAGTGCAGTGAGTCCAGAGAGCTCAGTGGTACCAGTGGGGATGCAGTGCAGTGAGTCCAGAGAGTGCACTGGCACCAGTGGGGATGCAGTGCAGTGAGTCCAGAGAGTGCACTGGCACCACTGGGGATGCAGTGCAGTGACTCCAGAGAGTGCACTGGCACCACTAGGTATGCAGTGCAGTGAGTCCAGAGAGTGCACTGGCACCAGTGGGGATGCAGTGCAGTGAGTCCAGAGAGTGCACTGGCACCACTGAGGATCAGTGCAGTGACTCCATAGAGTGCACAGGAACCAGTGCGGATGCACTGCAGTGTCTCCAGAGAGTGCACTGGCACCAGTGGGGATGCAGTGCAGTGAGTCCAGAGAGTGCATTGGCACCAGTGGGGATGCAGTACATTGAGTCCAGAGAGTGCACGGGCACCAGTGGGGATGCAGTGCAGTGAGTCCAGAGAGTGCACTGGCACCAGTGGGGATGCAGTGCAGTGAGTCCTGAGAGTGCACTGGCACCAGTGGGGTTGCAGTGCAGTGAGTGCAGAGAGTGCACTGGCACCAGTGGTGATGCAGTGCAGTGAGTCCAGAGAGTGCACTGGCACCAGTGGGGATGCAGTGCAGTGGGTCCAGAGAGTGCACTGGCACCAGTGGGGATGCAGTGCAGTGAGTCCAGAGAGTGCACTGGCACCACTGGGGATGCAGTGCAGTGAGTCCAGAGAGTGCACTGGCACCAGTGGGGATGCAAAGCAGTGACTCCAGAGAGTGCACTGGCACCACTTGGGATGCACTGCAGTGAGTCCAGAGAGTGCATTGGCACCAGTGGGGATGTAGTGCAGTGAGTCCAGAGAGTGCACTGGCACCAGTGGGGATGCAGTGCAGTGAGTCCTTAGACTGCACTGGCACCACTGGGGTTGCAGTGCAGTGAGTCCAGAGAGTGCACTGGCACCAGTGGGCATGCAGTGCAGTGAGTCCAGAGAGTGCACTGGCACCAGTGGGGATGCAGTGCAGTGAGTGCAGAGAGTGCACTGGTACCAGTGGGGATGCAGTGCAGTGAGTCCAGAGAGTTCACTGGTACCACTAGGGATGCAGTGCAGTGACTCCAGAAAGTGCACTGGCACTACTGGGGATGCAGTGCAGTGAGTCCAGAGAGTGCACTGGCACCAGTGGGGATGCAGTGCAGTGAGTCCAGAGAGTGCTCTGGCACCAGTGGGCATGCAGTGCAGTGAGTCCTTAGATTGCACTGGCACCAGTGGGCATGCAGTGCAGTGAGTCCAGAGAGTGCACTGGCACCAGTGGGGATACAGTGCAGTGAGTCCAGAGAGTGCACTGGCACCAGTGGGCATGCAGTGCAGTGTGTCCAGAGAGTGCATTGGCACCAGTGGGGATGCAGTGCAGTGACTCCAGAGAGTGCACTGGCACCACTGGGGATGCACTGCAGTGACTCCAGAGAGTGCACTGGCACCAGTGGGGATGCCGTGCAGTGAGTCCAGAGAGTGCACTGGCACCACTGGGGATGCAGTGCAGTGAGTCCAGAGAGTTCACTGGCACTACTGGGGATGCAGTGCAGTGAGTCCAGAGAGTGCACTGGCACCAGTGGGGATGCAGTGCAGTGAGTCCAGAGAGTGCACTGGCACCACTGGGGATGCAGTGCAGTGAGTCCAGAGAGTGCACTGGCACCACTGGGGATGCAGTGCAGTGAGTCCAGAGAGTGCACTGGCACCAGTGGGGATGCCGTGCAGTGAGTCCAGAGAGTGCACTGGCACCACCAGGGATGCAGTGCAGTGACTCCAGAAAGTGCACTGGCACTACTGGGGATGCAGTGCAGTGAGTCCAGAGAGTGCACTGGCACCAGTGGGGATGCAGTGCAGTGAGTCCAGAGAGTGCACTGGCACCACTGGGGATGCAGTGCAGTGAGTCCAGAGAGTGCACTGGCACCACTGGGGATGCAGTGCAGTGAGTCCAGAGAGTGCACTGGCACCAGTGGGGATGCAGTGCAGTGAGTCCAGAGAGTTCACTGGCACCACTTGGGATGCAGTGCAGTGACTCCAGAAAGTGCACTGACACTACTGGGGATGCAGTGCAGCGACTCTAGAGAGTGCACTGGCAGCAGTGGGGATGCAGTGCAGTGAGTCCAGAGAGTGCACTGGCACCAGTGGGGATGCAGTGTAGTGAGTCCAGAGAGTGCACTGGCAACAGTGGGGTTGCAGTGCAGTGACGCCAGAGAGTGCACTGGCACTAGTGAGAATGCAGTGCAGTGAGTCCAGAGAGTACATTGGCACCAGTGGGGATGCAGTGCAGTGACTCCAGAGAGTGCAATGGCACCAGTGGGGATGCAAAGCAGTGACTCCAGAGAGTGCACTGGCACCAGTGGGAATGCAGTGCAGTGAGTCCAGAGAGTGCACTGGCAGCAGTGGGGCTGCAGTGCAGTGAGTCCAGAGAGTGCACTGGCACCTGTGGGGATGCACTGCAGTGACTCCAGAGAGTGCACTGGCACCACTGGGGATGCAGTGCAGTGAGTCCAGAGAGTGCACTGGCACCAGTGGGGATGCAGTGCAGTGAGTCCAGAGAGTGCACTGGCACCACTGAGGATCAGTGCAGTGACTCCATAGAGTGCACTGGCACCAGTGGGGTTGGAGTGCAGTGACTCTAGAGAGTGCACTGGCACCAGTGGGGATTCAGTGCAGTGAGTCCAGAGAGTGCACTGGCACCACGGGGGATGCAGTGCAGTGAGTGCAGAGAGTGCATTGGCACCAGTGGGGATGCAGTGCAGTGAGTCCAGAGAGTGCACTGGCACCACTGGTGATGCACTGCAGTGAGTCCAGAGAGTGCACTGGCACCAGTGGGGATGCAGTGCAGTGAGTCCAGAGAGTGCACTGGCACCACTGGGGATGCAGTGCAGTGAGTCCAGAGAGTGCACTGGCACCAGTGGGGATGCAGTGCAGTGAGTCCAGAGAGTACACTGGCACCAGTGGGAATGCAGTGCAGGGAGTCCAGAGAGTGCACTGGCACTACTGGGGATGCAGTGCAGTGAGTCCAGAGAGTGCACTGGCACCAGTTGGGATGCAGTGCAGTGAGTCCAGAGAGTTCAGTGGTACCAGTGGGGATGCAGTGCAGTGAGTCCAGAGAGTGCACTGGCACCACTAGGGATGCAGTGCAGTGAGTCCAGAGAGTGCACTGGCACCAGTTGGGATGCAGTGCAGTGAGTCCAGAGAGTGCTCTGGCACCAGTGGGCATGCAGTGCAGTGAGTCCTTAGATTGCACTGGCACCAGTGGGCATGCAGTGCAGTGAGTCCAGAGAGTGCACTGGCACCAGTGGGGATACAGTGCAGTGAGTCCAGAGAGTGCACTGGCACCAGTGGGCATGCAGTGCAGTGTGTCCAGAGAGTGCATTGGCACCAGTGGGGATGCAGTGCAGTGACTCCAGAGAGTGCACTGGCACCACTGGGGATGCACTGCAGTGACTCCAGAGAGTGCACTGGCACCAGTGGGGATGCCGTGCAGTGAGTCCAGAGAGTGCACTGTCACCAGTGGGGATGCAGTGCAGTGAGTCCAGAGAGTTCACTGGCACCACCAGGGATGCAGTGCAGTGACTCCAGAAAGTGCACTGGCACTACTGGGGATGCAGTGCAGTGAGTCCAGAGAGTGCACTGGCACCAGTGGGGATGCAGTGCAGTGAGTCCAGAGAGTGCACTGGCACCAGTGGGGATGCAGTGCAGTGAGTCCAGAGAGTGCACTGGCACCACTGGGGATGCAGTGCAGTGAGTCCAGAGAGTGCACTGGCACCAGTGGGGATGCAGTGCAGTGAGTCCAGAGAGTTCACTGGCACCACTTGGGATGCAGTGCAGTGACTCCAGAAAGTGCACTGACACTACTGGGGATGCAGTGCAGCGACTCTAGAGAGTGCACTGGCAGCAGTGGGGATGCAGTGCAGTGAGTCCAGAGAGTGCACTGGCACCAGTGGGGATGCAGTGTAGTGAGTCCAGAGAGTGCACTGGCAACAGTGGGGATGCAGTGCAGTGACGCCAGAGAGTGCACTGGCACTAGTGAGTATGCAGTGCAGTGAGTCCAGAGAGTACATTGGCACCAGTGGGGATGCAGTGCAGTGACTCCAGAGAGTGCAATGGCACCAGTGGGGATGCAAAGCAGTGACTCCAGAGAGTGCACTGGCACCAGTGGGAATGCAGTGCAGTGAGTCCAGAGAGTGCACTGGCAGCAGTGGGGCTGCAGTGCAGTGAGTCCAGAGAGTGCACTGGCACCTGTGGGGATGCACTGCAGTGACTCCAGAGAGTGCACTGGCACCACTGGGGATGCAGTGCAGTGAGTCCAGAGAGTGCACTGGCACCAGTGGGGATGCAGTGCAGTGAGTCCAGAGAGTGCACTGGCACCACTGAGGATCAGTGCAGTGACTCCATAGAGTGCACTGGCACCAGTGGGGTTGGAGTGCAGTGACTCTAGAGAGTGCACTGGCACCAGTGGGGATTCAGTGCAGTGAGTCCAGAGAGTGCACTGGCACCACTGGGGATGCAGTGCAGTGAGTGCAGAGAGTGCATTGGCACCAGTGGGGATGCAGTGCAGTGAGTCCAGAGAGTGCACTGGCACCACTGGTGATGCACTGCAGTGAGTCCAGAGAGTGCACTGTCACCAGTGGGGATGCAGTGCAGTGAGTCCAGAGAGTGCACTGGCACCACTGGGGATGCAGTGCAGTGAGTCCAGAGAGTGCACTTGCACCAGTGGTGATGCAGTGCAGTGAGTCCAGAGAGTACACTGGCACCAGTGGGAATGCAGTGCAGGGAGTCCAGAGAGTGCACTGGCACTACTGGGGATGCAGTGCAGTGAGTCCAGAGAGTGCACTGGCACCAGTTGGGATGCAGTGCAGTGAGTCCAGAGAGTTCAGTGGTACCAGTGGGGATGCAGTGCAGTGAGTCCAGAGAGTGCACTGGCACCACTAGGGATGCAGTGCAGTGAGTCCAGAGAGTGCACTGGCACCAGTTGGGATGCAGTGCAGTGAGTCCAGAGAGCTCAGTGGTACCAGTGGGGATGCAGTGCAGTGAGTCCAGAGAGTGCACTGGCACCAGTGGGGATGCAGTGCAGTGAGTCCAGAGAGTGCACTGGCACCACTGGGGATGCAGTGCAGTGACTCCAGAGAGTGCACTGGCACCACTAGGTATGCAGTGCAGTGACTCCAGAAATTGCACTGGCACTACTGGGGATGCAGTGCAGTGAGTCTAGAGAGTGCACTGGCACCACTGGGGATGCAGTGCAGTGAGTCCAGAGAGTGCACTGGCACCAGTGGGGATGCAGTGTAGTGAGTCCAGAGAGTGCACTGGAACCAGTGGGGTTGCAGTGCAGTGACTCCAGAGAGTGCACTGGCACCAGTGGGGATGCAGTGCAGTGAGTCCAGACCGTGCACTGGCACCACTGGGGATGCAGTGCAGTGAGTCCAGAGAGTGCACTGGCACCACTGGGGATGCACTGCAGTGACTCCAGAGAGTGCACTGGCACCACTGGGGATGCAGTGCAGTGAGTCCAGAGAGTGCACTGGCACCACTGGGGATGCAGTGCAGTGAGTCCAGAGAGTTCACTGGCACCAGTGGTGTTGTAGTGCAGTGAGTCCAGAGAGTGCACTGGCACCAGTGGGGATGCAGTGCAGTGAGTCCAGAGAATGCACTGGCAGCAGTTGTGATGCAGTGCAGTGAGTCCAGAGAGTGCAATGGCACCAGTGGGGATGCAAAGCAGTGAGTCCAGAGAGTGCACTGGCACCAGTGGGAATGCAGTGCAGTGAGTTGACAGAGTGCACTGGAACCAGTGGGGATGCACTGCAGTGACTCCAGAGAGTGCACTGGCACCACTAGGGATGCAGTGCAGTGAGTCCAGGCAGTTCACTGGCACCAGTGGGGATGCAGTGCAGTGAGTCCAGAGAGTGCACTGGCACCAGTGGGGATGCAGTGCAGTGAGTCCAGAGAGTGCACTGGCACCAGTGGGAATGCAGTGCAGTGAGTCCAGAGAGTGTACTGGCACCACTGGGGATGCAGTGCAGTGAGCCCAGAGAGTGCACTGGCACCAGTGGGGATGCAGTGCAGTGAGTCCAGAGAGTGCACTGGCACCACTGGGGATGCAGTGCAGTGAGTCCAGAGACTGCACTGGCACCAGTGGGGATGCAGTGCAGTGAGTCCAGAGAGTGCACTGGCAGCAGTGGGGCTGCAGTGCAGTGAGTCCAGAGAGTGCATTGGCACCAGTGGGGATGCAGTGCAGTGAGTCCAGAGAGTGCACTGGCACCAGTGGGGATGCAGTGCAGTGACTCCAGAGAGTGCACTGGCACCACTGGGGATGCAGTGCAGTGACTCCAGAGAGTGCACTGGCACCAGTGGGGATGCACTGCAGTGAGTCCAGAGAGTGCACTGGCACCAGTGGGGATGCAGTGCAGTGACTCCAGAGAGTGCACTGGCACCAGTGGGGATGCACTGCAGTGACTCCAGAGAGTGCATTGGCACCAGTGGGGATGCAGTGCAGTGACTCCAGAGAGTGCACTGGCACCACTGGAGATGCAGTGCAGTGATTCCAGAGAGTGCACTGGCACCACTGGGGATGCAGTGTAGTCAGTCCAGAGAGTGCACTGGCAACACTGGAGATGCAGTGCAGTGAGTCCAGTGAATGCACTGGCACCAGTGGGGATGCAAAGCAGTGACTCCAGAGAGTGCACTGGCACCACAGGGGATGCACTGCAGTGAGTCCAGAGAGTGCACTGTCACCACTGGGGATGCAGTGCAGTGACTCCAGAGAGTGCACTGGCACCACTAGGGATGCAGTGCAGTGAGTTCAGAAAGTGCATTGGCACTACTGGGGATGCAGTTCAGTGAGTCCAGAGAGTGCACTGGCACCACTGGGGATGCAGTGCAGTGAGTCCAGAGAGTGCACTGGTACCAGTGGGGATGCAGTGCAGTGAGTCCAGAGAGTGCACTGGCACCACTGCGGATCAGTGCAGTGACTCTAGAGAGTGAACTGGCACCAGTGGGGTTGGAGTGCAGTGACTCTAGAGAGTGCACTGGCACCAGTGGGCATGCAGTGCAGTGAGTCCTTATAGTGCACTGGCACCAGTGGGGATGCAGTGCAGTGAGTGCAGAGAGTGCACTGGCACCAGTGGGGATGCAGTGCAGTGAGTCCAGAGAGTGCACTGGCACCACCGGGGATTCAGTGCAGTGAGTGCAGATAGTTCACTGGCACCACTAGGGATGTAGTGCAGTGACTCCAGAAAGTGCACTGGAACTGCTGGGGATGCAGTGCAGTGACTCCAGAGAGTGCACTGGCACCAGTGGGGATGCAGTGCAGTGAGTCCAGAGAGTGCACTGGCACCACCGGGGATTCAGTGCAGTGAGTCCAGAGAGTTCACTGGCACCACTAGGGATGCAGTGCAGTGACTCCAGAGAGTGCACTGGCAGCAGTGGGGCTGCAGTGCAGTGAGTCCAGAGAGTGCACTGGCACCACTGGGGATGCAGTGCAGTGAGTCCAGAGAGTGCACTGGTACCAGTGGGGATGCAGTGCAGTGAGTCCAGAGAGTGCACTGGCACCACTGCGGATCAGTGCAGTGACTCTAGAGAGTGAACTGGCACCAGTGGGGTTGGAGTGCAGTGACTCTAGAGATTGCACTGACACCAGTGGGGATGCAGTGTAGTGAGTCCTGAGAGTGCACTGGCACCAGTGGGGATGCAGTGCAGTGAGTGCAGAGAGTGCACTGGCACCAGTGGGCATGCAGTGCAGTGAGTCCTTATAGTGCACTGGCACCACTGGGGATGCAGTGCAGTGACTCCAGAGAGTGCATTGGCACCAGTGGGGATGCAGTGCAGTGACTCCAGAGAGTGCACTGGCACCAGTGGGGATGCAGTGCAGTGAGTCCAGAGAGTGCACTGGCACCACTGGGGATGCAGTGCAGTGAGTCCAGAGAGTTCACTGGCACCACTAGGGATGCAGTGCAGTGACTCCAGAAAGTGCACTGGAACTACTGGGGATGCAGTGCAGTGAGTCCAGAGAGTGCACTGGCACCAGTGGGAATGCAGTGCAGTGAGTCCAGAGAGTGCACTGGCACCACTGGGGATGCAGTGCAGTGAGTCCAGAGAGTGCACTGGCACCACTGGGGATGCAGTGCAGTGAGTCCAGAGTGTGCACTGGCACCACAGGGGATTCACTTCAGTGAGTCCAGAGAGTGCACTGGCACCAGTGGGGATGCAGTGCAGTGAGTCCGGAGAGTGCACTGGCACCAGTGGGGATGCAGTGTAGTGAGTCCAGAGAGTGCACTGGCACCAGTGGGGTTGCAGTGCAGTGAGTCCAGAGAGTGCACTGGCACCAGTGGGGATGCAGTGCAGTGAGTGCAGAGAGTGCACTGGCACCAGTGGGGATGCAGTGCAGTCAGTCCAGAGAGTGCAATGGCACCAGTGGGGATGCAAAACAGTGAGTCCAGAGAGTGCACTGGCACCACTGGGGATGCAGTGCAGTGAGTCCAGAGAGTGCACTGGCATCACTGGGGATGCAGTTCAGTGAGTGCAGAGAGTGCACTGGCACCACTGGGGATGCAGTGCAGTGAGTGCAGAGAGTGCACTGGCACCACTGGGGATGCACTGCAGTGAGTCCAGAGAGTGCAGTGGCACCATTGGGGATGCAGTGCTGTGAGTCCAGAGAGTGCACTGGCACCACTGGGGTTTTAGTGCAGTTAGTCCAGAGAGTGCCCTTGCACCACTGGGGATACACTGCAGTGTGTCCAGAGAGTGCACTGGCACCACTGGGGATGCAGTGCAGTGAGTACAGAGAGTGCACTGTCAACACTGGGGATGCACTGCAGTGAGTCCAGAGAATGACCTGGCACTAATGGGGATGCAGTGCAGTGACTCGATAGAGTGCACTGGCACCACTGCGGATGCACTGCAGTGAGTCCGGAGAGTGCCCTGGCACCACAGGGGATGCAGTGCAGTTAGTCGAGAGAGTGCACTGGCACCACTGGGGATGCAGTGCAGTAAGTCCAGAGAGTGCACTGGCACCAGAGGGGATGCAGTGCAGTGAGTCCAGAGAGTGCACTGGCACCAGTGGGTATGCAGTGCGGTGAGTCCAGAGAGTGCACTGGCACCACTGGGGATGCAGTGCAGTGAGTCCGGAGAGTGCCCTGGCACCACAGGGGATGCAGTGCAGTTAGTCCAGAGAGTGCATTGGCACCACTGGGGATGCAGTGCAGTGAGTCCAGAGAGTGCACTGGCACCACAGGGGATGCAGTGCAGTGAGTCCAGAGAGTGCACTGGCACCAGTGGGGATGCAGCGCAGTGACTCCAGAGAGTGCACTGGCACCAGTGGGGATGCAGTGCAGTGACTCCAGAGAGTGCATTGGCACCAGTGGGGATGCAGTGCAGTGACTCCAGAGAGTGCACTGGCATCACTGGGGATGCAGTGCAGTGAGTCCAGAGAGTGCACTGGCACAAAAGGGGATGCAGTGCAGTGAGTCCAGAGAGTGCACTGGCACAAGTCGTGATGCAGTGCAGTGAGTCCAGAGATTGCACTGGCACCACTGCGGATGCAGTGCAGTGAGTCCAGAGAGGGCACTGGCACCACTGGGGATGCAGTGCAGTGAGTCCAGAGAGTGCACTGGCCCCACAGGGGATGCACTGCAGTGAGTACAGAGAGTCCACTGGCACTACTGGGTATGCAGTGCAGTGAGTCGAGAGAGTGCACTGGCACCACTGCGGATCAGTGCAGTGACTCTAGAGAGTGCACTGGCGCCAGTGGGGTTGGAGTGCAGTGACTCTAGAGAGTGCACTGGCACCAGTGGGGATGCAGTGTAGTGAGTCCTGAGAGTGCACTGGCACCAGTGGGCATGCAGTGCAGTGAGTCCAGAGAGTGCACTGGCACCAGTGGGGATGCAGTGCAGTGAGTCCAGAGAGTTCACTGGCACCACTGGGGATGCAGTGCAGTGACTCCAGAAAGTGCACTGGCACTACTGGGGATGCAGTGCAGTGAGTCCAGAGAGTGCACTGGCACCAGTGGGGATGCAGTGCAGTGAGTGCAGAGAGTGCACTGGCACCAGTGGGGATGCAGTGCAGTGAGTCCAGAGAGTGCACTGGCACCACTGGGGATGCACTGCAGTGAGTCCAGAGAGTGCACTGGCACCAGTGGGGATGCAGTGCAGTGTCTCCAGAGAATGCACTGGCACCACTGGGGATGCAGTGCAGTGACTCCAGAGAGTGCACTGGCACCAGTGGGGATGCAGTGCAGTGAGTCCAGAGAGTGCACTGGCACCACTGGGGATGCAGTGCAGTGACTCCATAGAGTGCACTGGCACCATTGGGGTTGGAGTGCAGTGACTCTAGAGAGTGCACTGGCACCAGTGGGGATGCAGTGCAGTGACTCCAGAGAGTGCACTGGCAGCAGTGGGGATGCAGTGCAGTGAGTGCAGAGAGTGCACTGGCACCAGTGGGAATGAAGTGCAGTGAGTCCAGAGAGTGCAGTTGCACCAGTGGGGATGCAGTGCAGTGACTCCAGAGAGTGCACTGGCACCACTGGGGATGCAGTGCAGTGAGTCCAGAGAGTGCACTGGCACCAGTGGGGATGCAGTGCAGTGAGTCCAGAGAGTGCACTTGCACCACTGGGGATGCAGTGCAGTGTGACCAGAGAGTGCACTGGCACCACTGGGGATGCAGTGCAGTGACTCCAGAGAGTTCACTGGCACCACTGGGGATGCTGTGCAGTGCAGTGAGTCCTTAGAGTGCACTGGCACCAGTGGGGATGCATTGCAGTGACTCCAGAGAGTGCAGTGGCACCACTGGGGATGCAGTGCAGTGACTCCAGAGAGTGCACTGGCACCACTAGGGATGCAGTGCAGTGACTCCAGAAAGTGCACTGGCACTACTGGGGATGCACTGCAGTGAGTCCAGAGAGTGCACTGGCACCAGTGGGGATGCAGTACAGTGAGTCCAGATAGTGCACTGGCACCACTGGGGATGCAGTGCAGTGTAGTGAGTCCTTAGAGTGCACTGGCACCAGTGGGGATGCAGTGCAGTGAGTGCAGAGAGTGCACTGGCACCACTGGGGATGCAGTGCAGTGACTCCAGAGAGTTCACTGGCACCAGTGGGGTTGCAGTGCAGTGAGTCCAGAGAGTGCACTGGCACCAGTGGGGATGCAGTGCAGTGAGTCCAGAGAGTTCACTGGCACCACTAGGGATGCAGTGCAGTGACTCCAGAAAGTGCACTGGCACTACTGGGGATGCAGTGCAGTGAGTCCAGAGAGTGCACAGGCACCAATGGGGATGCAGTGCAGTGAGTCCAGAGAGTGCACTGGCACCACTGGGGATGCAGTGCAGTGAGTCCAGAGAGTTCACTGGCACCAGTGGGGATGCAGTGCAGTGAGTCCAGAGAGTGCACTGGCACCACTGGGGATGCAGTGCAGTGAGTCCAGAGAGTTCACTGGCACCACTTGGGATGCGGTGCAGTGACTCCAGAAAGTGCACTGGCACTACTGGGGATGCAGTGCAGTGAGTCCAGAGAGTGCACTGGCACCAGTGGAGATGCAGTGCAGTGAGTCCAGAGAGTGCACTGGCACCAGTGGAGATGCAGTGAAGTGAGTCCAGAGAGTGCACTGGCACCAGTGGGGTTGCAGTGCAGTGACTCCAGAGAGTGCAATGGTACCAGTGGGGATGCAAAGCAATGAGTCCAGAGAGTGCACTGGCACCACTGGGGATGCAGTGCAGTGAGTCCAGAGAGTGCACTGGCAACACTGGTGATGCAGTGCAGTGAGTCCAGAGAGTGCACCGGCATCACTGGGGATGCAGTGCAGTGACTCCTGAGAGTGCACTGGCACCAGTGTGGTTGTAGTGCAGTGACTCCAGAGAGTGCACTGGCACCAGTGGGGATGTAGTGCAGTGAGTCCAGAGAGTGCACTGGTACCAGTGGGGATGCAGTGCAGTGAGTCCAGAGAGTGCACTGGCACCACTGCGGATCAGTGCAGTGACTCTAGAGAGTGCACTGGCACCAGTGGGGTTGGAGTGCAGTGACTCTAGGGAGTGCACAGGTACCAGTGGGGATGCAGTGCAGTGTCTCCAGAGAGTGCACTGGCACCACTGGGGATGCAGTGCAGTGAGTCCAGAGAGTGCACTGGCACCAGTGGGTATGCAGTGCAGTGAGTCCCTATAGTGCACTGGCACCAGTGGGGATGCAGTGCAGTGAGTCCAGAGAGTGCACTGGCACTACTGGGGATGCAGTGCAGTGACTCCAGAGAGTGCACTGGCACCACCGGGGATTCAGTGCAGTGAGTCCAGAGAATGACCTGGCACTAATGGGGATGCAGTGCAGTGAGTCCAGAGAATGACCTGGCACTAATGGGGATGCAGTGCAGTGAGTCCAGAGAGTGCACTGGCACCAGTGGGGATGCAGTGCAGTGAGTCCGGAGAGTGCCCTGGCACCACAGGGGATGCAGTGCAGTTAGTCGAGAGAGTGCACTGGCACCACTGGGGATGCAGTGCAGTAAGTCCAGAGAGTGCACTGGCACCACAGGGGATGCAGTGCAGTGAGTCCACAGAGTGCACTGGCACCAGTGGGGATGCAGTGCAGTGAGTCCAGAGAGTGCACTGGCACCACTGGGGATGCAGTGCAGTGAGTCCGGAGAGTGCACTGGCACCACAGGAGATGCAGTGCAGTTAGTCCAGAGAGTGCATTGGCACCACTGGGGATGCAGTGCAGTAAGTCCAGAGAGTGCACTGGCACCACAGGGGATGCAGTGCAGTGAGTCCAGAGAGTGCACTGGCACCAGTGGGGATGCACTGCAGTGAGTCCAGAGAGTGCACTGGCACCAGTGGGGATGCAGTGCAGTGAGTCCAGAGAGTGCACTGGCACCACTGGGGATGCACTGCAGTGAGTCCAGACCGTGCACTGGCACCAGTGGGGATGCAGTGCAGTGACTCCAGAGAGTGCACTGGCACCAGTGGGGATGCACTGCAGTGAGTGCAGAGAGTGCATTGGCACCAGTGGGGATGCAGTGCAGTGACTCCAGAGAGTGCACTGGCACCACTGGGGATGCAGTGCAGTGAGTCCAGAGAGTGCACTGGCAGCAGTGGGGATGCAGTGCAGTGAGTCCAGAGAGTGCACTGGCACAAGTCGTGATGCAGTGCAGTGAGTCCAGAGATTGCACTGGCACCACTGGGGATGCAGTGCAGTGAGTCCAGAGAGTGCACTGGCACCACTGGGGATGCAGTGCAGTGAGTCCAGAGAGTGCACTGGCCCCACAGGGGATGCACTGCAGTGAGTACAGAGAGTCCACTGGCACTACTGGGGATGCAGTGCAGTGAGTCGAGAGAGTGCACTGGCACCACTGCGGATCAGTGCAGTGACTCTAGAGAGTGCACTGGTACCAGTGGGGTTGGAGTGCAGTGACTCTAGAGAGTGCACTGGCACCAGTGGGGATGCAGTGTAGTGAGTCCTGAGAGTGCACTGGCACCAGTGGGGATGCAGTGCAGTGAGTCCAGAGAGTGCACTGGCACCAGTGGGGATGCACTGCAGTGACTCCAGAGAGTGCACTGGCACCAGTGGGGATGCAGTGCAGTGAGTCCAGAGAGTGCATTGGCACCAGTGGGGATGCAGTGCAGTGAGTCCAGAGAGTGCACTGGCACCAGTGGGGATGCAGTGCAGTGAGTCCAGAGAGTGCACTGGCACCACTGGGGATGCAGTGCAGTGAGTCCAGAGAGTGCACTGGCACCACCGGGGATTCACTGCAGTGAGTCCAGAGAGTGCACTGGCACCACTGGGGATGCAGTGCAGTGAGTCCAGAGAGTTCACTGGCACCACTTGGGATGCGGTGCAGTGACTCCAGAAAGTGCACTGGCACTACTGTGGATGCAGTGCAGTGAGTCCAGAGAGTCGACTGGCACCAGTGGAGGTGCAGTGCAGTGAGTCCAGAGAGTGCACTGGCACCAGTGGGGATGCAGTGTAGTGAGTCCAGAGAGTGCACTGGCACCAGTGGGGTTGCAGTGCAGTGAGTCCAGAGAGTGCACTGGCACCAGTGGGTATGCAGTGCAGTGAGTGCAGAGAGTGCACTGGCACCAGTGGGGATGCAGTGCAGTCAGTTCAGAGAGTGCAATGGCACCAGTGGGGATGCAAAGCAGTGACTGCAGAGAGTGCACTGGCACCACTGGGGATGCAGTGCAGTGTCTCCAGAGAGTGCACTGGCACCACTGGGGATGCAGTGCAGTGAGTCCAGAGAGTGCACTGGCATCACTGGGGATGCAGTTCAGTGAGTGCAGAGAGTGCACTGGCACCACTGGGGATGCAGTGCAGTGAGTGCAGAGAGTGAACTGGCACGACTGGGGATGCACTGCAGTGAGTCCAGAGAGTGCAGTGGCACCATTGGGGATGCAGTGCTGTGAGTCCAGAGAGTGCACTGGCACCACTGGGGTTTTAGTGCAGTTAGTCCAGAGAGTGCCCTTGCACCACTGGTGATACACTGCAGTGTGTCCAGAGAGTGCACTGGCACCACTGGGGATGCAGTGCAGTGAGTCCAGAGAGTGCACTGTCAACACTGGGGATGCACTGCAGTGAGTCCAGAGAATGACCTGGCACTAATGGGGATGCAGTGCAGTGATTCGAAAGAGTGCACTGGCACCACTGCGGATGCACAGCAGTGAGTCCGGAGAGTGCCCTGGCACCACAGGGGATGCAGTGCAGTTAGTCCAGAGAGTGCACTGGCACCACTGGGGATGCAGTGCAGTGAGTCCAGAGAGTGCACTGGCACCACTGGGGATGCAGTGCAGTGAGTCCAGAGAGTGCACTGGCACCACTGGGGATGCAATGCAGTGAGTCCAGAGAGTGCTCTGGCTCCACTGGGGATGCAGTGCAGTGAGTACAGAGAGTGCACTGGCACCACTGGGGATGCAGTGCAGTGAGTACAGAGAGTGCAATGGCAGCACAGGGGATGCACTGCTGTGATTCCAGAGAGTGCACTGGCACCACTGGTGATGCAGTGCAGTGAGTCCAGAGAGTGCATTGGCACCACTGGGAATGCACTGCAGTGAGACCAGAGAGTGCACTTGCACCACTGGGGATGCAGTGCAGTGTCTCCAGAGAGTGCACTGGCACCACTGGGGATGCACTGCAGTGAGTCCAGAGAGTGCACGGGCACCACTGGGGATGCACTGCAGTGAGTCCAGAGAGTGCACTGGCACCACAGGGGATGCACTGCAGTGAGTCCAGAGAGTGCACTGGCACCACTGGGGATGCAGTGCAGTAAGTCCAGAGAGTGCACTGGCACCACAGGGGATGCAGTGCAGTGATTCCAGAAAGTGCACTGGCAGCAGTGGGGATGCAGTGCAGTGAGTCCAGAGAGTGCACTGGCACCAGTGGGGATGGAGTGCAGTGAGTCCAGAGAGTTCACTGGCACCAGTGGGGATGCAGTGCAGTGACTCCAGAGAGTGCACTGGCACCAGTGGGGTTGCAGTGCAGTGAGTCCAGAGAGTGCACTGGCACCACTGGGGATGCAGTGCAGTGAGTCCAGAGAGTGCACTGGCACCACTAGGGATGCAGTGCAGTGACTCCAGAAAGTGCACTGGCACTACTGGGGATGCAGTGCAGTGAGTCCAGAGAGTGCACTGGCACCAGTGGGGATGCAGTGCAGTGAGTCCAAAGAGTGCACTGGCACCACTGGGGATGCACTGCAGTGACTGCAGAGACTGCACTGGCACCAGTGGGGATGCAGTGTAGTGAGTCCAGAGAGTGCACTGGCAGCAGTGGGGTTGCAGTGCAGTGAGTCCAGAGAGTGCACTGGCACCAGTGGGGATGCAGTGCAGTGAGTCCAGAGAGTGCACTGGCACCAGTGGGGATGCAGTGCTGTGAGTGCAGAGAGTGCACTGGCACCAGTGGGAATGCAGTGCAGTGAGTCCAGAGAGTGCACTGGCACCACTGGGGATGCACTGCAGTGTCTCCAGAGAGTGCACTGGCACCACTGGGGCTGCAGTGCAGTGAGTCCTGAGAGTGCACTGGCATCACTGGGGATGCAGTTCAGTGAGTGCAGAGAGTGCACTGGCACCACTGGGGATGCAGTGCAGTGAGTGCAGAGAGTGCAGTGGCACCATTGGATATGCAGTGCTGTGAGTCCAGAGAGTGCACTGGCACCACTGGGGTTTTAGTGCAGTTAGTCCAGAGAGTGCCCTTGCACCACTGGGGATACACTGCAGTGTGTCCAGAGAGTGCACTGGCACCACTGGGGTTGCAGTGCAGTGAGTCCAGAGAGTGCACTGTCAACACTGGGGATGCACTGCAGTGAGTCCAGAGAATAACCTGGCACTAATGGGGATGCAGTGCAGTGTCTCGAAAGAGTGCACTGGCACCACTGCGAATGCACTGCAGTGAGTCCAGGAGAGTGCCCTGGCACCACAGCGGATGCAGTGCAGTTAGTCCAGAGAGTGCACTGGCACCACTGGTGATGCAGTGCAGTGAGTCCAGAGAGTGCACTGGCACCACTGGGGATGCAGTGCAGTGAGTCCAGAGAGTGCATTGGTACCACTGGGAATGCACTGCAGTGAGTCCAGAGAGTGCACTGGCACCACTGGGGATGCAGTGCAATGAGTCCAGAGAGTGCACTGGCACCACTGGGGATGCACTGCAGTGAGTGCAGAGAGTGCACTGGCACCACAGGGGATGCACTGCAGTGAGTCCAGAGAGTGCACTGGCACCACTGGGGATGCAGTGCAGTAAGTCCAGAGAGTGCACTGGCACCACAGGGGATGCAGTGCAGTGAATCCAGAGAGTGCACTGGCACCACTGGGGATGCAGTGCAGTGAGTCCAGAGAGTGCACTGGCACCAGTGGGGATGCAGTGCTGTGAGTGCAGAGAGTGCACTGGCACCAGTGGGAATGCAGTGCAGTCAGTCCAGAGAGTGCACTGGCACCAGTGGGGATGCAAAGCAGTGACTCCAGAGAGTGCACTGGCACCACTGGGGATGCACTGCAGTGTCTCCAGAGAGTGCACTGGCACCACTGGGGCTGCAGTGCAGTGAGTCCTGAGAGTGCACTGGCATCACTGGGGATGCAGTTCAGTGAGTGCAGAGAGTGCACTGGCACCGCTGGGGATGCAGTGCAGTGAGTGCAGAGAGTGCAGTGGCACCATTGGGGATGCAGTGCTGTGAGTCCAGAGAGTGCACTGGCACCACTGGGGTTTTAGTGCAGTTAGTCCAGAGAGTGCCCTTGCACCACTGGGGATACACTGCAGTGTGTCCAGAGAGTGCACTGGCACCACTGGGGTTGCAGTGCAGTGAGTCCAGAGAGTGCACTGTCAACACTGGGGATGCACTGCAGTGAGTCCAGAGAATAACCTGGCACTAATGGGGATGCAGTGCAGTGACTCGAAAGAGTGCACTGGCACCACTGCGAATGCACTGCAGTGAGTCCAGGAGAGTGCCCTGGCACCACAGCGGATGCAGTGCAGTTAGTCCAGAGAGTGCACTGGCACCACTGGTGATGCAGTGCAGTGAGTCCAGAGAGTGCACTGGCACCACTGGGGATGCAGTGCAGTGAGTCCAGAGAGTGCATTGGTACCACTGGGAATGCACTGCAGTGAGTCCAGAGAGTGCACTGGCACCAGTGGGGATGCAGTGCAATGAGTCCAGAGAGTGCACTGGCACCACTGGGGATGCACTGCAGTGAGTCCAGAGAGTGCACTGGCACCACAGGGGATGCACTGCAGTGAGTCCAGAGAGTGCACTGGCACCACTGGGGATGCAGTGCAGTAAGTCCAGAGAGTGCACTGGCACCACAGGGGATGCAGTGCAGTGAGTCCAGAGAGTGCACTGGCACCACTGGGGATGCAGTGCAGTGAGTCCAGAGAGTGCACTGGCACCTTGGGGATGCAGTGCAGTGAGTCCAGAGAGTGCACTGGCACCAGTGGGGATGCAGTGCAGTGACTCCAGAGAGTGCACTGGCAGCAGTGGGGATGCAGTGCAGTGAGTCCAGAGAGTGCACTGGCACCACTGGGGATGCAGTGCAGTGACTCCAGAGAGTGCACTGGCACCACTGGGGATGCAGTGCAGTGAGTCCAGAGAGTGCACTGGCACCACTAGGGATGCAGTGCAGTGACTGCAGAAAGTGCACTGGCACTACTGGGGATGCAGTGCAGTGAGTCCAGAGAGTGCACTGGCACCAGTGGGGATGCAGTGCAGTGAGTCCAGAGAGTGCACTGGCACCACTGGGGATGCACTGCAGTGACTCCAGAGACTGCACTGGCACCAGTGGGGATGCAGTGTAGTGAGTCCAGAGAGTGCACTGGCACCAGTGGGGTTGCAGTGCAGTGAGTCCAGAGAGTGCACTGGCACCAGTGGGGATGCAGTGCAGTGAGTCCAGAGAGTGCACTGGCACCACTGGGGATGCAGTGCAGTGAGTCCTTATAGTGCACTGGCACCAGTGGGGATGCAGTGCAGTGAGTCCAGAGAGTGCACTGGCACCAGTAGGGATGCAGTGCAGTGACTCCAGAGAGTGCATTGACACCAGTGGGGATGCAGTGCAGTGAGTCCAGAGAGTGCACTGGCACCACTGGGGATGCACTGCAGTGACTCCAGAGAGTGCACTGGCACCAGTGGGGATGCCGTGCAGTGAGTCCAGAGAGTGCACTGGCACCAGTGGGGATGCAGTGCAGTGAGTCCAGAGAGTGCACTGGCACCACTTCGGATCAGTGCAGTGACTCTAGAGAGTGCACTGGCACCAGTGGGGTTGGAGTGCAGTGACTCTAGAGAGTGCAGTGGCACCACTGGGGATGCAGTGCAGTGAGTCCAGAGAGTGCACTGGCACCACTAGGGAGGCAGTGCAGTGACTCCAGAAAGTGCACTGGCACTACTGGGGATGCAGAGCAGTGAGTCTAGGGAGTGCACTGGCACCAGTGGGGATGCAGTGCAGTGAGTCCAGGCAGTTCACTGGCACCAGTGGGGATGCAGTGCAGTGACTCCAGAGAGTGCACTGGCACCTGTGGGAATGCAGTTCAGTGAGTCCAGAGAGTGCACTGGCACCAGTGGGGATGCAGTGCAGTGTCTCCAGAGAGTGTACTGGCACCACTGGGGATGCAGTGCAGTGACTCCAGGGAGTGCACTGGCACCAGTGGGGATGCAGTGCAGTGAGTCCAGAGAGTGCACTGGCACCAGTGGGGTTGCAGTGCAGTGACTCCAGAGAGTGCACTGGTACCAGTGGGGATGCAGTGCAGTGACTCCAGAGAGTGCACTGGCACCACTAGGGATGCAGTGCAGTGAGTCCAGAGAGTGCATTGGCACCAGTGGGGATGCAAAGCAGTGAGTCCAGAGAGTGCACTGGCACCACTGGGGATGCAGTGCAGTGAGTCCAGAGAGTGCACTGGCACCAGTGGGGATGCAGTGCAGTGAGTCCAGAGAGTGCACTGGCACCACTGGGGATGCAATGCAGTGAGTCCAGAGAGTGCTCTGGCTCCACTGGGGATGCAGTGCAGTGAGTACAGAGAGTGCACTGGCACCACTGGGGATGCAGTGCAGTGAGTACAGAGAGTGCAATGGCAGCACAGGGGATGCAGTGCAGTGATTCCAGAGAGTGCACTGGCACCACTGGTGATGCAGTGCAGTGAGTCCAGAGAGTGCACTGGCACCACTGGGGATGCACTGCAGTGAGTCCAGAGAGTGCACTGGCACCACTGGGGATGCACTGAAGTGAGTCCAGAGAGTGCACTGGCATCACAGGGGATGCACTGCAGTGAGTCCAGAGAGTGCACTGGCACCACTGGGGATGCAGTGCAGTGACTCCAGAGAGTGCACTGGCACCACAGGGGATGCAGTGCAGTGACTCCAGAGAGTGCACTGGCACCACTGGGGATGCAGTGCAGTGAGTCCAGAGAGTGCACTGGCACTACTGGGGATGCAGTGCAGTGAGTCCAGAGAGTGCACTGGCACCACTGGGGATGCAGTGCAGTGAGTCCAGAGAGTGCACTGGCACCACTGGGGATGCACTGCAGTGACTCCAGAGACTGCACTGGCACCAGTGGGGATGCAGTGTAGTGAGTCCAGAGAGTGCACTGGCACCAGTGGGGTTGCAGTGCAGTGACTCCAGAGAGTGCACTGGCACCAGTGGGGATGCAGTGCAGTGAGTCCAGAGAGTGCACTGGCACCACTGGGGATGCAGTGCAGTGAGTCCTGAGAGTGCACTGGCACCAGTGGGGATGCAGTGTAGTGAGTCCAGAGAGTGCACTGGCACCAGTGGGGATGCAGTGCAGTGACTGCAGAGAGTGCACGGGCACCAGTGGGGATGAAGTGCAGTCAGTCCAGAGAGTGCACTGGCACCAGTGGGGATGCAGTGCAGTCAGTCCAGAGAGTGCACTGGCACCAGTGGGGATGCACTGCAGTGAGTCCAGAGAGTGCATTGGCACCAGTGGGGATGTAGTGCAGTGAGTCCAGAGAGTGCACTGGCACCAGTGGGGATGCAGTGCAGTCAGTCCAGAGAGTGCACTGGCACCAGTGGGGATGCACTGCAGTAAGTCCAGAGAGTGCACTGGCACCAGTGGGGATGCACTGCAGTGAGTCCAGAGAGTGCACTGGCACCAGTGGGGATGCAGTGCAGTGAGTCCTGAGAGTGCACTGGCACCAGTGGGGATGCAGTGCAGTGAGTGCAGAGAGTGCACTGGCACCAGTGGGGATGCAGTGCAGTGAGTCCAGAGAGTGCACTGGCACCACTGGGGATGCAGTGCAGTGAGTCCTTATAGTGCACTGGCACCAGTGGGGATGCAGTGCAGTGAGTCCAGAGAGTGCACTGGCACCAGTAGGGATGCAGTGCAGTGACTCCAGAGAGTGCATTGACAAAAGTGGGGATGCAGTGCAGTGAGTCCAGAGAGTGCACTGGCACCACTGGGGATGCACTGCAGTGACTCCAGAGAGTGCACTGGCACCAGTGGGGATGCCGTGCAGTGAGTCCAGAGAGTGCACTGGCACCAGTGGGGATGCAGTGCAGTGAGTCCAGAGAGTGCACGGGCACCACTTCGGATCAGTGCAGTGACTCTAGAGAGTGCACTGGCACCAGTGGGGTTGGAGTGCAGTGACTCTAGAGAGTGCACTGGCACCAGTGGGGATGCAGTGCAGTGAGTCCAGAGAGTGCACTGGCACCACTAGGGAGGCAGTGCAGTGACTCGAGAAAGTGCACTGGCACTACTGGGGATGCAGTGCAGTGAGTCCAGAGAGTGCACTGGCACCACTGGGGATGCAGTGCAGTGAGTCCAGGCAGTTCACTGGCACCAGTGGGGATGCAGTGCAGTGACTCCAGAGGGTGCACTGGCACCAGTGGGAATGCAGTGCAGTGAGTCCAGAGAGTGCACTGGCACCAGTGGGGATGAAGTGCAGTGTCTCCAGAGAGTGTACTGGCACCAGTGGGGATGCAGTGCAGTGACTCCAGGGAGTGCACTGGCACCAGTGGGGATGCAGTGCAGTGAGTCCAGAGAGTGCACTGGCACGAGTGGGGTTGCAGCGCAGTGACTCCAGAGAGTGCACTGGTACCAGTGGGGATGCAGTGCAGTGACTCCAGAGAGTGCACTGGCAGCAGTGGGGCTGCAGTGCAGTGAGTCCAGAGAGTTCACTGGCACCAGTGGGGATGCAGTGCAGTGACTCCAGAGAGTGCACTGGCAGCAGTGGGGATGCAGTGCAGTGAGTCCAGAGAGTGCACTGGCACCACTGGGGATGCAGTGCAGTGAGTCCAGAGAGTGCACTGGCACCACTGGGGATGCAATGCAGTGAGTCCAGAGAGTGCTCTGGCTCCACTGGGGATGCAGTGCAGTGAGTCCAGAGAGTGCACTGGCACCACTGGGGATGCAGTGCAGTAAGTACAGAGAGTGCAATGGCAGCACAGGGGATGCACTGCAGTGATTCCAGAGAGTGCACTGGCACCACTGGGGATGCAGTGCAGTGAGTCCAGAGAGTGCATTGGTACCACTGGGAATGCACTGCAGTGAGTCCAGAGAGTGCACTGGCACCAATGGGGATGCACTGAAGTGAGTCCAGAGAGTGCACTGGCACCACAGGGGATGCAGTGCAGTGAGTCCAGAGAGTGCACTGGCACCAGTGGGGATGCAGTGCAGTAAGTCCAGAGAGTGCACTGGCACCACAGGGGATGCAGTGCAGTGATTCCAGAGAGTGCACTGTCACCACTGGGGATGCAGTGCAGTGAGTCCAGAGAGTGCACTGGCACCAGTGGGGATGCAGTGCAGTGAGTCCAGAGAGTTCACTGGCACCAGTGGGGATGCAGTGCAGTGACTCCAGAGAGTGCACTGGCAGCAGTGGGGATGCAGTGCAGTGAGTCCAGAGAGTGCACTGGCACCAGTGGGGATGCAGTGCAGTGACTCCAGAGAGTGCACTGGCACCACTGGGGATGCAGTGCAGTGAGTCCAGAGAGTGCACTGGCACCACTAGGGATGCAGTGCAGTGACTCCAGAAAGTGCACTGGCACTACTGGGGATGCAGTGCAGTGAGTCCAGAGAGTGCACTGGCACCAGTGGGGATGCAGTGCAGTGAGTCCAGAGAGTGCACTGGCACCACTGGGGATGCACTGCAGTGACTCCAGAGACTGCACTGGCACCACTGGGGATGCAGTGTAGTGAGTCCAGAGAGTGCACTGGCACCAGTGGGGTTGCAGTGCAGTGAGTCCAGAGAGTGCACTGGCACCAGTGGGGATGCAGTGCAGTGAGTGCAGAGAGTGCACTGGCACCACTGGGGATGCAGTGCAGTGAGTCCTGAGAGTGCACTGGCACCAGTGGGGATGCAGTGTAGTGAGTCCAGAGAGTGCACTGGCACCAGTGGGGTTTCAGTGCAGTGAGTCCAGAGAGTGCACTGGCACCAGTGGGGATGCAGTGCAGTGAGTCCAGAGAGTGCACTGGCACCAGTGGGGATGCAGTGCAGTCAGTCCAGAGAGTGCACTGGCACCAGTGGGGATGCACTGCAGTGAGTCCAGAGAGTGCATTGGCACCAGTGGGGATGTAGTGCAGTGAGTCCAGAGAGTGCACTGGCACCAGTGGGGATGCAGTGCAGTGAGTCCAGAGACTGCACTGGCACCACTGGGGATGCAGTGCAGTGAGTCCTGAGAGTGCACTGGCACCAGTGGGGATGCAGTGCAGTGAGTCCATAGAGTGCACAGGCACCAGTGGGGATGCAGTGCAGTGACTCCAGAGAGTGCACTGGTACCAGTGGGGATGCAGTGCAGTGAGTCCAGAGAGTGCACTGGCACCACTTCGGATCAGTGCAGTGACTCTAGAGAGTGCACTGGCACCAGTGGGGTTGGAGTGTAGTGACTCTAGAGAGTGCACTGGCACCAGTGGGGATGCAGTGCAGTGAGTCCAGAGAGTGCACTGGCACCACTAGGGAGGCAGTGCAGTGACTGCAGAAAGTGCACTGGCACTACTGGGGATGCAGTGCAGTGAGTCCACAGAGTGCACTGGCACCAGTGGGGATGCAGTGCAGTGAGTCCAGGCAGTTCACTGGCACCAGTGGGGATGCAGTGCAGTGACTCCAGAGAGTGCACTGGCACCAGTGGGAATGCAGTGCAGTGAGTCCAGAGAGTGCACTGGCACCAGTGGGGATGCAGTGCAGTGAGTCCAGAGAGTGCACTGGCACCATTGGGTATGCAGTGCAGTGAGTGCAGAGAGTGCACTGGCACCAGTGGGGATGCAGTGCAGTGAGTCCAGAGAGTGCACTGGCACCAGTGGGGATGCAGTGCAGTGAGTCCAGAGAGTGCACTGGCACCACTGGGGATGCAATGCAGTGAGTCCAGAGAGTGCTCTGGCTCCACTGGGGATGCAGTGCAGTGAGTCCAGAGAGTGCACTGGCACCACTGGGGATGCAGTGCAGTGAGTACAGAGAGTGCAATGGCAGCACAGGGGATGCACTGCAGTGATTCCAGAGAGTGCACTGGCACCACTGGTGATGCAGTGCAGTGAGTCCAGAGAGTGCATTGGTACCACTGGGAATGCACTGCAGTGAGTCCAGAGAGTGCACTGGCACCAATGGGGATGCACTGAAGTGAGTCCAGAGAGTGCACTGGCACCACAGGGGATGCACTGCAGTGAGTCCAGAGAGTGCACTGGCACCACTGGGGATGCAGTGCAGTAAGTCCAGAGAGTGCACTGGCACCACAGGGGATGCAGTGCAGTGATTCCAGAGAGTGCACTGGCACCACTGGGGATGCAGTGCAGTGAGTCCAGAGAGTGCACTGGCACCAGTGGGGATGGAGTGCAGTGAGTCCAGAGAGTTCACTGGCACCAGTGGGGATCCAGTGCAGTGACTCCAGAGAGTGCACTGGCAGCAGTGGGGATGCAGTGCAGTGAGTCCAGAGAGTGCACTGGCACCAGTGGGGATGCAGTGCAGTGACTCCAGAGAGTGCACTGGCACCAGTCGGGATGCAGTGCAGTGAGTCCAGAGAGTGCACTGGCACCACTAGGGATGCAGTGCAGTGACTCCAGAAAGTGCACTGGCACTACTGGGGATGCAGTGCAGTGAGTCCAGAGAGTGCACTGGCACCAGTGGGGATGCAGTGCAGTGAGTCCAGAGAGTGCACTGGCACCACTGGGGATGCACTGCAGTGACTCCAGAGACTGCACTGGCACCAGTGGGGATGCAGTGTAGTGAGTCCAGAGAGTGCACTGGCACCAGTGGGGTTGCAGTGCAGTGAGTCCAGAGAGTGCACAGGCACCAGTGGGGATGCACTGCAGTGAGTCCAGAGAGTGCACTGGCACCACTGGGGATGTAGTGCAGTGAGTCCTGAGAGTGCACTGGCACCAGTGGGGATGCAGTGTAGTGAGTCCAGAGAGTGCACTGGCACCAGTGGGGTTGCAGTGCAGTGAGTCCAGAGAGTGCACTGGCACCAGTGGGGATGCAGTGCAGTGAGTCCAGAGAGTGCACTGGCACCAGTGGGGATGCAGTGCAGTGAGTCCAGAGAGTGCACTGGCACCAGTGGGGATGCACTGCAGTGAGTCCAGAGAGTGCATTGGCACCAGTGGGGATGTAGTGCAGTGAGTCCAGAGAGTGCACTGGCACCAGTGGGGATGCAGTGCAGTGAGTCCAGAGACTGCACTGGCACCACTGGGGATGCAGTGCAGTGAGTCCTGAGAGTGCACTGGCACCAGTGGGGATGCAGTGCAGTGACTCCATAGAGTGCACTGGCACCAGTGGGGATGCAGTGCAGTGACTCCAGAGAGTGCACTGGTACCAGTGGGGATGCAGTGCAGTGAGTCCAGAGAGTGCACTGGCACCACTTCGGATCAGTGCAGTGACTCTAGAGAGTGCACTGGCACCAGTGGGGTTGGAGTGTAGTGACTCTAGAGAGTGCACTGGCACCCACTGGGGATGCACTGCAGTGACTCCAGAGAGTGCACTGGCACCAGTGGGGATGCAGTGTAGTGAGTCCAGAGAGTGCACTGGCACCAGTGGGTTTGCAGTGCAGTGAGTCCAGAGAGTGCACTGGCACCAGTGAGGATGCACTGCAGTGAGTCCAGAGAGTGCACTGGCACCACTGGGGATGCAGTGCAGTGAGTCCTGAGAGTGCACTGGCAGCAGTGGGGATGCAGTGTAGTGAGTCCAGAGAGTGCACTAGCACCAGTGGGGTTGCAGTGCAGTGAGTCCAGAGAGTGCACTGGCACCAGTGGGGATGCAGTGCAGTGAGTCCAGAGAGTGCACTGGCACCAGTGGGGATGCAGTGCAGTCAGTCCAGAGAGTGCACTGGCACCAGTGGGGATGCACTGCAGTGAGTCCAGAGAGTGCATTGGCACCAGTGGGGATGTAGTGCAGTGAGTCCAGAGAGTGCACTGGCACCAGTGGGGATGCAGTGCAGTGAGTCCAGAGACTGCACTGGCACCACTGGGGATGCAGTGCAGTGAGTCCTGAGAGTGCAGTGGCACCAGTGGGGATGCAGTGCAGTGACTCCATAGAGTGCACTGGCACCAGTGGGGATGCAGTGCAGTGAGTCCAGAGAGTGCACTGGCACCACTTCGGATCAGTGCAGTGACTCTAGAGAGTGCACTGGCACCAGTGGGGTTGGAGTGTAGTGACTCTAGAGAGTGCACTGGCACCAGTGGGGATGCAGTGCAGTGAGTCCAGAGAGTGCACTGGCACCACTAGGGAGGCAGTGTAGTGACTGCAGAAAGTGCACTGGCACTAGTGGGGATGCAGTGCAGTCAGTCCACAGAGTGCACTGGCACCAGTGGGGATGCAGTGCAGTGAGTCCAGGCAGTTCACTGGCACCAGTGGGGATGCAGTGCAGTGACTCCAGAGAGTGCACTGGCACCAGTGGGAATGCAGTGCAGTGAGTCCAGAGAGTGCACTGGCACCAGTGGGGATGCAGTGCAGTGTCTCCAGAGAGTGTACTGGCGCCACTGGGGATGCAGTGCAGTGACTCCAGAGAGTGCACTGGCACCAGTGGGGATGCAGTGCAGTGAGTCCAGAGAGTGCACTGGCACCAGTGGGGATGCACTGCAGTGACTCCAGAGAGTGCACTGGCACCAGTGGGGATGCAGTGCAGTGAGTCCAGAGAGTGCATTGGCACCAGTGGGGATGCAGTGCAGTGAGTCCAGAGAGTGCACTGGCACCCGTGGGGATGCAGTGCAGTGAGTCCAGAGAGTGCACTGGCACCACTGGGGATGCAGTGCAGTGAGTCCAGAGAGTGCACTGGCACCACCGGGGATTCACTGCAGTGAGTCCAGAGAGTGCACTGGCACCACTGGGGATGCAGTGCAGTGAGTCCAGAGAGTTCACTGGCACCACTTGGGATGCGGTGCAGTGACTCCAGAAAGTGCACTGGCACTACTGGGGATGCAGTGCAGTGAGTCCAGAGAGTCGACTGGCACCAGTGGAGGTGCAGTGCAGTGAGTCCAGAGAGTGCACTGGCACCAGTGGGGATGCAGTGTAGTGAGTCCAGAGAGTGCACTGGCACCAGTGGGGTTGCAGTGCAGTGAGTCCAGAGAGTGCACTGGCACCAGTGGGTATGCAGTGCAGTGAGTGCAGAGAGTGCACTGGCACCAGTGGGGATGCAGTGCAGTCAGTTCAGAGAGTGCAATGGCACCAGTGGGGATGCAAAGCAGTGACTCCAGAGAGTGCACTGGCACCACTGGGGATGCAGTGCAGTGTCTCCAGAGAGTGCACTGGCACCACTGGGGATGCAGTGCAGTGAGTCCAGAGAGTGCACTGGCATCACTGGGGATGCAGTTCAGTGAGTGCAGAGAGTGCACTGGCACCACTGGGGATGCAGTGCAGTGAGTGCAGAGAGTGAACTGGCACGACTGGGGATGCACTGCAGTGAGTCCAGAGAGTGCAGTGGCACCATTGGGGATGCAGTGCTGTGAGTCCAGAGAGTGCACTGGCACCACTGGGGTTTTAGTGCAGTTAGTCCAGAGAGTGCCCTTGCACCACTGGGGATACACTGCAGTGTGTCCAGAGAGTGCACTGGCACCACTGGGGATGCAGTGCAGTGAGTCCAGAGAGTGCACTGTCAACACTGGGGATGCACTGCAGTGAGTCCAGAGAATGACCTGGCACTAATGGGGATGCAGTGCAGTGATTCGAAAGAGTGCACTGGCACCACTGCGGATGCACTGCAGTGAGTCCGGAGAGTGCCCTGGCACCACAGGGGATGCAGTGCAGTTAGTCCAGAGAGTGCACTGGCACCACTGGGGATGCAGTGCAGTGAGTCCAGAGAGTGCACTGGCACCACTGGGGATGCAGTGCAGTGAGTCCAGAGAGTGCACTGGCACCACTGGGGATGCAATGCAGTGAGTCCAGAGAGTGCTCTGGCTCCACTGGGGATGCAGTGCAGTGAGTACAGAGAGTGCACTGGCACCACTGGGGATGCAGTGCAGTGAGTACAGAGAGTGCACTGGCACCACTGGGGATGCAGTGCAGTGAGTACAGAGAGTGCAATGGCAGCACAGGGGATGCACTGCTGTGATTCCAGAGAGTGCACTGGCACCACTGGGGATGCAGTGCAGTGAGTCCAGAGAGTGCATTGGCACCACTGGGAATGCACTGCAGTGAGACCAGAGAGTGCACTTGCACCACTGGGGATGCAGTGCAGTGAGTCCAGAGAGTGCACTGGCACCACTGGGGATGCACTGCAGTGAGTCCAGAGAGTGCACTGGCACCACTGGGGATGCACTGCAGTGAGTCCAGAGAGTGCACTGGCACCACAGGGGATGCACTGCAGTGAGTCCAGAGAGTGCACTGGCACCACAGGGGATGCAGTGCAGTAAGTCCAGAGAGTGCACTGGCACCACAGGGGATGCAGTGCAGTGATTCCAGAAAGTGCACTGGCACCAGTGGGGATGCAGTGCAGTGAGTCCAGAGAGTGCACTGGCACCAGTGGGGATGGAGTGCAGTGAGTCCAGAGAGTTCACTGGCACCAGTGGGGATGCAGTGCAGTGACTCCAGAGAGTGCACTGGCACCAGTGGGGTTGCAGTGCAGTGAGTCCAGAGAGTGCACTGGCACCAGTGGGGATGCAGTGCAGTGAGTCCAGAGAGTGCACTGGCACCACTGGGGATGCAGTGCAGTGAGTCCAGAGAGTGCACTGGCACCACTAGGGATGCAGTGCAGTGACTCCAGAAAGTGCACTGGCACTACTGGGGATGCAGTGCAGTGAGTCCAGAGAGTGCACTGGCACCAGTGGGGATGCAGTGCAGTGAGTCCAAAGAGTGCACTGGCACCAGTGGGGATGCACTGCAGTGACTGCAGAGACTGCACTGGCACCAGTGGGGATGCAGTGTAGTGAGTCCAGAGAGTGCACTGGCACCAGTGGGGATGCAGTGCAGTGAGTCCAGAGAGTGCACTGGCACCAGTGGGGATGCAGTGCTGTGAGTGCAGAGAGTGCACTGGCACCAGTGGGAATGCAGTGCAGTCAGTCCAAAGAGTGCACTGGCACCAGTGGGGATGCAAAGCAGTGACTCCAGAGAGTGCACTGGCACCACTGGGGATGCACTGCAGTGTCTCCAGAGAGTGCACTGGCACCACTGGGGCTGCAGTGCAGTGAGTCCAGAGAGTGCACTGGCATCACTGGGGATGCAGTTCAGTGAGTGCAGAGAGTGCACTGGCACCACTGGGGATGCAGTGCAGTGAGTGCAGAGAGTGCAGTGGCACCATTGGGGATGCAGTGCTGTGAGTCCAGAGAGTGCACTGGCACCACTGGGGTTTTAGTGCAGTTAGTCCAGAGAGTGCCCTTGCACCACTGGGGATACACTGCAGTGTGTCCAGAGAGTGCACTGGCACCACTGGGGTTGCAGTGCAGTGAGTCCAGAGAGTGCACTGTCAACACTGGGGATGCACTGCAGTGAGTCCAGAGAATAACCTGGCACTAATGGGGATGCAGTGCAGTGACTCGAAAGAGTGCACTGGCACCACTCCGAATGCACTGCAGTGAGTCCAGGAGAGTGCCCTGGCACCACAGGGGATGCAGTGCAGTTAGTCCAGAGAGTGCACTGGCACCACTGGTGATGCAGTGCAGTGAGTCCAGAGAGTGCACTGGCACCACTGGGGATGCAGTGCAGTGAGTCCAGAGAGTGCACTGGCACCACTGGGGATGCAATGCAGTGAGTCCAGAGAGTGCTCTGGCTCCACTGGGGATGCAGTGCAGTGAGTCCAGAGAGTGCACTGGCACCACTGGGGATGCAGTGCAGTGAGTACAGAGAGTGCAATGGCAGCACAGGGGATGCACTGCAGTGATTCCAGAGAGTGCACTGGCACCACTGGTGATGCAGTGCAGTGAGTCCAGAGAGTGCATTGGTACCACTGGGAATGCACTGCAGTGAGTCCAGAGAGTGCACTGGCACCACTGGGGATGCAGTGCAATGAGTCCAGAGAGTGCACTGGCATCACTGGGGATGCACTGCAGTGAGTCCAGAGAGTGCACTGGCACCACAGGGGATGCACTGCAGTGAGTCCAGAGAGTGCACTGGCACCACTGGGGATGCAGTGCAGTAAGTCCAGAGAGTGCACTGGCACCACAGGGGATGCAGTGCAGTGATTCCAGAGAGTGCACTGGCACCACTGGGGATGCAGTGCAGTGAGTCCAGAGAGTGCACTGGCACCACTGGGGATGCAGTGCAGTGAGTCCAGAGAGTGCACTGGCACCAGTGGGGATGCAGTGCAGTGACTCCAGAGAGTGCACTGGCAGCAGTGGGGATGCAGTGCAGTGAGTCCAGAGAGTGCACTGGCACCACTGGGGATGCAGTGCAGTGACTCCAGAGAGTGCACTGGCACCACTGGGGATGCAGTGCAGTGAGTCCTGAGAGTGCACTGGCACCACTAGGGATGCAGTGCAGTGACTGCAGAAAGTGCACTGGCACTACTGGGGATGCAGTGCAGTGAGTCCAGAGAGTGCACTGGCACCAGTGGGGATGCAGTGCAGTGAGTCCAGAGAGTGCACTGGCACCACTGGGGATGCACTGCAGTGACTCCAGAGACTGCACTGGCACCAGTGGGGATGCAGTGTAGTGAGTCCAGAGAGTGCACTGGCACCAGTGGGGTTGCAGTGCAGTGAGTCCAGAGAGTGCACTGGCACCAGTGGGGATGCAGTGCAGTGAGTCCAGAGAGTGCACTGGCACCACTGGGGATGCAGTGCAGTGACTCCAGAGAGTGCACTGGCACCACTGGGGATGCAGTGCAGTGACTCCAGAGAGTGCACTGGCACCACTAGGGATGCAGTGCAGTGACTCCAGAAAGTGCACTGGCACTACTGCAGATGCAGTGCAGTGAGTCCAGAGAGTGCACTGGCACCAGTGGGGATGCAGTGCAGTGAGTCCAGAGAGTGCACTGGCACCACTGGGGATGCAGTGCAGTGAGTCCTGAGAGTGCACTGGCACCACTGGGGATGCAGTGTAGTGAGTCCAGAGAGTGCACTGGCACCAGTGGGGTTGCAGTGCAGTGAGTCCTTAGAGTGCACTGGCACCAGTGGGGATGCAGTGCAGTGAGTCCAGAGAGTGCACTGGCACCAGTGGGGATGCAGTGCAGTCAGTCCAGAGAGTGCACTGGCACCAGTGGGGATGCACTGCAGTGAGTCCAGAGAGTGCATTGGCACCAGTGGGGATGTAGTGCATTGAGTCCAGAGAGTGCACTGGCACCAGTGGGGATGCAGTGCAGTGAGTCCAGAGACTGCACTGGCACCACTGGGGATGCAGTGCAGTGAGTCCAGAGAGTGCACTGTCACCACCACCGGGATGCAGTACAGTGACTCCATAGAGTGCACTGGCACCAGTGGGGATGCAGTGCAGTGAGTCCAGAGAGTGCACTGGTACCAGTGGGGATGCAGTGCAGTGAGTCCAGAGAGTGCACTGGCACCACTGCGGATCAGTGCAGTGACTCTAGAGAGTGCACTGGCACCAGTGGGGTTGGAGTGCAGTGACTCTAGAGAGTGCACTGGCACCAGTGGGGATGCAGTGCAGTGAGTGCAGAGAGTGCACTGGCACCAGTGGGGATGCAGTGCAGTGAGTCCAGAGAGTGCACTGGCACCACTGGGGATGCAGTGCAGTGAGTCCTTATAGTGCACTGGCACCAGTGGGGATGCAGTGCAGTGAGTCCAGAGAGTGCACTGGCACCAGTAGGGATGCAGTGCAGTGACTCCAGAGAGTGCATTGACACCAGTGGGGATGCAGTGCAGTGAGTCCAGAGAGTGCACTGGCACCACTGGGGATGCACTGCAGTGACTCCAGAGAGTGCACTGGCACCAGTGGGGATGCCGTGCAGTGAGTCCAGAGAGTGCACTGGCACCAGTGGGGATGCAGTGCAGTGAGTCCAGAGAGTGCACTGGCACCACTTCGGATCAGTGCAGTGACTCTAGAGAGTGCACTGGCACCAGTGGGGTTGGAGTGCAGTGACTCTAGAGAGTGCACTGGCACCAGTGGGGATGCAGTGCAGTGAGTCCAGAGAGTGCACTGGCACCACTAGGGAGGCAGTGCAGTGACTCCAGAAAGTGCACTGGCACTACTGGGGATGCAGTGCAGTGAGTCCAGAGAGTGCACTGGCACCAGTGGGGATGCAGTGCAGTGAGTCCAGGCAGTTCACTGGCACCAGTGGGGATGCAGTGCAGTGACTCCAGAGAGTGCACTGGCACCAGTGGGAATGCAGTTCAGTGAGTCCAGAGAGTGCACTGGCACCAGTGGGGATGCAGTGCAGTGTCTCCAGAGAGTGCACTGGCACCAGTGGGGATGCAGTGCAGTGACTCCAGGGAGTGCACTGGCACCAGTGGGGATGCAGTGCAGTGAGTCCAGAGAGTGCACTGGCACCAGTGGGGTTGCAGTGCAGTGACTCCAGAGAGTGCACTGGTACCAGTGGGGATGCAGTGCAGTGACTCCAGAGAGTGCACTGGCACCACTAGGGATGCAGTGCAGTGAGTCCAGAGAGTGCATTGGCACCAGTGGGGATGCAAAGCAGTGACTCCAGAGAGTGCACTGGCACCACTGGGGATGCAGTGCAGTGAGTCCAGAGAGTGCACTGGCACCAGTGGGGATGCAGTGCAGTGAGTCCAGAGAGTGCACTGGCACCACTGGGGATGCAATGCAGTGAGTCCAGAGAGTGCTCTGGCTCCACTGGGGATGCAGTGCATTGAGTACAGAGAGTGCACTGGCACCACTGGGGATGCAGTGCAGTGAGTACAGAGAGTGCAATGGCAGCACAGGGGATGCAGTGCAGTGATTCCAGAGAGTGCACTGGCAACACTGGTGATGCTGTGCAGTGAGTCCAGAGAGTGCATTGGTACCACTGGGAATGCAGTGTAGTGAGTCCAGAGAGTGCACTGGCACCACTGGGGATGCAGTGCAGTGACTCCAGAGAGTGCACTGGCACCACTAGGGATGCAGTGCAGTGACTCCAGAATGTGCACTTGCACTACTGCAGATGCAGTGCAGTGAGTCCAGAGAGTGCACTGGCACCAGTGGGGATGCAGTGCAGTGAGTCCAGAGAGTGCACTGGCACCACTGGGGATGCAGTGCAGTGAGTCCTGAGAGTGCACTGGCACCAGTGGGGATGCAGTGTAGTGAGTCCAGAGAGTGCACTGGCACCAGTGGGGTTGCAGTGCAGTGAGTCCTTAGAGTGCACTGGCCGCCAGTGGGGATGCAGTGCAGTGAGTCCAGAGAGTGCACTGGCACCAGTGGGGATGCAGTGCAGTCAGTCCAGAGAGTGCACTGGCACCAGTGGGGATGCACTGCAGTGAGTCCAGAGAGTGCATTGGCACCAGTGGGGATGTAGTGCATTGAGTCCAGAGAGTGCACTGGCACCAGTGGGGATGCAGTGCAGTGAGTCCAGAGACTGCACTGGCACCACTGGGGATGCAGTGCAGTGAGTCCAGAGAGTGCACTGTCACCACCACCGGGATGCAGTACAGTGACTCCATAGAGTGCACTGGCACCAGTGGGGATGCAGTGCAGTGAGTCCAGAGAGTGCACTGGTACCAGTGGGGATGCAGTGCAGTGAGTCCAGAGAGTGCACTGGCACCACTGCGGATCAGTGCAGTGACTCTAGAGAGTGCACTGGCACCAGTGGGGTTGGAGTGCAGTGACTCTAGAGAGTGCACTGGCACCAGTGGGGATGCAGTGCAGTGAGTGCAGAGAGTGCACTGGCACCAGTGGGGATGCAGTGCAGTGAGTCCAGAGAGTGCACTGGCACCACTGGGGATGCAGTGCAGTGAGTCCTTATAGTGCACTGGCACCAGTGGGGATGCAGTGCAGTGAGTCCAGAGAGTGCACTGGCACCAGTAGGGATGCAGTGCAGTGACTCCAGAGAGTGCATTGACACCAGTGGGGATGCAGTGCAGTGAGTCCAGAGAGTGCACTGGCACCACTGGGGATGCACTGCAGTGACTCCAGAGAGTGCACTGGCACCAGTGGGGATGCCGTGCAGTGAGTCCAGAGAGTGCACTGGCACCAGTGGGGATGCAGTGCAGTGAGTCCAGAGAGTGCACTGGCACCACTTCGGATCAGTGCAGTGACTCTAGAGAGTGCACTGGCACCAGTGGGGTTGGAGTGCAGTGACTCTAGAGAGTGCACTGGCACCAGTGGGGATGCAGTGCAGTGAGTCCAGAGAGTGCACTGGCACCACTAGGGAGGCAGTGCAGTGACTCCAGAAAGTGCACTGGCACTACTGGGGATGCAGTGCAGTGAGTCCAGAGAGTGCACTGGCACCAGTGGGGATGCAGTGCAGTGAGTCCAGGCAGTTCACTGGCACCAGTGGGGATGCAGTGCAGTGACTCCAGAGAGTGCACTGGCACCAGTGGGAATGCAGTTCAGTGAGTCCAGAGAGTGCACTGGCACCAGTGGGGATGCAGTGCAGTGTCTCCAGAGAGTGCACTGGCACCAGTGGGGATGCAGTGCAGTGACTCCAGGGAGTGCACTGGCACCAGTGCGGATGCAGTGCAGTGAGTCCAGAGAGTGCACTGGCACCAGTGGGGTTGCAGTGCAGTGACTCCAGAGAGTGCACTGGTACCAGTGGGGATGCAGTGCAGTGACTCCAGAGAGTGCACTGGCACCACTAGGGATGCAGTGCAGTGAGTCCAGAGAGTGCACTGGCACCAGTGGGGATGCAGTGCAGTGAGTCCAGGCAGTTCACTGGCACCAGTGGGGATGCAGTGCAGTGACTCCAGAGAGTGCACTGGCACCACTGGGGATGCAATGCAGTGAGTCCAGAGAGTGCACTGGCACCACTGGGGATGCAATGCAGTGAGTCCAGAGAGTGCTCTGGCTCCACTGGGGATGCAGTGCAGTGAGTACAGAGAGTGCACTGGCACCACTGGGGATGCAGTGCAGTGAGTACAGAGAGTGCAATGGCAGCACAGGGGATGCAGTGCAGTGATTCCAGAGAGTGCACTGGCACCACTGGTGATGCAGTGCAGTGAGTCCAGAGAGTGCATTGGTACCACTGGGAATGCAGTGTAGTGAGTCCAGAGAGTGCACTGGCACCACTGGGGATGCAGTGCAATGAGTCCAGAGAGTGCACTGGCACCACTGGGGATGCACTGCAGTGAGTCCAGAGAGTGCACTGGCACCACTGGGGATGCACTGAAGTGAGTCCAGAGAGTGCACTGGCACCACAGGGGATGCACTGCAGTGAGTCCAGAGAGTGCACTGGCACCACTGGGGATGCAGTGCAGGAAGTCCAGAGAGTGCACTGGCACCACAGGGGATGCAGTGCAGTGACTCCAGAGAGTGCACTGGCAGCAGTGGGGATGCAGTGCAGTGAGTCCAGAGAGTGCACTGGCACTACTGGGGATGCAGTGCAGTGAGTCCAGAGAGTGCACTGGCACCAGTGGGGATGCAGTGCAGTGAGTCCAGAGAGTGCACTGGCACCACTGGTGATGCACTGCAGTGACTCCAGAGACTGCACTGGCACCAGTGGGGATGCAGTGTAGTGAGTCCAGAGAGTGCACTGGCACCAGTGGGGTTGCAGTGCAGTGACTCCAGAGAGTGCACTGGCACCAGTGGGGATGCAGTGCAGTGAGTCCAGAGAGTGCACTGGCACCACTGGGGATGCAGTGCAGTGAGTCCTGAGAGTGCACTAGCACCAGTGGGGATGCAGTGTAGTGAGTCCAGAGAGTGCACTGGCACCAGTGGGGATGCAGTGCAGTGAGTCCAGAGAGTGCACTGGCACCAGTGGGGATGCAGTGCAGTCAGTCCAGAGAGTGCACTGGCACCAGTGGGGATGCAGTGCAGTCAGTCCAGAGAGTGCACTGGCACCAGTGGGGATGCACTGCAGTGAGTCCAGAGAGTGCATTGGCACCAGTGGGGATGTAGTGCAGTGAGTCCAGAGAGTGCACTGGCACCAGTGGGGATGCAGTGCAGTGAGTCCTGAGAGTGCACTGGCACCAGTGGGGATGCAGTGCAGTGAGTGCAGAGAGTGCACTGGCACCAGTGGGGATGCAGTGCAGTGAGTCCAGAGAGTGCACTGGCACCACTGGGGATGCAGTGCAGTGAGTCCTTATAGTGCACTGGCACCAGTGGGGATGCAGTGCAGTGAGTCCAGAGAGTGCACTGGCACCACTGGGGATGCAGTGCAGTGAGTCCAGAGAGTGCATTGACAAAAGTGGGGATGCAGTGCAGTGAGTCCAGAGAGTGCACTGGCACCACTGGGGATGCACTGCAGTGACTCCAGAGAGTGCACTGGCACCAGTGGGGATGCCGTGCAGTGAGTCCAGAGAGTGCACTGGCACCAGTGGGGATGCAGTGCAGTGAGTCCAGAGAGTGCACTGGCACCACTTCGGATCAGTGCAGTGACTCTAGAGAGTGCACTGGCACCAGTGGGGTTGGAGTGCAGTGACTCTAGAGAGTGCACTGGCACCAGTGGGGATGCAGTGCAGTGAGTCCAGAGAGTGCACTGGCACCACTAGGGAGGCAGTGCAGTGACTCCAGAAAGTGCACTGGCACTACTGGGGATGCAGTGCAGTGAGTCCAGAGAGTGCACTGGCACCAGTGGGGATGCAGTGCAGTGAGTCCAGGCAGTTCACTGGCACCAGTGGGGATGCAGTGCAGTGACTCCAGAGAGTGCACTGGCACCAGTGGGAATGCAGTGCAGTGAGTCCAGAGAGTGCACTGGCACCAGTGGGGATGCAGTGCAGTGTCTCCAGAGAGTGTACTGGCACCAGTGGGGATGCAGTGCAGTGACTCCAGGGAGTGCACTGGCACCAGTGGGGATGCAGTGCAGTGAGTCCAGAGAGTGCACTGGCACCAGTGGGGTTGCAGTGCAGTGACTCCAGAGAGTGCACTGGTACCAGTGGGTATGCAGTGCAGTGATTCCAGAGAGTGCACTGGCAGCAGTGGGGCTGCAGTGCAGTGAGTCCAGAGAGTGCATTGGCACCAGTGGGGATGCAAAGCAGTGACTCCAGAGAGTGCACTGGCACCACTGGGGATGCAGTGCAGTGAGTCCAGAGAGTGCACTGGCACCAGTGGGGATGCAGTGCAGTGAGTCCAGAGAGTGCACTGGCACCACTGGGGATGCAATGCAGTGAGTCCAGAGAGTGCTCTGGCTCCACTGGGGATGCAGTGCAGTGAGTACAGAGAGTGCAATGGCACCACTGGGGATGCAGTGCAGTGAGTACAGAGAGTGCAATGGCAGCACAGGGGATGCAGTGCAGTGATTCCAGAGAGTGCACTGGCACCACTGGGGATGCAGTGCAGTGAGTCCAGAGAGTGCATTGGTACCACTGGGAATGCACTGCAGTGAGTCCAGAGAGTGCACTGGCACCACTGGGGATGCAGTGCAGTGAGTCCAGAGAGTGCACTGGCACCACTGGGGATGCAGTGCAGTGAGTCCAGAGAGTGCACTGGCACCACTGGGGATGCACTGAAGTGAGTACAGAGAGTGCACTGGCACCACAGGGGATGCAGTGCAGTGAGTCCAGAGAGTGCACTGGCACCACTGGGGATGCAGTGCAGTAAGTCCAGAGAGTGCACTGGCACCACAGGGGATGCAGTGCAGTGAGTCCAGAGAGTGCACTGGCACCAGTGGGGATGGAGTGCAGTGAGTCCAGAGAGTTCACTGGCACCAGTGGGGATGCAGTGCAGTGACTCCAGAGAGTGCACTGGCAGCAGTGGGGATGCAGTGCAGTGAGTCCAGAGAGTGCACTGGCACCACTGGGGATGCAGTGCAGTGACTCCAGAGAGTGCACTGGCACCACTGGGGATGCAGTGCAGTGAGTCCAGAGAGTGCACTGGCACCACTAGGGATGCAGTGCAGTGACTGCAGAAAGTGCACTGGCACTACTGGGGATGCAGTGCAGTTAGTCCATAGAGTGCACTGGCACCAGTGGGGATGCAGTGCAGTGAGTCCAGAGAGTGCACTGGCACCACTGGGGCTGCAGTGCAGTGAGTCCAGAGATTGCACTGGCACCACTGGGGATGCAGTGCAGTGAGTCCAGAGAGTGCACTGGCACCAGTGGGGTTGCAGTGCAGTGAGTCCTTAGAGTGCACTGGCACCAGTGGGGATGCAGTGCAGTGAGTCCAGAGAGTGCACTGGCACCAGTGGGGATGCAGTGCAGTCAGTCCAGAGAGTGCACTGGCACCAGTGGGGATGCACTGCAGTGAGTCCAGAGAGTGCATTGGCACCAGTGGGGATGTAGTGCATTGAGTCCAGAGAGTGCACTGGCACCAGTGGGGATGCAGTGCAGTGAGTCCAGAGACTGCACTGGCACCACTGGGGATGCAGTGCAGTGAGTCCAGAGAGTGCACTGTCACCACCACCGGGATGCAGTACAGTGACTCCATAGAGTGCACTGGCACCAGTGGGGATGCAGTGCAGTGAGTCCAGAGAGTGCACTGGTACCAGTGGGGATGCAGTGCAGTGAGTCCAGAGAGTGCACTGGCACCACTGCGGATCAGTGCAGTGACTCTAGAGAGTGCACTGGCATCAGTGGGGTTGGAGTGCAGTGACTCTAGAGAGTGCACTGGCACCAGTGGGGATGCAGTGCAGTGAGTGCAGAGAGTGCACTGGCACCAGTGGGGATGCAGTGCAGTGAGTCCAGAGAGTGCACTGGCACCACTGGGGATGCAGTGCAGTGAGTCCTTATAGTGCACTGGCACCAGTGGGGATGCAGTGCAGTGAGTCCAGAGAGTGCACTGGCACCAGTGGGGATGCAGTGCAGTGACTCCAGAGAGTGCATTGACACCAGTGGGGATGCAGTGCAGTGAGTCCAGAGAGTGCACTGGCACCACTGGGGATGCACTGCAGTGACTCCAGAGAGTGCACTGGCACCAGTGGGGATGCCGTGCAGTGAGTCCAGAGAGTGCACTGGCACCAGTGGGGATGCAGTGCAGTGAGTCCAGAGAGTGCACTGGCACCACTTCGGATCAGTGCAGTGACTCTAGAGAGTGCACTGGCACCAGTGGGGTTGGAGTGCAGTGACTCTAGAGAGTGCACTGGCACCAGTGGGGATGCAGTGCAGTGAGTCCAGAGAGTGCACTGGCACCACTAGGGAGGCAGTGCAGTGACTCCAGAAAGTGCACTGGCACTACTGGGGATGCAGTGCAGTGAGTCCAGAGAGTGCACTGGCACCAGTGGGGATGCAGTGCAGTGAGTCCAGGCAGTTCACTGGCACCAGTGGGGATGCAGTGCAGTGACTCCAGAGAGTGCACTGGCACCAGTGGGAATGCAGTTCAGTGAGTCCAGAGAGTGCACTGGCACCAGTGGGGATGCAGTGCAGTGTCTCCAGAGAGTGCACTGGCACCAGTGGGGATGCAGTGCAGTGACTC
Organism: Anser brachyrhynchus; assembly: GCF_964034855.1. Taxonomy (NCBI): domain Eukaryota; kingdom Metazoa; phylum Chordata; class Aves; order Anseriformes; family Anatidae; genus Anser; species Anser brachyrhynchus. Next base: position 172,376 of record NW_027663529.1, on the reverse strand, counting down.
CAGGGAGTGCACTGGCACCAGTGGGGATGCAGTGCAGTGAGTCCAGAGAGTGCACTGGCACCAGTGGGGTTGCAGTGCAGTGACTCCAGAGAGTGCACTGGTACCAGTGGGGATGCAGTGCAGTGACTCCAGAGAGTGCACTGGCACCACTAGGGATGCAGTGCAGTGAGTCCAGAGAGTGCATTGGCACCAGTGGGGATGCAAAGCAGTGACTCCAGAGAGTGCACTGGCACCACTGGGGATGCAGTGCAGTGAGTCCAGAGAGTGCACTGGCACCACTGGGGATGCAATGCAGTGAGTCCAGAGAGTGCACTGGCACCACTGGGGATGCAATGCAGTGAGTCCAGAGAGTGCTCTGGCTCCACTGGGGATGCAGTGCAGTGAGTACAGAGAGTGCACTGGCACCACTGGGGATGCAGTGCAGTGAGTACAGAGAGTGCAATGGCAGCACAGGGGATGCAGTGCAGTGATTCCAGAGAGTGCACTGGCACCACTGGTGATGCAGTGCAGTGAGTCCAGAGAGTGCATTGGTACCACTGGGAATGCAGTGTAGTGAGTCCAGAGAGTGCACTGGCACCACTGGGGATGCAGTGCAATGAGTCCAGAGAGTGCACTGGCACCACTGGGGATGCACTGCAGTGAGTCCAGAGAGTGCACTGGCACCACTGGGGATGCACTGAAGTGAGTCCAGAGAGTGCACTGGCACCACAGGGGATGCACTGCAGTGAGTCCAGAGAGTGCACTGGCACCACTGGGGATGCAGTGCAGGAAGTCCAGAGAGTGCACTGGCACCACAGGGGATGCAGTGCAGTGACTCCAGAGAGTGCACTGTCAGCAGTGGGGATGCAGTGCAGTGAGTCCAGAGAGTGCACTGGCACTACTGGGGATGCAGTGCAGTGAGTCCAGAGAGTGCACTGGCACCAGTGGGGATGCAGTGCAGTGAGTCCAGAGAGTGCACTGGCACCACTGGTGATGCACTGCAGTGACTCCAGAGACTGCACTGGCACCAGTGGGGATGCAGTGTAGTGAGTCCAGAGAGTGCACTGGCACCAGTGGGGTTGCAGTGCAGTGACTCCAGAGAGTGCACTGGCACCAGTGGGGATGCAGTGCAGTGAGTCCAGAGAGTGCACTGGCACCACTGGGGATGCAGTGCAGTGAGTCCTGAGAGTGCACTGGCACCAGTGGGGATGCAGTGTAGTGAGTCCAGAGAGTGCACTGGCACCAGTGGGGATGCAGTGCAGTGAGTCCAGAGAGTGCACTGGCACCAGTGGGGATGCAGTGCAGTCAGTCCAGAGAGTGCACTGGCACCAGTGGGGATGCAGTGCAGTCAGTCCAGAGAGTGCACTGGCACCAGTGGGGATGCACTGCAGTGAGTCCAGAGAGTGCATTGGCACCAGTGGGGATGTAGTGCAGTGAGTCCAGAGAGTGCACTGGCACCAGTGGGGATGCAGTGCAGTGAGTCCTGAGAGTGCACTGGCACCAGTGGGGATGCAGTGCAGTGAGTGCAGAGAGTGCACTGGCACCAGTGGGGATGCAGTGCAGTGAGTCCAGAGAGTGCACTGGCACCACTGGGGATGCAGTGCAGTGAGTCCTTATAGTGCACTGGCACCAGTGGGGATGCAGTGCAGTGATTCCAGAGAGTGCACTGGCACCACTGGGGATGCAGTGCAGTGAGTCCAGAGAGTGCATTGGTACCACTGGGAATGCACTGCAGTGAGTCCAGAGAGTGCACTGGCACCACTGGGGATGCAGTGCAGTGAGTCCAGAGAGTGCACTGGCACCAGTGGGGATGCAGTGCAGTGAGTCCAGAGAGTGCATTGGTACCACTGGGAATGCACTGCAGTGAGTCCAGAGAGTGCACTGGCACCACTTCGGATCAGTGCAGTGACTCTAGAGAGTGCACTGGCACCAGTGGGGTTGGAGTGTAGTGACTCTAGAGAGTGCACTGGCACCAGTGGGGATGCAGTGCAGTGAGTCCAGAGAGTGCACTGGCACCACTAGGGAGGCAGTGCAGTGACTGCAGAAAGTGCACTGGCACTACTGGGGATGCAGTGCAGTGAGTCCACAGAGTGCACTGGCACCAGTGGGGATGCAGTGCAGTGAGTCCAGGCAGTTCACTGGCACCAGTGGGGATGCAGTGCAGTGACTCCAGAGAGTGCACTGGCACCAGTGGGAATGCAGTGCAGTGAGTCCAGAGAGTGCACTGGCACCAGTGGGGATGCAGTGCAGTGTCTCCAGAGAGTGTACTGGCGCCACTGGGGATGCAGTGCAGTGACTCCAGAGAGTGCACTGGCACCAGTGGGCATGCAGTGCAGTGAGTCCAGAGAGTCGACTGGCACCAGTGGGGTGCAGTGCAGTGAGTCCAGAGAGTGCACTGGCACCAGTGGGGATGCAGTGTAGTGAGTCCAGAGAGTGCACTGGCACCAGTGGGGTTGCAGTGCAGTGAGTCCAGAGCGTGCACTGGCACCAGTGGGTATTCAGTGCACTGAGTGCAGAGAGTGCACTGGCACCAGTGGGGATGCAGTGCAGTGAGTCCAGAGAGTGCATTGGCACCAGTAGGGATGCAAAGCAGTGACTCCAGAGAGTGCACTGGCACCACTGGGGATGCAGTGCAGTGAGTCCAGAGAGTGCACTGGCACCAGTGGGGATGCAGTGCAGTGAGTCCAGAGAGTGCACTGGCACCACTGGGGATGCAATGCAGTGAGTCCAGAGAGTGCTCTGGCTCCACTGGGGATGCAGTGCAGTGAGTCCAGAGAGTGCACTGGCACCACTGGGGATGCAGTGCAGTGAGTACAGAGAGTGCAATGGCAGCACAGGGGATGCACTGCAGTGATTCCAGAGAGTGCACTGGCACCACTGGTGATGCAGTGCAGTGAGTCCAGAGAGTGCATTGGTACCACTGGGAATGCACTGCAGTGAGTCCAGAGAGTGCACTGGCACCAATGGGGATGCACTGAAGTGAGTCCAGAGAGTGCACTGGCACCACAGGGGATGCACTGCAGTGAGTCCAGAGAGTGCACTGGCACCACTGGGGATGCAGTGCAGTAAGTCCAGAGAGTGCACTGGCACCACAGGGGATGCAGTGCAGTGATTCCAGAGAGTGCACTGGCACCACTGGGGATGCAGTGCAGTGAGTCCAGAGAGTGCACTGGCACCAGTGGGGATGGAGTGCAGTGAGTCCAGAGAGTTCACTGGCACCAGTGGGGATGCAGTGCAGTGACTCCAGAGAGTGCACTGGAACCACTGGGGATGCAGTGCAGTGAGTCCAGAGAGTGCACTGGCACCAGTGGGGATGCAGTGCAGTGAGTCCAGAGAGTGCACTGGCACCACTGGGGATGCAGTGCAGTGAGTCCAGAGAGTGCACTGGCACCACTGGGGATGCAGTGCAGTGACTCCAGAGAGTGCTCTGGCACCAGTGGGGATGCAGTGCAGTGAGTCCAGAGAGTGCACTGGCACCAGTGGAGATGCAGTGCAGTGAGTCCATAGAGTGCACTGGCACCACTGGGGATGCACTGCAGTGACTCCAGAGACTGCACTGGCACCAGTGGGGATGCAGTGTAGTGAGTCCAGAGAGTGCACTGGCACCAGTGGGGTTGCAGTGCAGTGAGTCCAGAGAGTGCACTGGCACCAGTGGGGATGCAGTGCAGTGAGTCCAGAGAGTGCACTGGCACCACTGGGGATGCAGTGCAGTGAGTCCAGAGAGTGCACTGGCACCAGTGGGGATGCAGTGTAGTGAGTCCAGAGAGTGCACTGGCACCAGTGGGGTTTCAGTGCAGTGAGTCCAGAGAGTGCACTGGCACCAGTGGGGATGCAGTGCAGTGAGTCCAGAGAGTGCACTGGCACCAGTGGGGATGCAGTGCAGTGAGTCCAGAGAGTGCACTGGCACCAGTGGGGATGCACTGCAGTGAGTCCAGAGAGTGCATTGGCACCAGTGGGGATGTAGTGCAGTGAGTCCAGAGAGTGCACTGGCACCAGTGGGGATGCAGTGCAGTGAGTCCAGAGACTGCACTGGCACCACTGGGGATGCAGTGCAGTGAGTCCTGAGAGTGCACTGGCACCAGTGGGGATGCAGTGCAGTGAGTCCATAGAGTGCACTGGCACCAGTGGGGATGCAGTGCAGTGACTCCAGAGAGTGCACTGGTACCAGTGGGGATGCAGTGCAGTGAGTCCAGAGAGTGCACTGGCACCACTTCGGATCAGTGCAGTGACTCTAGAGAGTGCACTGGCACCAGTGGGGTTGGAGTGTAGTGACTCTAGAGAGTGCACTGGCACCAGTGGGGATACACTGCAGTGTGTCCAGAGAGTGCACTGGCACCACTGGGGATGCAGTGCAGTGAGTCCAGAGAGTGCACTGTCAACACTGGGGATGCACTGCAGTGAGTCCAGAGAATGACCTGGCACTAATGGGGATGCAGTGCAGTGATTCGAAAGAGTGCACTGGCACCACTGCGGATGCACTGCAGTGAGTCCGGAGAGTGCCCTGGCACCACAGGGGATGCAGTGCAGTTAGTCCAGAGAGTGCACTGGCACCACTGGGGATGCAGTGCAGTGAGTCCAGAGAGTGCACTGGCACCACTGGGGATGCAGTGCAGTGAGTCCAGAGAGTGCACTGGCACCACTGGGGATGCAATGCAGTGAGTCCAGAGAGTGCTCTGGCTCCACTGGGGATGCAGTGCAGTGAGTACAGAGAGTGCACTGGCACCACTGGGGATGCAGTGCAGTGAGTACAGAGAGTGCACTGGCACCACTGGGGATGCAGTGCAGTGAGTACAGAGAGTGCAATGGCAGCACAGGGGATGCACTGCTGTGATTCCAGAGAGTGCACTGGCACCACTGGGGATGCAGTGCAGTGAGTCCAGAGAGTGCATTGGCACCACTGGGAATGCACTGCAGTGAGACCAGAGAGTGCACTTGCACCACTGGGGATGCAGTGCAGTGAGTCCAGAGAGTGCACTGGCACCACTGGGGATGCACTGCAGTGAGTCCAGAGAGTGCACTGGCACCACTGGGGATGCACTGCAGTGAGTCCAGAGAGTGCACTGGCACCACAGGGGATGCACTGCAGTGAGTCCAGAGAGTGCACTGGCACCACAGGGGATGCAGTGCAGTAAGTCCAGAGAGTGCACTGGCACCACAGGGGATGCAGTGCAGTGATTCCAGAAAGTGCACTGGCACCAGTGGGGATGCAGTGCAGTGAGTCCAGAGAGTGCACTGGCACCAGTGGGGATGGAGTGCAGTGAGTCCAGAGAGTTCACTGGCACCAGTGGGGATGCAGTGCAGTGACTCCAGAGAGTGCACTGGCACCAGTGGGGTTGCAGTGCAGTGAGTCCAGAGAGTGCACTGGCACCAGTGGGGATGCAGTGCAGTGAGTCCAGAGAGTGCACTGGCACCACTGGGGATGCAGTGCAGTGAGTCCAGAGAGTGCACTGGCACCACTAGGGATGCAGTGCAGTGACTCCAGAAAGTGCACTGGCACTACTGGGGATGCAGTGCAGTGAGTCCAGAGAGTGCACTGGCACCAGTGGGGATGCAGTGCAGTGAGTCCAAAGAGTGCACTGGCACCACTGGGGATGCACTGCAGTGACTGCAGAGACTGCACTGGCACCAGTGGGGATGCAGTGTAGTGAGTCCAGAGAGTGCACTGGCACCAGTGGGGATGCAGTGCAGTGAGTCCAGAGAGTGCACTGGCACCAGTGGGGATGCAGTGCTGTGAGTGCAGAGAGTGCACTGGCACCAGTGGGAATGCAGTGCAGTCAGTCCAAAGAGTGCACTGGCACCAGTGGGGATGCAAAGCAGTGACTCCAGAGAGTGCACTGGCACCACTGGGGATGCACTGCAGTGTCTCCAGAGAGTGCACTGGCACCACTGGGGCTGCAGTGCAGTGAGTCCAGAGAGTGCACTGGCATCACTGGGGATGCAGTTCAGTGAGTGCAGAGAGTGCACTGGCACCACTGGGGATGCAGTGCAGTGAGTGCAGAGAGTGCAGTGGCACCATTGGGGATGCAGTGCTGTGAGTCCAGAGAGTGCACTGGCACCACTGGGGTTTTAGTGCAGTTAGTCCAGAGAGTGCCCTTGCACCACTGGGGATACACTGCAGTGTGTCCAGAGAGTGCACTGGCACCACTGGGGTTGCAGTGCAGTGAGTCCAGAGAGTGCACTGTCAACACTGGGGATGCACTGCAGTGAGTCCAGAGAATAACCTGGCACTAATGGGGATGCAGTGCAGTGACTCGAAAGAGTGCACTGGCACCACTCCGAATGCACTGCAGTGAGTCCAGGAGAGTGCCCTGGCACCACAGGGGATGCAGTGCAGTTAGTCCAGAGAGTGCACTGGCACCACTGGTGATGCAGTGCAGTGAGTCCAGAGAGTGCACTGGCACCACTGGGGATGCAGTGCAGTGAGTCCAGAGAGTGCACTGGCACCACTGGGGATGCAATGCAGTGAGTCCAGAGAGTGCTCTGGCTCCACTGGGGATGCAGTGCAGTGAGTCCAGAGAGTGCACTGGCACCACTGGGGATGCAGTGCAGTGAGTACAGAGAGTGCAATGGCAGCACAGGGGATGCACTGCAGTGATTCCAGAGAGTGCACTGGCACCACTGGTGATGCAGTGCAGTGAGTCCAGAGAGTGCATTGGTACCACTGGGAATGCACTGCAGTGAGTCCAGAGAGTGCACTGGCACCACTGGGGATGCAGTGCAATGAGTCCAGAGAGTGCACTGGCATCACTGGGGATGCACTGCAGTGAGTCCAGAGAGTGCACTGGCACCACAGGGGATGCACTGCAGTGAGTCCAGAGAGTGCACTGGCACCACTGGGGATGCAGTGCAGTAAGTCCAGAGAGTGCACTGGCACCACAGGGGATGCAGTGCAGTGATTCCAGAGAGTGCACTGGCACCACTGGGGATGCAGTGCAGTGAGTCCAGAGAGTGCACTGGCACCACTGGGGATGCAGTGCAGTGAGTCCAGAGAGTGCACTGGCACCAGTGGGGATGCAGTGCAGTGACTCCAGAGAGTGCACTGGCAGCAGTGGGGATGCAGTGCAGTGAGTCCAGAGAGTGCACTGGCACCACTGGGGATGCAGTGCAGTGACTCCAGAGAGTGCACTGGCACCACTGGGGATGCAGTGCAGTGAGTCCTGAGAGTGCACTGGCACCACTAGGGATGCAGTGCAGTGACTGCAGAAAGTGCACTGGCACTACTGGGGATGCAGTGCAGTGAGTCCAGAGAGTGCACTGGCACCAGTGGGGATGCAGTGCAGTGAGTCCAGAGAGTGCACTGGCACCACTGGGGATGCACTGCAGTGACTCCAGAGACTGCACTGGCACCAGTGGGGATGCAGTGTAGTGAGTCCAGAGAGTGCACTGGCACCAGTGGGGTTGCAGTGCAGTGAGTCCAGAGAGTGCACTGGCACCAGTGGGGATGCAGTGCAGTGAGTCCAGAGAGTGCACTGGCACCACTGGGGATGCAGTGCAGTGACTCCAGAGAGTGCACTGGCACCACTGGGGATGCAGTGCAGTGACTCCAGAGAGTGCACTGGCACCACTAGGGATGCAGTGCAGTGACTCCAGAAAGTGCACTGGCACTACTGCAGATGCAGTGCAGTGAGTCCAGAGAGTGCACTGGCACCAGTGGGGATGCAGTGCAGTGAGTCCAGAGAGTGCACTGGCACCACTGGGGATGCAGTGAAGTGAGTCCTGAGAGTGCACTGGCACCACTGGGGATGCAGTGTAGTGAGTCCAGAGAGTGCACTGGCACCAGTGGGGTTGCAGTGCAGTGAGTCCTTAGAGTGCACTGGCACCAGTGGGGATGCAGTGCAGTGAGTCCAGAGAGTGCACTGGCACCAGTGGGGATGCAGTGCAGTCAGTCCAGAGAGTGCACTGGCACCAGTGGGGATGCACTGCAGTGAGTCCAGAGAGTGCATTGGCACCAGTGGGGATGTAGTGCATTGAGTCCAGAGAGTGCACTGGCACCAGTGGGGATGCAGTGCAGTGAGTCCAGAGACTGCACTGGCACCACTGGGGATGCAGTGCAGTGAGTCCAGAGAGTGCACTGTCACCACCACCGGGATGCAGTACAGTGACTCCATAGAGTGCACTGGCACCAGTGGGGATGCAGTGCAGTGAGTCCAGAGAGTGCACTGGTACCAGTGGGGATGCAGTGCAGTGAGTCCAGAGAGTGCACTGGCACCACTGCGGATCAGTGCAGTGACTCTAGAGAGTGCACTGGCACCAGTGGGGTTGGAGTGCAGTGACTCTAGAGAGTGCACTGGCACCAGTGGGGATGCAGTGCAGTGAGTGCAGAGAGTGCACTGGCACCAGTGGGGATGCAGTGCAGTGAGTCCAGAGAGTGCACTGGCACCACTGGGGATGCAGTGCAGTGAGTCCTTATAGTGCACTGGCACCAGTGGGGATGCAGTGCAGTGAGTCCAGAGAGTGCACTGGCACCAGTAGGGATGCAGTGCAGTGACTCCAGAGAGTGCATTGACACCAGTGGGGATGCAGTGCAGTGAGTCCAGAGAGTGCACTGGCACCACTGGGGATGCACTGCAGTGACTCCAGAGAGTGCACTGGCACCAGTGGGGATGCCGTGCAGTGAGTCCAGAGAGTGCACTGGCACCAGTGGGGATGCAGTGCAGTGAGTCCAGAGAGTGCACTGGCACCACTTCGGATCAGTGCAGTGACTCTAGAGAGTGCACTGGCACCAGTGGGGTTGGAGTGCAGTGACTCTAGAGAGTGCACTGGCACCAGTGGGGATGCAGTGCAGTGAGTCCAGAGAGTGCACTGGCACCACTAGGGAGGCAGTGCAGTGACTCCAGAAAGTGCACTGGCACTACTGGGGATGCAGTGCAGTGAGTCCAGAGAGTGCACTGGCACCAGTGGGGATGCAGTGCAGTGAGTCCAGGCAGTTCACTGGCACCAGTGGGGATGCAGTGCAGTGACTCCAGAGAGTGCACTGGCACCAGTGGGAATGCAGTTCAGTGAGTCCAGAGAGTGCACTGGCACCAGTGGGGATGCAGTGCAGTGTCTCCAGAGAGTGCACTGGCACCAGTGGGGATGCAGTGCAGTGACTCCAGGGAGTGCACTGGCACCAGTGGGGATGCAGTGCAGTGAGTCCAGAGAGTGCACTGGCACCAGTGGGGTTGCAGTGCAGTGACTCCAGAGAGTGCACTGGTACCAGTGGGGATGCAGTGCAGTGACTCCAGAGAGTGCACTGGCACCACTAGGGATGCAGTGCAGTGAGTCCAGAGAGTGCATTGGCACCAGTGGGGATGCAAAGCAGTGACTCCAGAGAGTGCACTGGCACCACTGGGGATGCAGTGCAGTGAGTCCAGAGAGTGCACTGGCACCAGTGGGGATGCAGTGCAGTGAGTCCAGAGAGTGCACTGGCACCACTGGGGATGCAATGCAGTGAGTCCAGAGAGTGCTCTGGCTCCACTGGGGATGCAGTGCATTGAGTACAGAGAGTGCACTGGCACCACTGGGGATGCAGTGCAGTGAGTACAGAGAGTGCAATGGCAGCACAGGGGATGCAGTGCAGTGATTCCAGAGAGTGCACTGGCAACACTGGTGATGCTGTGCAGTGAGTCCAGAGAGTGCATTGGTACCACTGGGAATGCAGTGTAGTGAGTCCAGAGAGTGCACTGGCACCACTGGGGATGCAGTGCAGTGACTCCAGAGAGTGCACTGGCACCACTAGGGATGCAGTGCAGTGACTCCAGAATGTGCACTTGCACTACTGCAGATGCAGTGCAGTGAGTCCAGAGAGTGCACTGGCACCAGTGGGGATGCAGTGCAGTGAGTCCAGAGAGTGCACTGGCACCACTGGGGATGCAGTGCAGTGAGTCCTGAGAGTGCACTGGCACCAGTGGGGATGCAGTGTAGTGAGTCCAGAGAGTGCACTGGCACCAGTGGGGTTGCAGTGCAGTGAGTCCTTAGAGTGCACTGGCCGCCAGTGGGGATGCAGTGCAGTGAGTCCAGAGAGTGCACTGGCACCAGTGGGGATGCAGTGCAGTGATTCCAGAGAGTGCACTGGCACCAGTGGGGACGCACTGCAGTGAGTCCAGAGAGTGCATTGGCACCAGTGGGGATGTAGTGCATTGAGTCCAGAGAGTGCACTGGCACCAGTGGGGATGCAGTGCAGTGAGTCCAGAGACTGCACTGGCACCACTGGGGATGCAGTGCAGTGAGTCCAGAGAGTGCACTGTCACCACCACCGGGATGCAGTACAGTGACTCCATAGAGTGCACTGGCACCAGTGGGGATGCAGTGCAGTGAGTCCAGAGAGTGCACTGGTACCAGTGGGGATGCAGTGCAGTGAGTCCAGAGAGTGCACTGGCACCACTGCGGATCAGTGCAGTGACTCTAGAGAGTGCACTGGCACCAGTGGGGTTGGAGTGCAGTGACTCTAGAGAGTGCACTGGCACCAGTGGGGATGCAGTGCAGTGAGTGCAGAGAGTGCACTGGCACCAGTGGGGATGCAGTGCAGTGAGTCCAGAGAGTGCACTGGCACCACTGGGGATGCAGTGCAGTGAGTCCTTATAGTGCACTGGCACCAGTGGGGATGCAGTGCAGTGAGTCCAGAGAGTGCACTGGCACCAGTAGGGATGCAGTGCAGTGACTCCAGAGAGTGCATTGACACCAGTGGGGATGCAGTGCAGTGAGTCCAGAGAGTGCACTGGCACCACTGGGGATGCACTGCAGTGACTCCAGAGAGTGCACTGGCACCAGTGGGGATGCCGTGCAGTGAGTCCAGAGAGTGCACTGGCACCAGTGGGGATGCAGTGCAGTGAGTCCAGAGAGTGCACTGGCACCACTTCGGATCAGTGCAGTGACTCTAGAGAGTGCACTGGCACCAGTGGGGTTGGAGTGCAGTGACTCTAGAGAGTGCACTGGCACCAGTGGGGATGCAGTGCAGTGAGTCCAGAGAGTGCACTGGCACCACTAGGGAGGCAGTGCAGTGACTCCAGAAAGTGCACTGGCACTACTGGGGATGCAGTGCAGTGAGTCCAGAGAGTGCACTGGCACCAGTGGGGATGCAGTGCAGTGAGTCCAGGCAGTTCACTGGCACCAGTGGGGATGCAGTGCAGTGACTCCAGAGAGTGCACTGGCACCAGTGGGAATGCAGTTCAGTGAGTCCAGAGAGTGCACTGGCACCAGTGGGGATGCAGTGCAGTGTCTCCAGAGAGTGCACTGGCACCAGTGGGGATGCAGTGCAGTGACTCCAGGGAGTGCACTGGCACCAGTGCGGATGCAGTGCAGTGAGTCCAGAGAGTGCACTGGCACCAGTGGGGTTGCAGTGCAGTGACTCCAGAGAGTGCACTGGTACCAGTGGGGATGCAGTGCAGTGACTCCAGAGAGTGCACTGGCACCACTAGGGATGCAGTGCAGTGAGTCCAGAGAGTGCACTGGCACCAGTGGGGATGCAGTGCAGTGAGTCCAGGCAGTTCACTGGCACCAGTGGGGATGCAGTGCAGTGACTCCAGAGAGTGCACTGGCACCACTGGGGATGCAATGCAGTGAGTCCAGAGAGTGCACTGGCACCACTGGGGATGCAATGCAGTGAGTCCAGAGAGTGCTCTGGCTCCACTGGGGATGCAGTGCAGTGAGTACAGAGAGTGCACTGGCACCACTGGGGATGCAGTGCAGTGAGTACAGAGAGTGCAATGGCAGCACAGGGGATGCAGTGCAGTGATTCCAGAGAGTGCACTGGCACCACTGGTGATGCAGTGCAGTGAGTCCAGAGAGTGCATTGGTACCACTGGGAATGCAGTGTAGTGAGTCCAGAGAGTGCACTGGCACCACTGGGGATGCAGTGCAATGAGTCCAGAGAGTGCACTGGCACCACTGGGGATGCACTGCAGTGAGTCCAGAGAGTGCACTGGCACCACTGGGGATGCACTGAAGTGAGTCCAGAGAGTGCACTGGCACCACAGGGGATGCACTGCAGTGAGTCCAGAGAGTGCACTGGCACCACTGGGGATGCAGTGCAGGAAGTCCAGAGAGTGCACTGGCACCACTGGTGATGCACTGCAGTGACTCCAGAGACTGCACTGGCACCAGTGGGGATGCAGTGTAGTGAGTCCAGAGAGTGCACTGGCACCAGTGGGGTTGCAGTGCAGTGACTCCAGAGAGTGCACTGGCACCAGTGGGGATGCAGTGCAGTGAGTCCAGAGAGTGCACTGGCACCACTGGGGATGCAGTGCAGTGAGTCCTGAGAGTGCACTAGCACCAGTGGGGATGCAGTGTAGTGAGTCCAGAGAGTGCACTGGCACCAGTGGGGATGCAGTGCAGTGAGTCCAGAGAGTGCACTGGCACCAGTGGGGATGCAGTGCAGTCAGTCCAGAGAGTGCACTGGCACCAGTGGGGATGCAGTGCAGTCAGTCCAGAGAGTGCACTGGCACCAGTGGGGATGCACTGCAGTGAGTCCAGAGAGTGCATTGGCACCAGTGGGGATGTAGTGCAGTGAGTCCAGAGAGTGCACTGGCACCAGTGGGGATGCAGTGCAGTGAGTCCTGAGAGTGCACTGGCACCAGTGGGGATGCAGTGCAGTGAGTGCAGAGAGTGCACTGGCACCAGTGGGGATGCAGTGCAGTGAGTCCAGAGAGTGCACTGGCACCACTGGGGATGCAGTGCAGTGAGTCCTTATAGTGCACTGGCACCAGTGGGGATGCAGTGCAGTGAGTCCAGAGAGTGCACTGGCACCACTGGGGATGCAGTGCAGTGAGTCCAGAGAGTGCATTGACAAAAGTGGTGATGCAGTGCAGTGAGTCCAGAGAGTGCACTGGCACCACTGGGGATGCACTGCAGTGACTCCAGAGAGTGCACTGGCACCAGTGGGGATGCCGTGCAGTGAGTCCAGAGAGTGCACTGGCACCAGTGGGGATGCAGTGCAGTGAGTCCAGAGAGTGCACTGGCACCACTTCGGATCAGTGCAGTGACTCTAGAGAGTGCACTGGCACCAGTGGGGTTGGAGTGCAGTGACTCTAGAGAGTGCACTGGCACCAGTGGGGATGCAGTGCAGTGAGTCCAGAGAGTGCACTGGCACCACTAGGGAGGCAGTGCAGTGACTCCAGAAAGTGCACTGGCACTACTGGGGATGCAGTGCAGTGAGTCCAGAGAGTGCACTGGCACCAGTGGGGATGCAGTGCAGTGAGTCCAGGCAGTTCACTGGCACCAGTGGGGATGCAGTGCAGTGACTCCAGAGAGTGCACTGGCACCAGTGGGAATGCAGTGCAGTGAGTCCAGAGAGTGCACTGGCACCAGTGGGGATGCAGTGCAGTGTCTCCAGAGAGTGTACTGGCACCAGTGGGGATGCAGTGCAGTGACTCCAGGGAGTGCACTGGCACCAGTGGGGATGCAGTGCAGTGAGTCCAGAGAGTGCACTGGCACCAGTGGGGTTGCAGTGCAGTGACTCCAGAGAGTGCACTGGTACCAGTGGGTATGCAGTGCAGTGATTCCAGAGAGTGCACTGGCAGCAGTGGGGCTGCAGTGCAGTGAGTCCAGAGAGTGCATTGGCACCAGTGGGGATGCAAAGCAGTGACTCCAGAGAGTGCACTGGCACCACTGGGGATGCAGTGCAGTGAGTCCAGAGAGTGCACTGGCACCAGTGGGGATGCAGTGCAGTGAGTCCAGAGAGTGCACTGGCACCACTGGGGATGCAATGCAGTGAGTCCAGAGAGTGCTCTGGCTCCACTGGGGATGCAGTGCAGTGAGTACAGAGAGTGCAATGGCACCACTGGGGATGCAGTGCAGTGAGTACAGAGAGTGCAATGGCAGCACAGGGGATGCAGTGCAGTGATTCCAGAGAGTGCACTGGCACCACTGGGGATGCAGTGCAGTGAGTCCAGAGAGTGCATTGGTACCACTGGGAATGCACTGCAGTGAGTCCAGAGAGTGCACTGGCACCACTGGGGATGCAGTGCAGTGAGTCCAGAGAGTGCACTGGCACCACTGGGGATGCAGTGCAGTGAGTCCAGAGAGTGCACTGGCACCACTGGGGATGCACTGAAGTGAGTACAGAGAGTGCACTGGCACCACAGGGGATGCAGTGCAGTGAGTCCAGAGAGTGCACTGGCACCACTGGGGATGCAGTGCAGTAAGTCCAGAGAGTGCACTGGCACCACAGGGGATGCAGTGCAGTGAGTCCAGAGAGTGCACTGGCACCAGTGGGGATGGAGTGCAGTGAGTCCAGAGAGTTCACTGGCACCAGTGGGGATGCAGTGCAGTGACTCCAGAGAGTGCACTGGCAGCAGTGGGGATGCAGTGCAGTGAGTCCAGAGAGTGCACTGGCACCACTGGGGATGCAGTGCAGTGACTCCAGAGAGTGCACTGGCACCACTGGGGATGCAGTGCAGTGAGTCCAGAGAGTGCACTGGCACCACTAGGGATGCAGTGCAGTGACTGCAGAAAGTGCACTGGCACTACTGGGGATGCAGTGCAGTTAGTCCATAGAGTGCACTGGCACCAGTGGGGATGCAGTGCAGTGAGTCCAGAGAGTGCACTGGCACCACTGGGGCTGCAGTGCAGTGAGTCCAGAGATTGCACTGGCACCACTGGGGATGCAGTGCAGTGAGTCCAGAGAGTGCACTGGCACCAGTGGGGTTGCAGTGCAGTGAGTCCTTAGAGTGCACTGGCACCAGTGGGGATGCAGTGCAGTGAGTCCAGAGAGTGCACTGGCACCAGTGGGGATGCAGTGCAGTCAGTCCAGAGAGTGCACTGGCACCAGTGGGGATGCACTGCAGTGAGTCCAGAGAGTGCATTGGCACCAGTGGGGATGTAGTGCATTGAGTCCAGAGAGTGCACTGGCACCAGTGGGGATGCAGTGCAGTGAGTCCAGAGACTGCACTGGCACCACTGGGGATGCAGTGCAGTGAGTCCAGAGAGTGCACTGTCACCACCACCGGGATGCAGTACAGTGACTCCATAGAGTGCACTGGCACCAGTGGGGATGCAGTGCAGTGAGTCCAGAGAGTGCACTGGTACCAGTGGGGATGCAGTGCAGTGAGTCCAGAGAGTGCACTGGCACCACTGCGGATCAGTGCAGTGACTCTAGAGAGTGCACTGGCATCAGTGGGGTTGGAGTGCAGTGACTCTAGAGAGTGCACTGGCACCAGTGGGGATGCAGTGCAGTGAGTGCAGAGAGTGCACTGGCACCAGTGGGGATGCAGTGCAGTGAGTCCAGAGAGTGCACTGGCACCACTGGGGATGCAGTGCAGTGAGTCCTTATAGTGCACTGGCACCAGTGGGGATGCAGTGCAGTGAGTCCAGAGAGTGCACTGGCACCAGTAGGGATGCAGTGCAGTGACTCCAGAGAGTGCATTGACACCAGTGGGGATGCAGTGCAGTGAGTCCAGAGAGTGCACTGGCACCACTGGGGATGCACTGCAGTGACTCCAGAGAGTGCACTGGCACCAGTGGGGATGCCGTGCAGTGAGTCCAGAGAGTGCACTGGCACCAGTGGGGATGCAGTGCAGTGAGTCCAGAGAGTGCACTGGCACCACTTCGGATCAGTGCAGTGACTCTAGAGAGTGCACTGGCACCAGTGGGGTTGGAGTGCAGTGACTCTAGAGAGTGCACTGGCACCAGTGGGGATGCAGTGCAGTGAGTCCAGAGAGTGCACTGGCACCACTAGGGAGGCAGTGCAGTGACTCCAGAAAGTGCACTGGCACTACTGGGGATGCAGTGCAGTGAGTCCAGAGAGTGCACTGGCACCAGTGGGGATGCAGTGCAGTGAGTCCAGGCAGTTCACTGGCACCAGTGGGGATGCAGTGCAGTGACTCCAGAGAGTGCACTGGCACCAGTGGGAATGCAGTTCAGTGAGTCCAGAGAGTGCACTGGCACCAGTGGGGATGCAGTGCAGTGTCTCCAGAGAGTGCACTGGCACCAGTGGGGATGCAGTGCAGTGACTCCAGGGAGTGCACTGGCACCAGTGGGGATGCAGTGCAGTGAGTCCAGAGAGTGCACTGGCACCAGTGGGGTTGCAGTGCAGTGACTCCAGAGAGTGCACTGGTACCAGTGGGGATGCAGTGCAGTGACTCCAGAGAGTGCACTGGCACCACTAGGGATGCAGTGCAGTGAGTCCAGAGAGTGCATTGGCACCAGTGGGGATGCAAAGCAGTGACTCCAGAGAGTGCACTGGCACCACTGGGGATGCAGTGCAGTGAGTCCAGAGAGTGCACTGGCACCACTGGGGATGCAATGCAGTGAGTCCAGAGAGTGCACTGGCACCACTGGGGATGCAATGCAGTGAGTCCAGAGAGTGCTCTGGCTCCACTGGGGATGCAGTGCAGTGAGTACAGAGAGTGCACTGGCACCACTGGGGATGCAGTGCAGTGAGTACAGAGAGTGCAATGGCAGCACAGGGGATGCAGTGCAGTGATTCCAGAGAGTGCACTGGCACCACTGGTGATGCAGTGCAGTGAGTCCAGAGAGTGCATTGGTACCACTGGGAATGCAGTGTAGTGAGTCCAGAGAGTGCACTGGCACCACTGGGGATGCAGTGCAATGAGTCCAGAGAGTGCACTGGCACCACTGGGGATGCACTGCAGTGAGTCCAGAGAGTGCACTGGCACCACTGGGGATGCACTGAAGTGAGTCCAGAGAGTGCACTGGCACCACAGGGGATGCACTGCAGTGAGTCCAGAGAGTGCACTGGCACCACTGGGGATGCAGTGCAGGAAGTCCAGAGAGTGCACTGGCACCACAGGGGATGCAGTGCAGTGACTCCAGAGAGTGCACTGTCAGCAGTGGGGATGCAGTGCAGTGAGTCCAGAGAGTGCACTGGCACTACTGGGGATGCAGTGCAGTGAGTCCAGAGAGTGCACTGGCACCAGTGGGGATGCAGTGCAGTGAGTCCAGAGAGTGCACTGGCACCACTGGTGATGCACTGCAGTGACTCCAGAGACTGCACTGGCACCAGTGGGGATGCAGTGTAGTGAGTCCAGAGAGTGCACTGGCACCAGTGGGGTTGCAGTGCAGTGACTCCAGAGAGTGCACTGGCACCAGTGGGGATGCAGTGCAGTGAGTCCAGAGAGTGCACTGGCACCACTGGGGATGCAGTGCAGTGAGTCCTGAGAGTGCACTGGCACCAGTGGGGATGCAGTGTAGTGAGTCCAGAGAGTGCACTGGCACCAGTGGGGATGCAGTGCAGTGAGTCCAGAGAGTGCACTGGCACCAGTGGGGATGCAGTGCAGTCAGTCCAGAGAGTGCACTGGCACCAGTGGGGATGCAGTGCAGTCAGTCCAGAGAGTGCACTGGCACCAGTGGGGATGCACTGCAGTGAGTCCAGAGAGTGCATTGGCACCAGTGGGGATGTAGTGCAGTGAGTCCAGAGAGTGCACTGGCACCAGTGGGGATGCAGTGCAGTGAGTCCTGAGAGTGCACTGGCACCAGTGGGGATGCAGTGCAGTGAGTGCAGAGAGTGCACTGGCACCAGTGGGGATGCAGTGCAGTGAGTCCAGAGAGTGCACTGGCACCACTGGGGATGCAGTGCAGTGAGTCCTTATAGTGCACTGGCACCAGTGGGGATGCAGTGCAGTGATTCCAGAGAGTGCACTGGCACCACTGGGGATGCAGTGCAGTGAGTCCAGAGAGTGCATTGGTACCACTGGGAATGCACTGCAGTGAGTCCAGAGAGTGCACTGGCACCACTGGGGATGCAGTGCAGTGAGTCCAGAGAGTGCACTGGCACCACTGGGGATGCAGTGCAGTGAGTCCAGAGAGTGCACTGGCACCACTGGGGATGCACTGAAGTGAGTACAGAGAGTGCACTGGCACCACAGGGGATGCAGTGCAGTGAGTCCAGAGAGTGCACTGGCACCACTGGGGATGCAGTGCAGTAAGTCCAGAGAGTGCACTGGCACCACAGGGGATGCAGTGCAGTGAGTCCAGAGAGTGCACTGGCACCATTGGGGTGGAGTGCAGTGAGTCCAGAGAGTTCACTGGCACCAGTGGGGATTCAGTGCAGTGACTCCAGAGAGTGCACTGGCAGCAGTGGGGATGCAGTGCAGTGAGTCCAGAGAGTGCACTGGCACCACTGGGGATGCAGTGCAGTGACTCCAGAGAGTGCACTGGCACCACTGGGGATGCAGTGCAGTGAGTCCAGAGAGTGCACTGGCACCACTAGGGATGCAGTGCAGTGACTGCAGAAAGTGCACTGGCACTACTGGGGATGCAGTGCAGTTAGTCCATAGAGTGCACTGGCACCAGTGGGGATGCAGTGCAGTGAGTCCAGAGAGTGCACTGGCACCACTGGGGATGCAGTGCAGTGAGTCCAGAGAGTGCACTGGCACCACTGGGGATGCAGTGCAGTGAGTCCAGAGAGTGCACTGGCACCAGTGGGGATGCAGTGCAGTGACTCCAGAGACTGCACTGGCACCAGTGGGGATGCAGTGTAGTGAGTCCAGAGAGTGCACTGGCACCAGTAAGGTTGCAGTGCAGTGAGTCCAGAGAGTGCACTGGCACCAGTGGGGATGCAGTGCAGTGAGTCCAGAGAGTGCACTGGCACCACTGGGGATGCAGTGCAGTGAGTTCTGAGAGTGCACTGGCACCACTTCGGATCAGTGCAGTGACTCTAGAGAGTGCACTGGCACCAGTGGGGTTGGAGTGTAGTGACTCTAGAGAGTGCACTGGCACCAGTGGGGATGCAGTGCAGTGAGTCCAGAGAGTGCACTGGCACCACTAGGGAGGCAGTGCAGTGACTGCAGAAAGTGCACTGGCACTACTGGGGATGCAGTGCAGTGAGTCCACAGAGTGCACTGGCACCAGTGGGGATGCAGTGCAGTGAGTCCAGGCAGTTCACTGGCACCAGTGGGGATGCAGTGCAGTGACTCCAGAGAGTGCACTGGCACCAGTGGGAATGCAGTGCAGTGAGTCCAGAGAGTGCACTGGCACCAGTGGGGATGCAGTGCAGTGTCTCCAGAGAGTGTACTGGCGCCACTGGGGATGCAGTGCAGTGACTCCAGAGAGTGCACTGGCACCAGTGGGCATGCAGTGCAGTGAGTCCAGAGAGTCGACTGGCACCAGTGGGGTGCAGTGCAGTGAGTCCAGAGAGTGCACTGGCACCAGTGGGGATGCAGTGTAGTGAGTCCAGAGAGTGCACTGGCACCAGTGGGGTTGCAGTGCAGTGAGTCCAGAGAGTGCACTGGCACCAGTGGGTATTCAGTGCACTGAGTGCAGAGAGTGCACTGGCACCAGTGGGGATGCAGTGCAGTGAGTCCAGAGAGTGCATTGGCACCAGTGGGGATGCAAAGCAGTGACTCCAGAGAGTGCACTGGCACCACTGGGGATGCAGTGCAGTGAGTCCAGAGAGTGCACTGGCACCAGTGGGGATGCAGTGCAGTGAGTCCAGAGAGTGCACTGGCACCACTGGGGATGCAATGCAGTGAGTCCAGAGAGTGCTCTGGCTCCACTGGGGATGCAGTGCAGTGAGTCCAGAGAGTGCACTGGCACCACTGGGGATGCAGTGCAGTGAGTACAGAGAGTGCAATGGCAGCACAGGGGATGCACTGCAGTGATTCCAGAGAGTGCACTGGCACCACTGGTGATGCAGTGCAGTGAGTCCAGAGAGTGCATTGGTACCACTGGGAATGCACTGCAGTGAGTCCAGAGAGTGCACTGGCACCAATGGGGATGCACTGAAGTGAGTCCAGAGAGTGCACTGGCACCACAGGGGATGCACTGCAGTGAGTCCAGAGAGTGCACTGGCACCACTGGGGATGCAGTGCAGTAAGTCCAGAGAGTGCACTGGCACCACAGGGGATGCAGTGCAGTGATTCCAGAGAGTGCACTGGCACCACTGGGGATGCAGTGCAGTGAGTCCAGAGAGTGCACTGGCACCAGTGGGGATGGAGTGCAGTGAGTCCAGAGAGTTCACTGGCACCAGTGGGGATGCAGTGCAGTGACTCCAGAGAGTGCACTGGAACCACTGGGGATGCAGTGCAGTGAGTCCAGAGAGTGCACTGGCACCAGTGGGGATGCAGTGCAGTGAGTCCAGAGAGTGCACTGGCACCACTGGGGATGCAGTGCAGTGAGTCCAGAGAGTGCACTGGCACCACTGGGGATGCAGTGCAGTGACTCCAGAGAGTGCTCTGGCACCAGTGGGGATGCAGTGCAGTGAGTCCAGAGAGTGCACTGGCACCAGTGGAGATGCAGTGCAGTGAGTCCATAGAGTGCACTGGCACCACTGGGGATGCACTGCAGTGACTCCAGAGACTGCACTGGCACCAGTGGGGATGCAGTGTAGTGAGTCCAGAGAGTGCACTGGCACCAGTGGGGTTGCAGTGCAGTGAGTCCAGAGAGTGCACTGGCACCAGTGGGGATGCAGTGCAGTGAGTCCAGAGAGTGCACTGGCACCACTGGGGATGCAGTGCAGTGAGTCCAGAGAGTGCACTGGCACCAGTGGGGATGCAGTGTAGTGAGTCCAGAGAGTGCACTGGCACCAGTGGGGTTTCAGTGCAGTGAGTCCAGAGAGTGCACTGGCACCAGTGGGGATGCAGTGCAGTGAGTCCAGAGAGTGCACTGGCACCAGTGGGGATGCAGTGCAGTGAGTCCAGAGAGTGCACTGGCACCAGTGGGGATGCACTGCAGTGAGTCCAGAGAGTGCATTGGCACCAGTGGGGATGTAGTGCAGTGAGTCCAGAGAGTGCACTGGCACCAGTGGGGATGCAGTGCAGTGAGTCCAGAGACTGCACTGGCACCACTGGGGATGCAGTGCAGTGAGTCCTGAGAGTGCACTGGCACCAGTGGGGATGCAGTGCAGTGAGTCCATAGAGTGCACTGGCACCAGTGGGGATGCAGTGCAGTGACTCCAGAGAGTGCACTGGTACCAGTGGGGATGCAGTGCAGTGAGTCCAGAGAGTGCACTGGCACCACTTCGGATCAGTGCAGTGACTCTAGAAAGTGCACTGGCACCAGTGGGGTTGGAGTGTAGTGACTCTAGAGAGTGCACTGGCACCAGTGGGGATGCAGTGCAGTGAGTCCAGAGAGTGCACTGGCACCACTAGGGAGGCAGTGCAGTGACTGCAGAAAGTGCACTGGCACTACTGGGGATGCAGTGCAGTGAGTCCACAGAGTGCACTGGCACCAGTGGGGATGCAGTGCAGTGAGTCCAGGCAGTTCACTGGCACCAGTGGGGATGCAGTGCAGTGACTCCAGAGAGTGCACTGGCACCAGTGGGAATGCAGTGCAGTGAGTCCAGAGAGTGCACTGGCACCACTGGGGATGCAGTGCAGTGTCTCCAGAGAGTGTACTGGCGCCACTGGGGATGCAGTGCAGTGACTCCAGAGAGTGCACTGGCACCAGTGGGCATGCAGTGCAGTGAGTCCAGAGAGTCGACTGGCACCAGTGGGGATGCAGTGTAGTGAGTCCAGAGAGTGCACTGGCACCAGTGGGGTTGCAGTGCAGTGAGTCCAGAGAGTGCACTGGCACCATTGGGTATGCAGTGCAGTGAGTCCAGAGAGTGCACTGGCACCAGTGGGGATGCAGTGCAGTGAGTCCAGAGAGTGCACTGGCACCAGTGGGGATGCAGTGCAGTGAGTCCAGAGAGTGCACTGGCACCACTGGGGATGCAATGCAGTGAGTCCAGAGAGTGCTCTGGCTCCACTGGGGATGCAGTGCAGTGAGTCCAGAGAGTGCACTGGCACCACTGGGGATGCAGTGCAGTGAGTACAGAGAGTGCAATGGCAGCACAGGGGATGCACTGCAGTGATTCCAGAGAGTGCACTGGCACCACTGGTGATGCAGTGCAGTGAGTCCAGAGAGTGCATTGGTACCAATGGGAATGCACTGCAGTGAGTCCAGAGAGTGCACTGGCACCAATGGGGATGCACTGAAGTGAGTCCAGAGAGTGCACTGGCACCACAGGGGATGCACTGCAGTGAGTCCAGAGAGTGCACTGGCACCACTGGGGATGCAGTGCAGTAAGTCCAGAGAGTGCACTGGCACCACAGGGGATGGAGTGCAGTGAGTCCAGAGAGTTCACTGGCACCAGTGGGGATGCAGTGCAGTGACTCCAGAGAGTGCACTGGCAGCAGTGGGGATGCAGTGCAGTGAGTCCAGAGAGTGCACTGGCACCAGTGGGGATGCAGTGCAGTCAGTCCAGAGAGTGCACTGGCACCAGTGGGGATGCAGTGCAGTCAGTCCAGAGAGTGCACTGGCACCAGTGGGGATGCACTGCAGTGAGTCCAGAGAGTGCATTGGCACCAGTGGGGATGTAGTGCAGTGAGTCCAGAGAGTGCACTGGCACCAGTGGGGATGCAGTGCAGTGAGTCCTGAGAGTGCACTGGCACCAGTGGGGATGCAGTGCAGTGAGTGCAGAGAGTGCACTGGCACCAGTGGGGATGCAGTGCAGTGAGTCCAGAGAGTGCACTGGCACCACTGGGGATGCAGTGCAGTGAGTCCTTATAGTGCACTGGCACCAGTGGGGATGCAGTGCAGTGATTCCAGAGAGTGCACTGGCACCACTGGGGATGCAGTGCAGTGAGTCCAGAGAGTGCATTGGTACCACTGGGAATGCACTGCAGTGAGTCCAGAGAGTGCACTGGCACCACTGGGGATGCAGTGCAGTGAGTCCAGAGAGTGCACTGGCACCACTGGGGATGCAGTGCAGTGAGTCCAGAGAGTGCACTGGCACCACTGGGGATGCACTGAAGTGAGTACAGAGAGTGCACTGGCACCACAGGGGATGCAGTGCAGTGAGTCCAGAGAGTGCACTGGCACCACTGGGGATGCAGTGCAGTAAGTCCAGAGAGTGCACTGGCACCACAGGGGATGCAGTGCAGTGAGTCCAGAGAGTGCACTGGCACCATTGGGGTGGAGTGCAGTGAGTCCAGAGAGTTCACTGGCACCAGTGGGGATGCAGTGCAGTGACTCCAGAGAGTGCACTGGCAGCAGTGGGGATGCAGTGCAGTGAGTCCAGAGAGTGCACTGGCACCACTGGGGATGCAGTGCAGTGACTCCAGAGAGTGCACTGGCACCACTGGGGATGCAGTGCAGTGAGTCCAGAGAGTGCACTGGCACCACTAGGGATGCAGTGCAGTGACTGCAGAAAGTGCACTGGCACTACTGGGGATGCAGTGCAGTTAGTCCATAGAGTGCACTGGCACCAGTGGGGATGCAGTGCAGTGAGTCCAGAGAGTGCACTGGCACCACTGGGGATGCAGTGCAGTGAGTCCAGAGAGTGCACTGGCACCACTGGGGATGCAGTGCAGTGAGTCCAGAGAGTGCACTGGCACCAGTGGGGATGCAGTGCAGTGACTCCAGAGACTGCACTGGCACCAGTGGGGATGCAGTGTAGTGAGTCCAGAGAGTGCACTGGCACCAGTAAGGTTGCAGTGCAGTGAGTCCAGAGAGTGCACTGGCACCAGTGGGGATGCAGTGCAGTGAGTCCAGAGAGTGCACTGGCACCACTGGGGATGCAGTGCAGTGAGTTCTGAGAGTGCACTGGCACCACTTCGGATCAGTGCAGTGACTCTAGAGAGTGCACTGGCACCAGTGGGGTTGGAGTGTAGTGACTCTAGAGAGTGCACTGGCACCAGTGGGGATGCAGTGCAGTGAGTCCAGAGAGTGCACTGGCACCACTAGGGAGGCAGTGCAGTGACTGCAGAAAGTGCACTGGCACTACTGGGGATGCAGTGCAGTGAGTCCACAGAGTGCACTGGCACCAGTGGGGATGCAGTGCAGTGAGTCCAGGCAGTTCACTGGCACCAGTGGGGATGCAGTGCAGTGACTCCAGAGAGTGCACTGGCACCAGTGGGAATGCAGTGCAGTGAGTCCAGAGAGTGCACTGGCACCAGTGGGGATGCAGTGCAGTGTCTCCAGAGAGTGTACTGGCGCCACTGGGGATGCAGTGCAGTGACTCCAGAGAGTGCACTGGCACCAGTGGGCATGCAGTGCAGTGAGTCCAGAGAGTCGACTGGCACCAGTGGGGTGCAGTGCAGTGAGTCCAGAGAGTGCACTGGCACCAGTGGGGATGCAGTGTAGTGAGTCCAGAGAGTGCACTGGCACCAGTGGGGTTGCAGTGCAGTGAGTCCAGAGAGTGCACTGGCACCAGTGGGTATTCAGTGCACTGAGTGCAGAGAGTGCACTGGCACCAGTGGGGATGCAGTGCAGTGAGTCCAGAGAGTGCATTGGCACCAGTGGGGATGCAAAGCAGTGACTCCAGAGAGTGCACTGGCACCACTGGGGATGCAGTGCAGTGAGTCCAGAGAGTGCACTGGCACCAGTGGGGATGCAGTGCAGTGAGTCCAGAGAGTGCACTGGCACCACTGGGGATGCAATGCAGTGAGTCCAGAGAGTGCTCTGGCTCCACTGGGGATGCAGTGCAGTGAGTCCAGAGAGTGCACTGGCACCACTGGGGATGCAGTGCAGTGAGTACAGAGAGTGCAATGGCAGCACAGGGGATGCACTGCAGTGATTCCAGAGAGTGCACTGGCACCACTGGTGATGCAGTGCAGTGAGTCCAGAGAGTGCATTGGTACCACTGGGAATGCACTGCAGTGAGTCCAGAGAGTGCACTGGCACCAATGGGGATGCACTGAAGTGAGTCCAGAGAGTGCACTGGCACCACAGGGGATGCACTGCAGTGAGTCCAGAGAGTGCACTGGCACCACTGGGGATGCAGTGCAGTAAGTCCAGAGAGTGCACTGGCACCACAGGGGATGCAGTGCAGTGATTCCAGAGAGTGCACTGGCACCACTGGGGATGCAGTGCAGTGAGTCCAGAGAGTGCACTGGCACCAGTGGGGATGGAGTGCAGTGAGTCCAGAGAGTTCACTGGCACCAGTGGGGATGCAGTGCAGTGACTCCAGAGAGTGCACTGGAACCACTGGGGATGCAGTGCAGTGAGTCCAGAGAGTGCACTGGCACCAGTGGGGATGCAGTGCAGTGAGTCCAGAGAGTGCACTGGCACCACTGGGGATGCAGTGCAGTGAGTCCAGAGAGTGCACTGGCACCACTGGGGATGCAGTGCAGTGACTCCAGAGAGTGCTCTGGCACCAGTGGGGATGCAGTGCAGTGAGTCCAGAGAGTGCACTGGCACCAGTGGAGATGCAGTGCAGTGAGTCCATAGAGTGCACTGGCACCACTGGGGATGCACTGCAGTGACTCCAGAGACTGCACTGGCACCAGTGGGGATGCAGTGTAGTGAGTCCAGAGAGTGCACTGGCACCAGTGGGGTTGCAGTGCAGTGAGTCCAGAGAGTGCACTGGCACCAGTGGGGATGCAGTGCAGTGAGTCCAGAGAGTGCACTGGCACCACTGGGGATGCAGTGCAGTGAGTCCAGAGAGTGCACTGGCACCAGTGGGGATGCAGTGTAGTGAGTCCAGAGAGTGCACTGGCACCAGTGGGGTTTCAGTGCAGTGAGTCCAGAGAGTGCACTGGCACCAGTGGGGATGCAGTGCAGTGAGTCCAGAGAGTGCACTGGCACCAGTGGGGATGCAGTGCAGTGAGTCCAGAGAGTGCACTGGCACCAGTGGGGATGCACTGCAGTGAGTCCAGAGAGTGCATTGGCACCAGTGGGGATGTAGTGCAGTGAGTCCAGAGAGTGCACTGGCACCAGTGGGGATGCAGTGCAGTGAGTCCAGAGACTGCACTGGCACCACTGGGGATGCAGTGCAGTGAGTCCTGAGAGTGCACTGGCACCAGTGGGGATGCAGTGCAGTGAGTCCATAGAGTGCACTGGCACCAGTGGGGATGCAGTGCAGTGACTCCAGAGAGTGCACTGGTACCAGTGGGGATGCAGTGCAGTGAGTCCAGAGAGTGCACTGGCACCACTTCGGATCAGTGCAGTGACTCTAGAAAGTGCACTGGCACCAGTGGGGTTGGAGTGTAGTGACTCTAGAGAGTGCACTGGCACCAGTGGGGATGCAGTGCAGTGAGTCCAGAGAGTGCACTGGCACCACTAGGGAGGCAGTGCAGTGACTGCAGAAAGTGCACTGGCACTACTGGGGATGCAGTGCAGTGAGTCCACAGAGTGCACTGGCACCAGTGGGGATGCAGTGCAGTGAGTCCAGGCAGTTCACTGGCACCAGTGGGGATGCAGTGCAGTGACTCCAGAGAGTGCACTGGCACCAGTGGGAATGCAGTGCAGTGAGTCCAGAGAGTGCACTGGCACCACTGGGGATGCAGTGCAGTGTCTCCAGAGAGTGTACTGGCGCCACTGGGGATGCAGTGCAGTGACTCCAGAGAGTGCACTGGCACCAGTGGGCATGCAGTGCAGTGAGTCCAGAGAGTCGACTGGCACCAGTGGGGATGCAGTGTAGTGAGTCCAGAGAGTGCACTGGCACCAGTGGGGTTGCAGTGCAGTGAGTCCAGAGAGTGCACTGGCACCATTGGGTATGCAGTGCAGTGAGTCCAGAGAGTGCACTGGCACCAGTGGGGATGCAGTGCAGTGAGTCCAGAGAGTGCACTGGCACCAGTGGGGATGCAGTGCAGTGAGTCCAGAGAGTGCACTGGCACCACTGGGGATGCAATGCAGTGAGTCCAGAGAGTGCTCTGGCTCCACTGGGGATGCAGTGCAGTGAGTCCAGAGAGTGCACTGGCACCACTGGGGATGCAGTGCAGTGAGTACAGAGAGTGCAATGGCAGCACAGGGGATGCACTGCAGTGATTCCAGAGAGTGCACTGGCACCACTGGTGATGCAGTGCAGTGAGTCCAGAGAGTGCATTGGTACCAATGGGAATGCACTGCAGTGAGTCCAGAGAGTGCACTGGCACCAATGGGGATGCACTGAAGTGAGTCCAGAGAGTGCACTGGCACCACAGGGGATGCACTGCAGTGAGTCCAGAGAGTGCACTGGCACCACTGGGGATGCAGTGCAGTAAGTCCAGAGAGTGCACTGGCACCACAGGGGATGGAGTGCAGTGAGTCCAGAGAGTTCACTGGCACCAGTGGGGATGCAGTGCAGTGACTCCAGAGAGTGCACTGGCAGCAGTGGGGATGCAGTGCAGTGAGTCCAGAGAGTGCACTGGCACCAGTGGGGATGCAGTGCAGTGACTCCAGAGAGTGCACTGGCACCACTGGGGACGCAGTGCAGTGAGTCCAGAGAGTGCACTGGCACCACTAGGGATGCAGTGCAGTGACTCCAGAAAGTGCACTGGCACTACTGGGGATGCAGTGCAGTGAGTCCAGAGAGTGCACTGGCACCAGTGGGGATGCAGTGCAGTGAGTCCAGAGAGTGCACTGGCACCACTGGGGATGCACTGCAGTGACTCCAGAGACTGCACTGGCACCAGTGGGGATGCAGTGTAGTGAGTCCAGAGAGTGCACTGGCACCAGTGGGGTTGCAGTGCAGTGAGTCCAGAGAGTGCACTGGCACCAGTGGGGATGCACTGCAGTGAGTCCAGAGAGTGCACTGGCACCACTGGGGATGTAGTGCAGTGAGTCCTGAGAGTGCACTGGCACCAGTGGGGATGCAGTGTAGTGAGTCCAGAGAGTGCACTGGCACCAGTGGGGTTGCAGTGCAGTGAGTCCAGAGAGTGCACTGGCACCAGTGGGGATGCAGTGCAGTGAGTCCAGAGAGTGCACTGGCACCAGTGGGGATGCAGTGCAGTGAGTCCAGAGAGTGCACTGGCACCAGTGGGGATGCACTGCAGTGAGTCCAGAGAGTGCATTGGCACCAGTGGGGATGTAGTGCAGTGAGTCCAGAGAGTGCACTGGCACCAGTGGGGATGCAGTGCAGTGAGTCCAGAGACTGCACTGGCACCACTGGGGATGCAGTGCAGTGAGTCCTGAGAGTGCACTGGCACCGGTGGGGATGCAGTGCAGTGACTCCATAGAGTGCACTGGCACCAGTGGGGATGCAGTGCAGTGACTCCAGAGAGTGCACTGGTACCAGTGGGGATGCAGTGCAGTGAGTCCAGAGAGTGCACTGGCACCACTTCGGATCAGTGCAGTGACTCTAGAGAGTGCACTGGCACCAGTGGTGTTGGAGTGTAGTGACTCTAGAGAGTGCACTGGCACCCACTGGGGATGCACTGCAGTGACTCCAGAGACTGCACTGGCACCAGTGGGGATGCAGTGTAGTGAGTCCAGAGAGTGCACTGGCACCAGTGGGGTTGCAGTGCAGTGAGTCCAGAGAGTGCACTGGCACCAGTGAGGATGCACTGCAGTGAGTCCAGAGAGTGCACTGGCACCACTGGGGATGCAGTGCAGTGAGTCCTGAGAGTGCACTGGCAGCAGTGGGGATGCAGTGTAGTGAGTCCAGAGAGTGGACTAGCACCAGTGGGGTTGCAGTGCAGTGAGTCCAGAGAGTGCACTGGCACCAGTGGGGATGCAGTGCAGTGAGTCCAGAGAGTGCTTTGGCACCAATGGGGATGCAGTGCAGTCTGTCCAGAGAGTGCACTGGCACCACTGGGGATGCACTGCAGTGAGTCCAGAGAGTGCATTGGCACCAGTGGGGATGTAGTGCAGTGAGTCCAGAGAGTTCACTGGCACCAGTGGGGATGCAGTGCAGTGACTCCAGAGACTGCACTGGCACCACTGGGGATGCAGTGCAGTGAGTCCTGAGAGTGCAGTGGCACCAGTGGGGATGCAGTGCAGTGACTCCAGAGAGTGCACTGGCACCAGTGGGGATGCAGTGCAGTGACTCCAGAGAGTGCACTGGTACCAGTAGGGATGCAGTGCAGTGAGTCCAGAGAGTGCACTGGCACTACTGGGGATGCAGTGCAGTGAGTCCACAGAGTGCACTGGCACCAGTGGGGATGCAGTGCAGTGAGTCCAGGCAGTTCACTGGCACCAGTGGGGATGCAGTGCAGTGACTCCAGAGAGTGCACTGGCACCAGTGGGAATGCAGTGCAGTGAGTCCAGAGAGTGCACTGGCACCAGTGGGGATGCAGTGCAGTGTCTCCAGAGAGTGTACTGGCGCCACTGGGGATGCAGTGCAGTGACTCCAGAGAGTGCACTGGCACCAGTGGGGATGCAGTGCAGCGAGTCCAGAGAGTCGACTGGCACCAGTGGGGTGCAGTGCAGTGAGTCCAGAGAGTGCACTGGCACCAGTGGGGATGCAGTGTAGTGAGTCCAGAGAGTGCACTGGCACCAGTGGTGTTGCAGTGCAGTGAGTCCAGAGAGTGCACTGGCACCACTAGGGATGCAGTGCAGTGACTCCAGAAAGTGCACTGGCACTACTGGGGATGCAGTGCAGTGAGTCCAGAGAGTGCACTGGCACCACTGGGGATGCAGTGCAGTGAGTCCAGAGAGTGCACTGGCACCACTGGGGATGCACTGCAGTGACTCCAGAGACTGCACTGGCACCAGTGGGGATGCAGTGTAGTGAGTCCAGAGAGTGCACTGGCACCAGTGGGGTTGCAGTGCAGTGACTCCAGAGAGTGCACTGGCACCAGTGGGGATGCAGTGCAGTGAGTCCAGAGAGTGCACTGGCACCACTGGGGATGCAGTGCAGTGAGTCCTGAGAGTGCACTGGCACCAGTGGGGATGCAGTGTAGTGAGTCCAGAGAGTGCACTGGCACCAGTGGGGTTGCAGTGCAGTGAGTCCAGAGAGTGCACTGGCACCAGTGGGGATGCAGTGCAGTGAGTCCAGAGAGTGCACTGGCACCAGTGGGGATGCAGTGCAGTGAGTCCAGAGAGTGCACTGGCACCAGTGGGGATGCACTGCAGTGAGTCCAGAGAGTGCATTGGCACCAGTGGGGATGTAGTGCAGTGAGTCCAGAGAGTGCACTGGCACCAGTGGGGATGCAGTGCAGTGAGTCCAGAGACTGCACTGGCACCACTGGGGATGCAGTGCAGTGAGTCCTGAGAGTGCACTGGCACCAGTGGGGATGCAGTGCAGTGACTCCATAGAGTGCACTGGCACCAGTGGGGATGCAGTGCAGTGACTCCAGAGAGTGCACTGGTACCAGTGGGGATGCAGTGCAGTGAGTCCAGAGAGTGCACTGGCACCACTTCGGATCAGTGCAGTGACTCTAGAGAGTGCACTGGCACCAGTGGGGTTGGAGTGTAGTGACGCTAGAGAGTGCACTGGCACCAGTGGGGATGCAGTGCAGTGAGTCCAGAGAGTGCACTGGCACCACTAGGGAGGCAGTGCAGTGACTGCAGAAAGTGCACTGGCACTACTGGGGATGCAGTGCAGTGAGTCCACAGAGTGCACTGGCACCAGTGGGGATGCAGTGCAGTGAGTCCAGGCAGTTCACTGGCACCAGTGGGGATGCAGTGCAGTGACTCCAGAGAGTGCACTGGCACCAGTGGGAATGCAGTGCAGTGAGTCCAGAGAGTGCACTGGCACCAGTGGGGATGATGCGCAGTGTCTCCAGAGAGTGTACTGGCGCCACTGGGGATGCAGTGCAGTGACTCCAGAGAGTGCACTGGCACCAGTGGGGATGCAGTGCAGTGAGTCCAGAGAGTCGACTGGCACCAGTGGGGTGCAGTGCAGTGAGTCCAGAGAGTGCACTGGCACCAGTGGGGATGCAGTGTAGTGAGTCCAGAGAGTGCACTGGCACCAGTGGGGTTGCAGTGCAGTGAGTCCAGAGAGTGCACTGGCACCAGTGGATATGCAGTGCAGTGAGTGCAGAGAGTGCACTGGCACAAGTGGGGATGCAGTGCAGTCAGTTCAGAGAGTGCAATGGCACCAGTGGGGATGCAAAGCAGTGACTCCAGAGAGTGCACTGGCACCACTGGGGATGCACTGCAGTGTCTCCAGAGAGTGCACTGGCACCACTGGGGATGCAGTGCAGTGAGTCCAGAGAGTGCACTGGCATCACTGGGGATGCAGTTCAGTGAGTGCAGAGAGTGCACTGGCACCACTGGGGATGCAGTGCAGTGAGTGCAGAGAGCGCAGTGGCACCATTGGGGATGCAGTGCTGTGAGTCCAGAGAGTGCACTGGCACCACTGGGGTTTTAGTGCAGTTAGTCCAGAGAGTGCCCTTGCACCACTGGGGATACACTGCAGTGTGTCCAGAGAGTGCACTGGCACCACTGGGGATGCAGTGCAGTGAGTCCAGAGAGTGCACTGTCAACACTGGGGATGCACTGCAGTGAGTCCAGAGAATGACCTGGCACTAATGGGGATGCAGTGCAGTGACTCGAAAGAGTGCACTGGCACGACTGCGGATGCACTGCAGTGAGTCCGGAGAGTGCCCTGGCACCACAGGGGATGCAGTGCAGTTAGTCCAGAGAGTGCACTGGCACCACTGGGGATGCAGTGCAGTGAGTCCAGAGAGTGCACTGGCACCACTGGGGATGCAGTGCAGTGAGTCCAAAGAGTGCACTGGCACCACTGGGGATGCAATGCAGTGAGTCCAGAGAGTGCTCTGGCTCCACTGGGGATGCAGTGCAGTGAGTACAGAGAGTGCACTGGCACCACTGGGGATGCAGTGCAGTGAGTACAGAGAGTGCAATGGCAGCACAGGGGATGCACTGCAGTGATGCCAGAGAGTGCACTGGCACCACTGGTGATGCAGTGCAGTGAGTCCAGAGAGTGCATTGGCACCAGTGGGAATGCACTGCAGTGAGTCCAGAGAGTGCACTGGCACCAGTGGGGATGCAGTGCAGTGAGTCCAGAGAGTGCACTGGCACCACTGGGGATGCAGTGCAGTGAGTCCAGAGAGTGCACTGGCACCACTGGGGATGCAGTGCAGTGAGTCCAGAGAGTGCACTGGCACCACAGGGGATGCACTGCAGTGAGTCCAGAGAGTGCACTGGCACCACTGGGGATGCAGTGCAGTAAGTCCAGAGAGTGCACTGGCACCACAGGGGATGCAGTGCAGTGATTCCAGAGAGTGCACTGGCACCAGTGGGGATGCAGTGCAGTGAGTCCAGAGAGTGCACTGGCACCAGTGGGGATGGAGTGCAGTGAGTCCAGAGAGTTCACTGGCACCAGTGGGGATGCAGTGCAGTGACTCCAGAGAGTGCACTGGCAGCAGTGGGGATGCAGTGCAGTGAGTCCAGAGAGTGCACTGGCACCACTGGTGATGCAGTGCAGTGAGTCCAGAGAGTGCACTGGCACCACTGGGGATGCAGTGCAGTGAGTCCAGAGAGTGCACTGGCACCACTAGGGATGCAGTGCAGTGACTCCAGAAAGTGCACTGGCACTACTGGGGATGCAGTGCAGTGAGTCCAGAGAGTGCACTGGCACCAGTGGGGATGCAGTGCAGTGAGTCCAAAGAGTGCACTGGCACCACTGGGGATGCACTGCAGTGACTGCAGAGACTGCACTGGCACCAGTGGGGATGCAGTTTAGTGAGTCCAGAGAGTGCAGTGGCACCAGTGGGGATGCAGTGCAGTGAGTCCAGAGAGTGCACTGGCACCACTGGGGATGCAATGCAGTGAGTCCAGAGAGTGCTCTGGCTCCACTGGGGATGCAGTGCAGTGAGTCCAGAGAGTGCACTGGCACCACTGGGGATGCAGTGCAGTGAGTACAGAGAGTGCAATGGCAGCACAGGGGATGCACTGCAGTGATGCCAGAGAGTGCACTGGCACCACTGGTGATGCAGTGCAGTGAGTCCAGAGAGTGCATTGGCACCAGTGGGAATGCACAGCAGTGAGTCCAGAGAGTGCACTGGCACCACTGGGGATGCAGTGCAGTGAGTCCAGAGAGTGCACTGGCACCACTTGGGATGCAGTGCAGTGAGTCCAGAGAGTGCACTGGCACCAGTGGGGATGCAGTGCAGTGAGTCCAGAGAGTGCACTGGCACCACAGGGGATGCACTGCAGTGAGTCCAGAGAGTGCACTGGCACCACTGGGGATGCAGTGCAGTAAGTCCAGAGAGTGCACTGGCACCACAGGGGATGCAGTGCAGTGATTCTAGAGAGTGCACTGGCACCAGTGGGGATGCAGTGCAGTGAGTCCAGAGAGTGCACTGGCACCAGTGGGGATGGAGTGCAGTGAGTCCAGAGAGTTCACTGGCACCAGTGGGGATGCAGTGCAGTGACTCCAGAGAGTGCACTGGCACCAGTGGGGATGCAGTTTAGTGAGTCCAGAGTGTGCAGTGGCACCATTGGGGATGCAGTGCTGTGAGTCCAGAGAGTGCACTGGCACCACTGGGGTTTTAGTGCAGTTAGTCCAGAGAGTGCCCTTGCACCACTGGGGATACACTGCAGTGTGTCCAGAGAGTGCACTGGCACCACTGGGGATGCAGTGCAGTGAGTCCAGAGAGTGCACTGTCAACACTGGGGATGCACTGCAGTGAGTCCAGAGAATGACCTGGCACTAATGGGGATGCAGTGCAGTGAGTCCAAAGAGTGCACTGGCACCACTGCGAATGCACTGCAGTGAGTCCGGAGAGTGCCCTGGCACCACAGGGGATGCAGTGCAGTTAGTCCAGAGAGTGCACTGGCACCAGTGGGGATGCAGTGCAGTGAGTCCAGAGAGTGCACTGGCATCACTGGAGATGCAGTTCAGTGAGTGCAGAGAGTGCACTGGCACCACTGGGGATGCAGTGCAGTGAGTGCAGAGAGTGCACTGGCACCATTGGGGATGCAGTGCAGTGAGTCCAGAGAGTGCACTGGCACCACTGGGTTTTTAGTGCAGTTAGTCCAGAGAGTGCCCTTGCACCACTGGGGATACACTGCAGTGTGTCCAGAGAGTGCACTGGCACCACTGGGGATGCAGTGCAGTGAGTCCAGAGAGTGCACTGTCAACACTGGGGATGCACTGCAGTGAGTCCAGAGAATGACCTGGCACTAATGGGGATGCAGTGCAGTTAGTCCAAAGAGTGCACTGGCACCACTGGGGATGCACTGCAGTGATTCCAGAGAGTGCACTGGCACCACTGGTGATGCAGTGCAGTGAGTCCAGAGAGTGCATTGATACCACTGGGAATGCACTGCAGTGAGTCCAGAGAGTGCACTG
This sequence comes from Anser brachyrhynchus, assembly GCF_964034855.1. Taxonomy (NCBI): domain Eukaryota; kingdom Metazoa; phylum Chordata; class Aves; order Anseriformes; family Anatidae; genus Anser; species Anser brachyrhynchus. The sequence goes on along the minus strand of NW_027663529.1, from coordinate 138,577 downwards.
GCACCACTGGGGATGCAGTGCAATGAGTCCAGAGAGTGCACTGGCACCACTGGGGATGCACTGCAGTGAGTCCAGAGAGTGCACTGGCACCACTGGGGATGCAGTGCAGTGAGTACAGAGAGTGCAATGGCAGCACAGGGGATGCACTGCAGTGATTCCAGAGAGTGCACTGGCACCACTGGTGATGCAGTGCAGTGAGTCCAGAGAGTGCATTGGTACCACTGGGAATGCACTGCAGTGAGTCCAGAGAGTGCACTGGCACCACTGGGGATGCAGTGCAGTGAGTCCAGAGAGTGCACTGGCACCACTGGGGATGGAGTGCAGTGAGTCCAGAGAGTTCACTGGCACCAGTTGGGATGCAGTGCAGTGACTCCAGAGAGTGCAATGGCAGTAGTGGGGATGCAGTGCAGTGAGTCCAGAGAGTGCACTGGCACCACTGGGGATGCAGTGCAGTGAGACCAGAGAGTGCACTGGCACCACTGGGGATGCAGTGCAGTGAGTCCAGAGAGTGCACTGGCACCACTAGGGATGCAGTGCAGTGACTCCAGAAAGTGCACTGGCACTACTGGGGATGCAGTGCAGTGAGTCCAGAGAGTGCACTGGCAGCAGTGGGGATGCAGTGCAGTGAGTCCAGAGAGTGCACTGGCACCAGTGGGGTTGCAGTGCAGTGAGTCCAGAGAGTGCACTGGCACCACTGCGGATCAGTGCAGTGACTCTAGAGAGTGCACTGGCACCAGTGGGGTTGGAGTGCAGTGACTCTAGAGAGTGCACTGGCACCAGAGGGGATGCAGTGTAGTGAGTCCTGAGAGTGCACTGGCACCAGTGGGGATGCAGTGCAGTGAGTGCAGAGAGTGCACTGGCACCAGTGGGGATGCAGTGCAGTGAGTCCAGAGAGTGCACTGGCACCACTGGGGATGCAGTGCAGTGAGTCCTTAGAGTGCACTGGCACCAGTGGGGATGCAGTGCAGTGAGTCCAGAGAGTGCACTGGCACCAGTAGGGATGCAGTGCAGTGACTCCAGAGAGTGCATTGACACCAGTGGGTATGCAGTGCAGTGAGTCCAGAGAGTGCACTGGCACCACTGGGGATGCACTGCAGTGACTCCAGAGAGTGCACTGGCACCAGTGGGGATGCCGTGCAGTGAGTCCAGAGAGTGCACTGGCACCAGTGGGGATGCAGTGCAGTCAGTCCAGAGAGTGCACTGGCACCACTGGGGATGCAGTGCAGTGAGTCCAGAGAGTGCACTGGCACCAGTGGGGTTGCAGTGCAGTGAGTCCAGAGAGTGCACTGGCACCAGTGGGAATGCAGTGCAGTGAGTCCAGAGAGTGCACTGGCAGCAGTGGGGATGCAGTGTAGTGAGTCTAGAGAGTGCACTGGCACCAGTGGGGTTGCAGTGCAGTGAGTCCAGAGAGTGCACTGGCACCAGTGGGAATACAGTGCAGTGAGTCCAGAGAGTGCACTGGCAGCAGTGGGGATGCAGTGCAGTGAGTCCAGAGAGTGCACTGGCACCAGTGGGGATGCAGTGCAGTGAGTCCAGAGAGTGCCGTGGCACCACTGGGGATGCAGTGCAGTGAGTCCAGAGAGTGCACTGGCACCACTAGGGATGCAGTGCAGTGACTCCAGAAAGTGCACTGGCACTACTGGAGATGCAGTGCAGTGAGTCCAGAGAGTGCACTGGCACCAGTGGGGATGCAGTGCAGTGAGTCCAGAGAGTGCACTGGCACCACTGGGGATGCAGTGCAGTGAGTCCAGAGAGTGCACTGGCACCAGTGGGGATGCAGTGTAGTGAGTCCAGAGAGTGCACTGGCACCAGTGGGGTTGCAGTGCAGTGAGTCCAGAGAGTGCACTGGCACCAGTGGGGATGCAGTGCAGTGAGTCCAGAGAGTGCACTGGCATCTGTGGGGATGCAGTGCAGTGAGTCCAGAGAGTGCACTGGCACCACTGGGGATGCAGTGCAGTGACTCCAGAGAGTGCACTGGCACCAGTGGGGATTCAGTGCAGTGAGTCCAGAGAGTGCACTGGCACCAGTGGGGATGCAGTGCAGTGAGTGCAGAGAGTGCACTGGCACCAGTGGGGATGCAGTGCAGTGAGTACAGAGAGTGCACTGGCACCAGTGGGGATGCAGTGCAGTCAGTCCAGACAGTGCAATGGCACCAGTGGGGATGCAAAGCAGTGAGTCCAGAGAGTGCACTGGCACCAGTGGGAATGCAGTGCAGTGAGTTGAGAGAGTGCACTGGAACCAGTGCGGATGCACTGCAGTGTCTCCAGAGAGTGCACTGGCAGCAGTGGTTATGCAGTGCAGTGAGTCCAGAGAGTGCATTGGCACCAGTGGGGATGCAGTGCAGTGAGTCCAGAGAGTGCACTGGCACCAGTGGGGATGCAGTGCAGTGAGTCCAGAGAGTGCACTGGTACCAGTGGGGATGCAGTGCAGTGAGTCCAGAGAGTGAACAGGCACCACTGCGGATCAGTGCAGTGACTCTAGAGAGTGCACTGCCACGAGTGGGAATGCAGTGCAGTGAGTCCAGAGAGTGCACTGGCAGCAGTGGTTATGCAGTGCAATGAGTGCAGAGAGTGCACTGGCACCAGTGGGGATGCAGTGCAGTGAGTCCCGAAAGTGCACTGGCACCAGTGGGCGTGCAGTGCAATGAGTCCAGAGAGTGCACTGGCACCAGTGGGGATGCAGTGCAGTGAGTCCAGAGAGTTCACTGGCACTACTGGGGATGCAGTGCAGTGAGTCCAGAGAGTGCACTGGCAGCAGTGCGCATGCAGTGCAGTGAGTCCAGAGAGTTCACTGGCACCAGTGGGGATGCAGTGCAGTGACTCCAGAGAGTGCACTGGCACCAGTGGGGATGCACTGCAGTGAGTCCAGACAGTGCACTGGCACCAGTGGGGATGCAGTGCAGTGACTCCAGAGAGTGCACTGGCACCAGTGGGGATGCAGTGCAGTGAGTCCAGAGAGTGCACTGGCACCACTAGGGATGCAGTGCAGTGAGTCCAGAGAGTGCCGTGGCACCACTGGGGATGCAGTGCAGTGAGTCTAGAGAGTGCACTGGCAGCAGTGGGGATGCAGTGCAGTGACTTCAGAAAGTGCACTGGCACTACTGGAGATGCAGTGCAGTGACTCCAGAAAGTGCACTGGCACTACTGGGGATGCAGTGCAGTGAGTCCAGAGAGTGCACTGGCACCAGTGGAGATGCAGTGCAGTGAGTCCAGAGAGTGCACTGGCACCAGTGGGGATGCAGTGTAGTGAGTCCAGAGAGTGCACTGGCACCAGTGGGGTTGCAGTGCAGTGAGTCCAGAGAGTGCACTGGCACCAGTGGGGATGCACTGCAGTGTCTCCAGAGAGTGCACTGGCACCACTGGGGATGCAGTGCAGTGAGTCCAGAGAGTGCACTGGCACCAGTGGGGATGCAGTGCAGTGAGTCCAGAGAGTGCACTGGTACCAGTGGGGATGCAGTGCAGTGAGTCCAGAGAGTGCACTGGCACCACTGCGGATCAGTGCAGTGACTCTAGAGAGTGAACTGGCACCAGTGGGGATTCAGTGCAGTGACTCTAGAGAGTGCACTGGCACCAGTGGGGATGCAGTGCAGTGAGTCCAGAGAGTGCACTGGCACCACTGGGGATGCAGTGCAGTGAGTCCAGAGAGTGCACTGGCACCACTGGGGATGCAGTGCAGTGAGTCCCGAGAGTGCACTGGCACCAGTGGGCGTGCAGTGCAATGAGTCCAGAGAGTGCACTGGCACCACAGGGGATGCAGTGCAGTGAGTCCAGAGAGTTCACTGGCACTACTGGGGATGCAGTGCAGTGAGTCCAGAGAGTGCACTGGCAGCAGTGGGCATGCAGTGCAGTGAGTCCAGAGAGTTCACTGGCACCAGTGGGGATGCAGTGCAGTGACTCCAGAGAGTGCACTGGCACCAGTGGGGATGCAGTGCAGTGAGTCCAGACAGTGCACTGGCACCAGTGGGGATGCAGTGCAGTGACTCCAGAGAGTGCACTGGCACCAGTGGGGATGCACTGCAGTGACTCCAGAGAGTGCACTGGCACCAGTGGGGATGCAGTGCAGTGAGTCCAGAGAGTGCACTGGCACCAGTGGGGATGCAGTGCAGTGAGTCCAGAGAGTGCCGTGGCACCACTGGGGATGCAGTGCAGTGAGTCCAGAGAGTGCACTGGCACCACTAGGGATGCAGTGCAGTGTCTCCAGAGAGTGCACTGGCACCACTGGGGATGCATTGCAGTGACTCCAGAGAGTGCACTGGCACCAGTGGGGATGCAGTGCAGTGAGTCCAGAGAGTGCACTGGTACCAGTGGGGATGCAGTGCAGTGAGTCCAGAGAGTGCACTGGCACCACTGCGGATCAGTGCAGTGACTCTAGAGAGTGAACTGGCACCAGTGGGGATGCAGTGCAGTGACTCTAGAGAGTGCACTGGCACCAGTGGGGATGCAGTGCAGTGAGTCCAGAGAGTGCACTGGCACCAGTGGGGATGCAGTGCAGTGAGTGCAGAGAGTGCACTGGCACCAGTGGGGATGCAGTGCAGTGAGTCCAGAGAGTGCACTGGCACCAGTGGGCGTGCAGTGCAATGAGTCCAGAGAGTGCACTGGCACCAGTGGGGATGCAGTGCAGTGAGTCCAGAGAGTTCACTGGCACTACTGGGGATGCAGTGCAGTGAGTCCAGAGAGTGCACTGGCACCAGTGGGCATGCAGTGCAGTGAGTCCAGAGAGTTCACTGGCACCAGTGGGGATGCAGTGCAGTGACTCCAGAGAGTGCACTGGCACCAGTGGGGATGCAGTGCAGTGAGTCCAGACAGTGCACTGGCACCAGTGGGGATGCAGTGCAGTGACTCCAGAGAGTGCACTGGCACCAGTGGGGATGCAGTGCAGTGAGTCCAGAGAGTGCCGTGGCACCACTGGGGATGCAGTGCAGTGAGTCCAGAGAGTGCACTGGCACCACTAGGGATGCAGTGCAGTGACTCCAGAAAGTGCACTGGCACTACTGGAGATGCAGTGCAGTGAGTCCAGAGAGTGCACTGGCACCAGTCGGGATGCAGTGCAGTGAGTCCAGAGAGTGCACTGGCACCACTGGGGATGCAGTGCAGTGAGTCCAGAGAGTGCACTGGCACCAGTGGGGATGCAGTGTAGTGAGTCCAGAGAGTGCACTGGCACCAGTGGGGTTGCAGTGCAGTGAGTCCAGAGAGTGCACTGGCACCAGTGGGGATGCAGTGCAGTGAGTCCAGAGAGTGCACTGGCAGCAGTGGGGATGCAGTGCAGTGAGTCCAGAGAGTGCACTGGCACCACTGGGGATGCAGTGCAGTGACTCCAGAGAGTGCACTGGCACCAGTGGGGATGCAGTGCAGTGAGTCCAGAGAGTCCACTGGCACTAGTGGGGATGCAGTTCAGTGAGCCCAGAGAGTGCACTGGCACCACAGGGGATGCACTGCAGTGAGTACAGAGAGTGCACTGGCACAAGTGGGGATGCAGTGCAGTCAGTCCAGACAGTGCAATGGCACCAGTGGGGATGCAAAGCAGTGAGTCCAGATTGTGCACTGCCACCAGTGGGAATGCAGTGCAGTGAGTTGAGAGAGTGCACTGGAACCAGTGCGGATGCACTGGAGTGTCTCCAGAGAGTGCACTGGCAGCAGTGGTTATGCAGTGCAGTGAGTCCAGAGAGTGCATTGGCACCAGTGGAGATGCAGTGCAGTGAGTCCAGAGAGTCCACTGGCACCAGTGGGGATGCAGTGAAGTGAGTCCAGAGAGTGCACTGGCACCAGTTGGGATGCAGTGCAGTGAGTCCAGAGAGTGCACTGGCACCACGTGTGGATGCAGTGCAGTGAGTCCTGAGAGAGTTCACTGGCACCGCTTGGAATGCAGTGCAGTGACTCCAGAAAGTGCACTGGCACCAGTGGGGATGCAGTGCAGCGACTCCAGAGAGTGCACTGGCACCACTGGGGATGCAGTGAAGTGAGTCCAGAGAGTGCACTGGCACCACTGGGGATGCAGTGCAGTGAGTCCAGAGAGTTCACTGGCACCTCTGGGGATGCAGTGCAGTGAGTCCAGAGAGTGCACTGGCACCAGTGGGGATGCAGTGCAGTGAGTCCAGAGAGTTCACTGGCACTACTGGTGATGCAGTGCAGTGACTCCAGAGAGTGCACTGGCAGCAGTGGGGATGCAGTGCAGCGACTCTAGAGAGTGCACTGGCACCAGTGGGGATGCAGTGCAGTGAGTCCAGAGAGTGCACTGGCACCAGTGGGGATGCAGTGCAGTGAGTCCAGAGAGTGCATTGGCACCAGTGGGGATGCAGTGCAGTGAGTCCAGAGAGTCCACTGGCACCAGTGGGGATGCAGTGTAGTGAGCCCAGAGAGTGCACTGGCACCAGTGGGGATGCAGTGCAGTGAGTCCAGAAAGTGCACTGGCACCAGTGGGGATGCAGTGCAGTCAGTCCAGATAGTGCAATGGCACCAGTGGGGATGCAAAGCAGTGAGTCCAGAGAGTGCACTGGCACCAGTGGGAATGCAGTGCAGTGAGTTGAGAGAGTGCACTGGAACCAGTGCGGATGCACTGCAGTGTCTCCAGAGAGTGCACTGGCAGCAGTGGTTATGCAGTGCAGTGAGTCCAGAGAGTGCATTGGCACCAGTGGGGATGCAGTGCAGTGAGTCCAGAGAGTGCACTGGCACCAGTGGGGATGCAGTGCAGTGAGTCCAGAGAGTGCACTGGCACCAGTGGGGATGCAGTGCAGTGACTCCAGAGAGTGCACTGGAACTACTGGGGATGCAGTGCAGTGAGTCCAGAGAGTGTACTGGCACCAGTGGGGATGCAGTGCAGTGACTCCAGAGAGTGCACTGGCAGCGCTTGGGATGCAGTGCAGTGACTCCAGAAAGTGCACTGGCACCAGTGGGGATGCAGTGCAGCGACTCTAGAGAGTGCACTGGCACCAGTGGGGATGCAGTGCAGTGAGTCCAGAGAGTGCACTGGCACCACTGGGGATGCAGTGCAGTGAGTCCAGAGAGTGCATTGGCACCAGTGGGGATGCAGTGTAGTGAGTCCAGAGAGTGCACTGTCAACAGTGGTTATGCAGTGCAGTGACTCCAGAAAGTGCACTGGCACCAGTGGGGATGCAGAGCAGTGAGTGCAGAGAGTGCACTGGCACCAGTGGGGATGCAGTGCAGTGAGTCCAGAGAGTGCACTGGCACCACTGGGGATGCAGTGCAGTGACTCCAGAGAGTGCACTGGCACCAGTGGGGATGCAGTGCAGTGAGTCCAGAGAGTGCACTGGTACCAGTGGGGATGCAGTGCAGTGAGTCCAGAGAGTGCACTGGCACCACTGCGGATCAGTGCAGTGACTCTAGAGAGTGAACTGGCACCAGTGGGGATGCAAAGCAGTGACTCCAGAGAGTGCACTGGCACCAGTGGGAATGCAGTGCAGTGACTCCAGAGAGTGCACTAGCAACAACTGGGGATGCACTGCAGTGTCTCCGGAGAGTACACTGGTACCAATGGGGATGCAGTGCAGTGAGTTCAGATAGTGCACTGGCACCAGTGGGGATGCAGTGCAGTGAGTCCAGAGAGTGCACTGGCATCTGTGGGGATGCAGTGCAGTGAGTCCAGAGAGTGCACTGGCACCACTGGGGATGCAGTGCAGTGAGTCCAGAGAGTGCACTGGCACCAGTGGGGATGCAGTGCAGTGAGTCCAGAGAGTGCACTGGCAGTAGTGGGGATAAGTGCAGTGACTCCATAGAGTGCACTGGCACCAGTGGGGTTGGAGTGCAGTGACTCTAGAGAGTGCACTGTGAGCAGTGGGGATTCAGTGCAGTGAGTCCAGAGAGTGCACTGGCACCAGTGGGGATGCAGTGCAGTGAGTCCAGAGAGTGCACTGGCACCAGTGGGGATGCAGTGCAGTGAGTCCAGAGAGTGCACTGGCAGCAGTGGGGATGCAGTGCAGTGAGTCCAGAGAGTGCACTGGCACCACTGGGGATGCAGTGCAGTGAGTCCAGAGAGTGCACTGGCACCACTGGGGATGCAGTGCAGTGAGTCCAGAGAGTGCACTGGCACCAGTGGGGATGCAGTGCAGTGAGTCCAGAGAGTGCACTGGCACCAGTGGGGATGCAGTGCAGTGAGTCCAGAGAGTTCACTGGCACCACTGGGGATGCAGTGCAGTGTAGTGAGTCCTTAGAGTGCACTGGCACCAGTGGGGATGCAGTGCAGTGAGTCCAGAGAGTGCACTGGCACCAGTGGGGATGCAGTGCAGTGAGTCCAGAGAGTGCACTGGCACCAGTGGGGATGCAGTGCAGTGAGTCCAGAGAGTGCACTGGCACCACTAGGGATGCAGTGCAGTGACTCCAGAAAGTGCACTGGCACTACTGGGGATGCAGTGCAGTGAGTCCAGAGAGTGCACTGGCACCAGTGGGGATGCAGTGCAGTGAGTCCAGAGAGTGCACTGGCACTACTGGGGATGCAGTGCAGTGAGTCCAGAGAGTGCACTGGCACCAGTGGGGATGCAGTGCAGTGAGTCCAGAGAGTGCACTGGCACCAGTGGGGATGCAGTGCAGTGAGTCCAGAGAGTTCACTGGCACCACTGGGGATGCAGTGCAGTGTAGTGAGTCCTTAGAGTGCACTGGCACCAGTGGGGATGCAGTGCAGTGAGTCCAGAGAGTGCACTGGCACCAGTGGGGATGCAGTGCAGTGAGTCCAGAGAGTGCACTGGCACCAGTGGGGATGCAGTGCAGTGAGTCCAGAGAGTGCACTGGCACCACCGGGGATTCAGTGCAGTGAGTCCAGAGAGTTCACTGGCACCACTAGGGATGCAGTGCAGTGACTCCAGAAAGTGCACTGGCACTACTGGGGATGCAGTGCAGTGAGTCCAGAGAGTGCACTGGCACCAGTGGGGATGCAGTGCAGTGAGTCCAGAGAGTGCACTGGCACCAGTGGGGATGCAGTGTAGTGAGTCCAGAGAGTTCACTGGCACCAGTGGGGATGCACTGCAGTGTCTCCAGAGAGTGCACTGGCACCACTGGGGATGCTTTGCAGTGACTCCAAAGAGTGCACTGGCACCAGTGGGGATGCAGTGCAGTGAGTCCAGAGAGTGCACTGGTACCAGTGGGGATGCAGTGCAGTGAGTCCAGAGAGTGCACTGGCACCACTGCGGATCAGTGCAGTGACTCTAGAGAGTGAACTGGCACCAGTGGGGATTCAGTGTAGTGACTCTAGAGAGTGCACTGGCACCAGTGGGGATGCAGTGCAGTGAGTCCAGAGAGTGCACTGGCACCAGTGGGGATGCAGTGCAGTGAGTGCAGAGAGTGCACTGGCACCAGTGGGTATGCAGTGCAGTGAGTCCCGAGAGTGCACTGGCACCAGTGGGCGTGCAGTGCAATGAGTCCAGAGAGTGCACTGGCACCAGTGGGGATGCAGTGCAGTGAGTCCAGAGAGTTCACTGGCACCAGTGGGGATGCAGTGCAGTGAGTCCAGAGAGTGCACTGGCACCAGTGGGGATGCAGTGCAGTGACTCCAGAGAGTTCACTGGCACCAGTGGGGATGCAGTGCAGTGAGTCCAGAAAGTGCACTGGCACTACTGGGGATGCAGTGCAGTGAGTCCAGAGAGTGCACTGGCACCAGTGGGGATGCAGTGCAGTGAGTCCAGAGAGTTCACTGGCACCAGTGGGGATGCAGTGCAGTGAGTCCAGAGAGTGCACTGGCACCAGTGGGGATGCAGTGCAGTGAGTCCAGACAGTGCACTGGCACCAGTGGGGATGCAGTGCAGTGACTCCAGAGAGTGCACTGGCACCAGTGGGGATGCAGTGCAGTGAGTCCAGAGAGTGCACTGGCACCAGTGGGGATGCAGTGCAGTGAGTCCAGAGAGTTCACTGGCACCACTGGGGATGCAGTGCAGTGTAGTGAGTCCTTAGAGTGCACTGGCACCAGTGGGGATGCAGTGTAGTGAGTCCAGAGAGTGCACTGGCACCAGTGGGGATGCAGTGCAGTGAGTCCAGAGAGTGCACTGGCACCAGTGGGGATGCAGTGCAGTGAGTCCAGAGAGTGCACTGGCACCACCGGGGATTCAGTGCAGTGAGTCCAGAGAGTTCACTGGCACCACTAGGGATGCAGTGCAGTGACTCCAGAAAGTGCACTGGCACTACTGGGGATGCAGTGCAGTGAGTCCAGAGAGTGCACTGGCACCAGTGGGGATGCAGTGCAGTGAGTCCAGAGAGTGCACTGGCACCAGTGGGGATGCAGTGTAGTGAGTCCAGAGAGTGCACTGGCACCACTGGGGATGCAGTGCAGTGTCTCCAGAGAGTGCACTGGCACCACTGGGGATGCTTTGCAGTGACTCCAAAGAGTGCACTGGCACCAGTGGGGATGCAGTGCAGTGAGTCCAGAGAGTGCACTGGTACCAGTGGGGATGCAGTGTAGTGAGTCCAGAGAGTGCACTGGCACCAGTGGTGTTGCAGTGCAGTGAGTCCAGAGAGTGCACTGGCACCACTAGGGATGCAGTGCAGTGACTCCAGAAAGTGCACTGGCACTACTGGGGATGCAGTGCAGTGAGTCCAGAGAGTGCACTGGCACCACTGGGGATGCAGTGCAGTGAGTCCAGAGAGTGCACTGGCACCAGTGGGGATGCAGTGCAGTGACTCCAGAGAGTTCACTGGCACCAGTGGGGATGCAGTGCAGTGAGTCCAGAAAGTGCACTGGCACTACTGGGGATGCAGTGCAGTGAGTCCAGAGAGTGCACTGGCACCAGTGGGGATGCAGTGCAGTGAGTCCAGAGAGTTCACTGGCACCAGTGGGGATGCAGTGCAGTGAGTCCAGAGAGTGCACTGGCACCAGTGGGGATGCAGTGCAGTGAGTCCAGACAGTGCACTGGCACCAGTGGGGATGCAGTGCAGTGACTCCAGAGAGTGCACTGGCACCAGTGGGGATGCAGTGCAGTGAGTCCAGAGAGTGCACTGGCACCAGTGGGGATGCAGTGCAGTGAGTCCAGAGAGTTCACTGGCACCACTGGGGATGCAGTGCAGTGTAGTGAGTCCTTAGAGTGCACTGGCACCAGTGGGGATGCAGTGTAGTGAGTCCAGAGAGTGCACTGGCACCAGTGGGGATGCAGTGCAGTGAGTCCAGAGAGTGCACTGGCACCAGTGGGGATGCAGTGCAGTGAGTCCAGAGAGTGCACTGGCACCACCGGGGATTCAGTGCAGTGAGTCCAGAGAGTTCACTGGCACCACTAGGGATGCAGTGCAGTGACTCCAGAAAGTGCACTGGCACTACTGGGGATGCAGTGCAGTGAGTCCAGAGAGTGCACTGGCACCAGTGGGGATGCAGTGCAGTGAGTCCAGAGAGTGCACTGGCACCAGTGGGGATGCAGTGTAGTGAGTCCAGAGAGTTCACTGGCACCAGTGGGGATGCACTGCAGTGTCTCCAGAGAGTGCACTGGCACCACTGGGGATGCTTTGCAGTGACTCCAAAGAGTGCACTGGCACCAGTGGGGATGCAGTGCAGTGAGTCCAGAGAGTGCACTGGTACCAGTGGGGATGCAGTGCAGTGAGTCCAGAGAGTGCACTGGCACCACTGCGGATCAGTGCAGTGACTCTAGAGAGTGAACTGGCACCAGTGGGGATTCAGTGTAGTGACTCTAGAGAGTGCACTGGCACCAGTGGGGATGCAGTGCAGTGAGTCCAGAGAGTGCACTGGCACCAGTGGGGATGCAGTGCAGTGAGTGCAGAGAGTGCACTGGCACCAGTGGGGATGCAGTGCAGTGAGTCCCGAGAGTGCACTGGCACCAGTGGGCGTGCAGTGCAATGAGTCCAGAGAGTGCACTGGCACCACTGGGGATGCAGTGCAGTGAGTCCAGAGAGTTCACTGGCACCAGTGGGGATGCAGTGCAGTGAGTCCAGAGAGTGCACTGGCACCAGTGGGGATGCAGTGCAGTGACTCCAGAGAGTTCACTGGCACCAGTGGGGATGCAGTGCAGTGAGTCCAGAAAGTGCACTGGCACTACTGGGGATGCAGTGCAGTGAGTCCAGAGAGTGCACTGGCACCAGTGGGGATGCAGTGCAGTGAGTCCAGAGAGTTCACTGGCACCAGTGGGGATGCAGTGCAGTGAGTCCAGAGAGTGCACTGGCACCAGTGGGGATGCAGTGCAGTGAGTCCAGACAGTGCACTGGCACCAGTGGGGATGCAGTGCAGTGACTCCAGAGAGTGCACTGGCACCAGTGGGGATGCAGTGCAGTGAGTCCAGAGAGTGCCGTGGCACCACTGGGGATGCAGTGCAGGGAGTCCAGAGAGTGCACTGGCACCACTAGGGATGCAGTGCAGTGACTCCAGAAAGTGCACTGGCACTACTGGAGATGCAGTGCAATGAGTCCAGAGAGTGCACTGGCACCAGTCGGGATGCAGTGCAGTGAGTCCAGAGAGTGCACTGGCACCAGTGGGGATGCAGTGCAGTGAGTCCAGAGAGTGCACTGGCACCAGTGGGGATGCAGTGTATTGAGTCCAGAGAGTGCACTGGCACCAGTGGGAATGCAGTGCAGTGAGTTGACAGAGTGCACTGGAACCAGTGGGGATGCAGTGCAGTGAGTCCAGAGAGTGCACTGGCAGCAGTGGGGATGCAGTGCAGTGAGTCCAGAGAGTGCACTGGCACCACTAGGGATGCAGTGCAGTGAGTCCAGAGAGTGCACTGGCACCAGTGGGGATGCAGTGCAGTGAGTCCAGAGAGTGCACTGGCACCAGTGGGGATGCAGTGCATTGAGCCCAGAGACTGCACTGGCAACACTGGGGATGCAGTGCAGTGAGTCCAGAGAGTGCACTGGCACCACTGGGGATGCAGTGCAGTCAGTCCAGAGAGTGCAATGGCACCAGTGGGGATGCAGTGCAGTGAGTCCAGAGAGTGCACTGGCACCAGTGGGGATGCAGTGCAGTGAGTCCAGAGAGTGCACTGGCACCACCGGGGATTCAGTGCAGTGAGTCCAGAGAGTTCACTGGCACCACTAGGGATGCAGTGCAGTGACTCCAGAAAGTGCACTGGCACTACTGGGGATGCAGTGCAGTGAGTCCAGAGAGTGCACTGGCACCAGTGGGGATGCAGTGCAGTGAGTCCAGAGAGTGCACTGGCACCAGTGGGGATGCAGTGTAGTGAGTCCAGAGAGTTCACTGGCACCAGTGGGGATGCACTGCAGTGTCTCCAGAGAGTGCACTGGCACCACTGGGGATGCTTTGCAGTGACTCCAAAGAGTGCACTGGCACCAGTGGGGATGCAGTGCAGTGAGTCCAGAGAGTGCACTGGTACCAGTGGGGATGCAGTGCAGTGAGTCCAGAGAGTGCACTGGCACCACTGCGGATCAGTGCAGTGACTCTAGAGAGTGAACTGGCACCAGTGGGGATTCAGTGTAATGACTCTAGAGAGTGCACTGGCACCAGTGGGGATGCAGTGCAGTGAGTCCAGAGAGTGCACTGGCACCAGTGGGGATGCAGTGCAGTGAGTGCAGAGAGTGCACTGGCACCAGTGGGGATGCAGTGCAGTGAGTCCCGAGAGTGCACTGGCACCAGTGGGCGTGCAGTGCAATGAGTCCAGAGAGTGCACTGGCACCAGTGGGGATGCAGTGCAGTGAGTCCAGAGAGTTCACTGGCACCAGTGGGGATGCAGTGCAGTGAGTCCAGAGAGTGCACTGGCACCAGTGGGGATGCAGTGCAGTGACTCCAGAGAGTTCACTGGCACCAGTGGGGATGCAGTGCAGTGAGTCCAGAAAGTGCACTGGCACTACTGGGGATGCAGTGCAGTGAGTCCAGAGAGTGCACTGGCACCAGTGGGGATGCAGTGCAGTGAGTCCAGAGAGTTCACTGGCACCAGTGGGGATGCAGTGCAGTGAGTCCAGAGAGTGCACTGGCACCAGTGGGGATGCAGTGCAGTGAGTCCAGACAGTGCACTGGCACCAGTGGGGATGCAGTGCAGTGACTCCAGAGAGTGCACTGGCACCAGTGGGGATGCAGTGCAGTGAGTCCAGAGAGTGCCGTGGCACCACTGGGGATGCAGTGCAGTGAGTCCAGAGAGTGCACTGGCACCACTAGGGATGCAGTGCAGTGACTCCAGAAAGTGCACTGGCACTACTGCAGATGCAGTGCAATGAGTCCAGAGAGTGCACTGGCACCAGTCGGGATGCAGTGCAGTGAGTCCAGAGAGTGCACTGGCACCAGTGGGGATGCAGTGCAGTGAGTCCAGAGAGTGCACTGGCACCAGTGGGGATGCAGTGTATTGAGTCCAGAGAGTGCACTGGCACCAGTGGGAATGCAGTGCAGTGAGTTGACAGAGTGCACAGGAACCAGTGGGGATGCAGTGCAGTGAGTCCAGAGAGTGCACTGGCAGCAGTGGGGATGCAGTGCAGTGAGTCCAGAGAGTGCACTGGCACCACTAGGGATGCAGTGCAGTGAGTCCAGAGAGTGCACTGGCACCAGTGGGGATGCAGTGCAGTGAGTCCAGAGAGTCCACTGGCACCAGTGGGGATGCAGTGCATTGAGCCCAGAGAGTGCACTGGCAACACTGGGGATGCAGTGCAGTGAGTCCAGGGAGTGCACTGGCACCACTGGGGATGCAGTGCAGTCAGTCCAGAGAGTGCAATGGCACCAGTGGGGATGCAAAGCAGTGAGTCCAGAGAGTGCACTGGCACCTTTGGGGATGTAGTGCAGTGAGTCCAGAGAGTGCACTGGCACCAGTGGGGATGCAAAGCAGTGACTCCAGAGAGTGCACTGGCACCAGTGGGGATGCAGTGCAGTGAGTCCAGAGAGTGCAATGGCACCAGTGGGGATGCAAAGCAGTGAGTCCAGAGAGTGCACTCGCACCAGTGGGAATGCAGTGCAGTGAGTTGAGAGAGTGCACTGGAACCAGTGGGGATGCACTGCAGTGTCTCCAGAGAGTGCAGTGGCACCAGTGGGGATGCAGTGCAGTGAGTCCAGAGAGTGCACTGGCACCAGTGGGGATGCAGTGCAGTGAGTCCAGAGAGTGCATTGGCACCACTGGGGATGCAGTGCAGTGAGTCCAGAGAGTGCACTGGCACCAGTGGGGTTGCAGTGCAGTGACTCCAGAGAGTGCACTGGCACCACTGGGGATGCAGTGCAGTGAGTCCAGAGAGTCCACTGGCACCAGTGGGGATGCAGTGCAGTGAGCCCAGAGAGTGCACTGGCACCAGTGGGGATGCAGTGCAGTGAGTCCAGAGAGTGCAGTTGCACCAGTGGGGATGCAGTGCAGTGAGTCCAGAGAGTGCACTGGCACCAGTGGGGATGTAGTGCAGTGAGTCCAGAGAGTGCACTGGCACTAGTGGGTATGCAAAGCAGTGACTCCAGAGAGTGCACTGACACCAGTGGGGATGCAGTGCAGTGAGTGCAGAGAGTGCACTGGCACCAGTGGGGATGTAGTGCAGTGAGTCCAGAGAGTGCATTGGCACCAGTGGGGATGCAGTGCAGTGAGTCCAGAGAGTGCACTGGCACCAGTGGTGATGCAGTGCAGTGAGTCCAGAGAGTGCACTGGCACCACTGGGGATGCAGTGCAGTGAGTCCAGAGAGTTCACTGGCACCACTGGGGATGCAGTGCAGTGTAGTGAGTCCTTAGAGTGTACTGGCACCAGTGGGGATGCAGTGCAGTGAGTCCAGACAGTGCACTGGCACCACTGGGGATGCAGTGCAGTGAGTCCAGAGAGTGCACTGGCACCAGTGGGGATGCAGTGTAGTGAGTCCAGAGAGTGCACTGGCACCAGTGGGGTTGCAGTGCAGTGAGTCCAGAGAGTGCACTGGCACCAGTGGGGATGCAGTGCAGTGAGTCCAGAGAGTGCACTGGCAGCAGTGGGGATGCAGTGCAGTGAGTCCAGAGAGTGCACTGGCACCACTGGGGATGAAGTGCAGTGACTCCAGAGAGTGCACTGGCACCAGTGGGGATGCAGTGCAGTGAGTCCAGAGAGTCCACTGGCACCAGTGGGGATGCAGTGCAGTGAGCCCAGAGAGTGCACTGGCACCACTGGGGATGCAGTGCAGTGAGTCCAGAGAGTGCACTGGCACCACTGGGGATGCAGTGCAGTGAGTCCAGAGAGTGCACTGGCACCACCGGGGATTCAGTGCAGTGAGTCCAGAGAGTGCACTGGCACCACTAGGGATGCAGTGCAGTGACTCCAGAAAGTGCACTGGCACTCTTGGGGATGCAGTGCAGTGAGTCCAGAGAGTGCACTGGCACCAGTGGGGATGCAGTGCAGTCAGTCCAGAGAGTGCACTGGCACCAGTGGGGATGCACTGCAGTGACACCAGAGAGTGCACTGGCACCACTGGGGATGCAGTGCAGTGAGTCCAGAGAGTGCACTGGCATCACTGGGGATGCAGTGCAGTGACTCCAGAGAGTGCACTGGCACCAGTAGGTTTGCAGTGCAGTGAGTCCAGAGAGTGCACTGGCACCACTGGGGATGCATTGCAGTGAGTCCAGAGAGTGCACTGGCACCAGTGGGGATGTCGTGCAGTGACTCCAGAGAGTGCACTGGCACCAGTGGGGATGCAGTGCAGTGAGTCCAGAGAGTGCACTGGCACCACTGGGGATGCAGTGCAGTGAGTCCAGAGAGTGCACTGGCACCACTGGGGATGCAGTGCAGTGAGTCCAGAGAGTGCACTGGCACCACTGGGGATGCAGTGCAGTGAGTCCAGAGAGTGCACTGGCACCACTAGGGATGCAGTGCAGTGAGTCCAGAGAGTGCACTGGCACCAGTGGGGATGCAGTGCAGTGAGTCCAGAGAGTCCACTGGCACCAGTGGGGATGCAGTGCATTGAGCCCAGAGAGTGCACTGGCAACACTGGGGATGCAGTGCAGTGAGTCCAGGGAGTGCACTGGCACCACTGGGGATGCAGTGCAGTCAGTCCAGAGAGTGCAATGGCACCAGTGGGGATGCAAAGCAGTGAGTCCAGAGAGTGCACTGGCACCTTTGGGGATGTAGTGCAGTGAGTCCAGAGAGTGCACTGGCACCAGTGGGGATGCAAAGCAGTGACTCCAGAGAGTGCACTGGCACCAGTGGGGATGCAGTGCAGTGAGTCCAGAGAGTGCAATGGCACCAGTGGGGATGCAAAGCAGTGAGTCCAGAGAGTGCACTCGCACCAGTGGGAATGCAGTGCAGTGAGTTGAGAGAGTGCACTGGAACCAGTGGGGATGCACTGCAGTGTCTCCAGAGAGTGCAGTGGCACCAGTGGGGATGCAGTGCAGTGAGTCCAGAGAGTGCACTGGCACCAGTGGGGATGCAGTGCAGTGAGTCCAGAGAGTGCATTGGCACCACTGGGGATGCAGTGCAGTGAGTCCAGAGAGTGCACTGGCACCAGTGGGGTTGCAGTGCAGTGACTCCAGAGAGTGCACTGGCACCACTGGGGATGCAGTGCAGTGAGTCCAGAGAGTCCACTGGCACCAGTGGGGATGCAGTGCAGTGAGCCCAGAGAGTGCACTGGCACCAGTGGGGATGCAGTGCAGTGAGTCCAGAGAGTGCAGTTGCACCAGTGGGGATGCAGTGCAGTGAGTCCAGAGAGTGCACTGGCACCAGTGGGGATGTAGTGCAGTGAGTCCAGAGAGTGCACTGGCACTAGTGGGTATGCAAAGCAGTGACTCCAGAGAGTGCACTGACACCAGTGGGGATGCAGTGCAGTGAGTGCAGAGAGTGCACTGGCACCAGTGGGGATGTAGTGCAGTGAGTCCAGAGAGTGCATTGGCACCAGTGGGGATGCAGTGCAGTGAGTCCAGAGAGTGCACTGGCACCAGTGGTGATGCAGTGCAGTGAGTCCAGAGAGTGCACTGGCACCACTGGGGATGCAGTGCAGTGAGTCCAGAGAGTTCACTGGCACCACTGGGGATGCAGTGCAGTGTAGTGAGTCCTTAGAGTGTACTGGCACCAGTGGGGATGCAGTGCAGTGAGTCCAGACAGTGCACTGGCACCACTGGGGATGCAGTGCAGTGAGTCCAGAGAGTGCACTGGCACCAGTGGGGATGCAGTGTAGTGAGTCCAGAGAGTGCACTGGCACCAGTGGGGTTGCAGTGCAGTGAGTCCAGAGAGTGCACTGGCACCAGTGGGGATGCAGTGCAGTGAGTCCAGAGAGTGCACTGGCAGCAGTGGGGATGCAGTGCAGTGAGTCCAGAGAGTGCACTGGCACCACTGGGGATGAAGTGCAGTGACTCCAGAGAGTGCACTGGCACCAGTGGGGATGCAGTGCAGTGAGTCCAGAGAGTCCACTGGCACCAGTGGGGATGCAGTGCAGTGAGCCCAGAGAGTGCACTGGCACCACTGGGGATGCAGTGCAGTGAGTCCAGAGAGTGCACTGGCACCAGTGGGGATGCAGTGCAGTGAGTCCAGAGAGTGCACTGGCACCAGTGGGGATGCAGTGCAGTGAGTGCAGAGAGTGCACTGGCACCAGTGGGGATGCAGTGCAGTCAGTCCAGAGAGTGCACTGGCACCAGTGGGGATGCACTGCAGTGACACCAGAGAGTGCACTGGCACCACTGGGGATGCAGTGCAGTGAGTCCAGAGAGTGCACTGGCATCACTGGGGATGCAGTGCAGTGACTCCAGAGAGTGCACTGGCACCAGTAGGTTTGCAGTGCAGTGAGTCCAGAGAGTGCACTGGCACCACTGGGGATGCATTGCAGTGAGTCCAGAGAGTGCACTGGCACCAGTGGGGATGTCGTGCAGTGACTCCAGAGAGTGCACTGGCACCAGTGGGGATGCAGTGCAGTGAGTCCAGAGAGTGCACTGGCACCACTGGGGATGCAGTGCAGTGAGTCCAGAGAGTGCACTGGCACCACTGGGGATGCAGTGCAGTGAGTCCAGAGAGTGCACTGGCACCACTGGGGATGCAGTGCAGTGAGTCCAGGGAATGCACTGGCACCAGTGGGGATGCACTGCAGTGAGTCCAGACAGTGCACTGGCACCAGTGGGGATGCAGAGCAGTGACTCCAGAGAGTGCACTGGCACCAGTGGGGAGGCAGTGCAGTGAGTCCAGAGAGTGCACTGGCACCACTGGGGATGCAGTGCAGTGACTCCAGAGAGTGCACTGGCACCACTAGGGATGCAGTGAAGTGACTCCAGAAAGTGCACTGGCACTACTGGGGATGCAGTGCAGTGAGTCCAGAGAGTGCACTGGCACCAGTGGGGATGCAGTGCAGTGAGTCCAGAGAGTGCACTGGCACCAGTGGGGATGTAGTGCAGTGAGTCCAGAGAGTGCACTGGCACCAGTGGGGATGCAAAGCAGTGACTCCAGAGAGTGCACTGGCACCAGTGGGGATGCAGTGTAGTGAGTCCAGAGAGTGCACTGGCACCAGTGGGGATGTAGTGCAGTGAGTCCAGAGAGTGCACTGGCACCAGTGGGGATGCACTGCAGTGAGTCCGGAGAGTGCAATGGCACCAGTGGGGATGCAAAGCAGTGAGTCCAGAGAGTGCACTGGCACCAGTGGGAATGCAGAGCAGTGAGTCCAGAGAGTGCACTGGCACCACTGGGGATGCAGTGTAGTGACTCCAGAAAGTGCACTGGCACTACTGGAGATGCAGTGCAGTGAGTCCAGAGAGTGCACTGGCACCAGTGGGGATGCAGTGCAGTGAGTCCAGAGAGTGCACTGGCACCACTGGGGATGCAGTGCAGTGAGTCCAGAGAGTGCACTGGCACCAGTGGGGATGCAGTGCAGTGAGTCCAGAGAGTGCAATGGCACCAGTGGGAATGCAAAGCAGTGAGTCCAGAGAGTGCACTGGCACCAGTGGGAATGCAGTGCAGTGAGTTGAGAGAGTGCACTGGAACCAGTGCGGATGCACTGCAGTGTCTCCAGAGAGTGCACTGGCACCACTGGGGATGCAGTGCAGTGAGTCCAGAGAGTGCATTGGCACCAGTGGGGATGCAGTGCACTGACTCCAGAGAGTGCACTGGCACCAGTGGGGATGCAGTGCAGTGAGTCCAGAGAGTGCACTGGCACCAGTGGGGTTGCAGTGCAGTGAGTCCAGAGAGTGCACTGGCACCAGTGGGGATGCAGTGCAGTGAGTCTAGAGAGTGCACTGGCAGCAGTGGTGATGCAGTGCAGTGAGTCCAGAGAGTGCACTGGCACCAGTGGGGATGCAGTGCAGTGACTCCAGAGAGTGCTCTGGCAGCAGTGGGGATGCAGTGCAGTGAGTCCAGAGAGTGCACTGGCACCAGTGGGGATGCAGTGCAGTGAGTCCAGAGAGTGCACTGGCACCAGTGGGGATGTAGTGCAGTGAGTCCAGAGAGTGCACTGGCACCAGTGGGGATGCAAAGCAGTGACTCCAGAGAGTGCACTGGCACCAGTGGGGATGCAGTGCAGTGAGTCCAGAGAGTGCACTGGCACCAGTGGGGATGTAGTGCAGTGAGTCCAGAGAGTGCACTGGCACCAGTGGGGATGCAGTGCAGTGAGTCCAGAGAGTGCACTGGCACCACTGGGGATGCAGTGCAGTGAGTCCAGAGAGTTCACTGGCACCAGTGGGGATGCAGTGCAGTGAGTCCAGAGAGTTCACTGGCACCACTGGGGATGCAGTGCAGTGTAGTGAGTCCTTAGAGTGCACTGGCACCAGTGGGGATGCAGTGCAGTGAGTCCAGAGAGTGCACTGGCAGCAGTGGGGATGCACTGCAGTGACTCCAGAGAGTGTACTGGCACCAGTGGGGATGCAGTGCAGTGAGTCCAGAGAGTGCACTGGCACCACCGGGGATTCAGTGCAGTGACTCCAGAGAGTTCACTGGCACCACTAGGGATGCAGTGCAGTGACTCCAGAAAGTGCACTGGCACCAGTGGCGATGCAGTGCAGTGAGTCCAGAGAGTGCACTGGCACCACTGGGAATGCAGTGCAGTGAGTCCAGAGAGTGCACTGGCACCAGTGGGGATGTAGTGCAGTGAGTCCAGAGAGTGCACTGGCACCAGTGGGGATGCAAAGCAGTGACTCCAGAGAGTGCACTGGCACCAGTGGGGATGCAAAGCAGTGAGTCCAGAGAGTGCACTGGCACCAGTGGGGATGTAGTGCAGTGAGTCCAGAGAGTGCACTGGCACCAGTGGGGATGCAGTGCAGTGACTGCAGAGACTGCACTGGCACCAGTGGGGATGCAAAGCAGTGAGTCCAGAGAGTGCACTGGCACCAGTGGGAATGCAGTGCAGTGAGTCCAGAGAGTGCACTGGCACCACTGGGGATGCAGTGCAGTGACTCCAGAAAGTGCACTGGCACTACTGGAGATGCAGTGCAGTGAGTCCAGAGAGTGCACTGGCACCAGTGGGGATGCAGTGCAGTGAGTCCAGAGAGTGCACTGGCACCAGTGGGGATGCAGTGCAGTGACTCCAGAGAGTGCACTGGCACCAGTGGGGATGCAGTGCAGTGAGTCCAGAGAGTGCAATGGCACCAGTGGGAATGCAAAGCAGTGAGTCCAGAGAGTGCACTGGCACCAGTGGGAATGCAGTGCAGTGAGTTGAGAGAGTGCACTGGAACCAGTGCGGATGCACTGCAGTGTCTCCAGAGAGTGCACTGGCACCACTGGGGATGCAGTGCAGTGAGTCCAGAGAGTGCATTGGCACCAGTGGGGATGCAGTGCAGTGAGTCCAGAGAGTGCACTGGCACCAGTGGGGATGCAGTGTATTGAGTCCAGAGAGTGCACTGGCACCAGTGGGAATGCAGTGCAGTGAGTTGACAGAGTGCACTGGAACCAGTGGGGATGCAGTGCAGTGAGTCCAGAGAGTGCACTGGCAGCAGTGGGGATGCAGTGCAGTGAGTCCAGAGAGTGCACTGGCACCACTAGGGATGCAGTGCAGTGAGTCCAGAGAGTGCACTGGCACCAGTGGGGATGCAGTGCAGTGAGTCCAGAGAGTGCACTGGCACCAGTGGGGATGCAGTGCATTGAGCCCAGAGACTGCACTGGCAACACTGGGGATGCAGTGCAGTGAGTCCAGAGAGTGCACTGGCACCACTGGGGATGCAGTGCAGTCAGTCCAGAGAGTGCAATGGCACCAGTGGGGATGCAGTGCAGTGAGTCCAGAGAGTGCACTGGCACCAGTGGGGATGCAGTGCAGTGAGTCCAGAGAGTGCACTGGCACCACCGGGGATTCAGTGCAGTGAGTCCAGAGAGTTCACTGGCACCACTAGGGATGCAGTGCAGTGACTCCAGAAAGTGCACTGGCACTACTGGGGATGCAGTGCAGTGAGTCCAGAGAGTGCACTGGCACCAGTGGGGATGCAGTGCAGTGAGTCCAGAGAGTGCACTGGCACCAGTGGGGATGCAGTGTAGTGAGTCCAGAGAGTTCACTGGCACCAGTGGGGATGCACTGCAGTGTCTCCAGAGAGTGCACTGGCACCACTGGGGATGCTTTGCAGTGACTCCAAAGAGTGCACTGGCACCAGTGGGGATGCAGTGCAGTGAGTCCAGAGAGTGCACTGGTACCAGTGGGGATGCAGTGCAGTGAGTCCAGAGAGTGCACTGGCACCACTGCGGATCAGTGCAGTGACTCTAGAGAGTGAACTGGCACCAGTGGGGATTCAGTGTAATGACTCTAGAGAGTGCACTGGCACCAGTGGGGATGCAGTGCAGTGAGTCCAGAGAGTGCACTGGCACCAGTGGGGATGCAGTGCAGTGAGTGCAGAGAGTGCACTGGCACCAGTGGGGATGCAGTGCAGTGAGTCCCGAGAGTGCACTGGCACCAGTGGGCGTGCAGTGCAATGAGTCCAGAGAGTGCACTGGCACCAGTGGGGATGCAGTGCAGTGAGTCCAGAGAGTTCACTGGCACCAGTGGGGATGCAGTGCAGTGAGTCCAGAGAGTGCACTGGCACCAGTGGGGATGCAGTGCAGTGACTCCAGAGAGTTCACTGGCACCAGTGGGGATGCAGTGCAGTGAGTCCAGAAAGTGCACTGGCACTACTGGGGATGCAGTGCAGTGAGTCCAGAGAGTGCACTGGCACCAGTGGGGATGCAGTGCAGTGAGTCCAGAGAGTTCACTGGCACCAGTGGGGATGCAGTGCAGTGAGTCCAGAGAGTGCACTGGCACCAGTGGGGATGCAGTGCAGTGAGTCCAGACAGTGCACTGGCACCAGTGGGGATGCAGTGCAGTGACTCCAGAGAGTGCACTGGCACCAGTGGGGATGCAGTGCAGTGAGTCCAGAGAGTGCCGTGGCACCACTGGGGATGCAGTGCAGTGAGTCCAGAGAGTGCACTGGCACCACTAGGGATGCAGTGCAGTGACTCCAGAAAGTGCACTGGCACTACTGCAGATGCAGTGCAATGAGTCCAGAGAGTGCACTGGCACCAGTCGGGATGCAGTGCAGTGAGTCCAGAGAGTGCACTGGCACCAGTGGGGATGCAGTGCAGTGAGTCCAGAGAGTGCACTGGCACCAGTGGGGATGCAGTGTATTGAGTCCAGAGAGTGCACTGGCACCAGTGGGAATGCAGTGCAGTGAGTTGACAGAGTGCACAGGAACCAGTGGGGATGCAGTGCAGTGAGTCCAGAGAGTGCACTGGCAGCAGTGGGGATGCAGTGCAGTGAGTCCAGAGAGTGCACTGGCACCACTAGGGATGCAGTGCAGTGAGTCCAGAGAGTGCACTGGCACCAGTGGGGATGCAGTGCAGTGAGTCCAGAGAGTCCACTGGCACCAGTGGGGATGCAGTGCATTGAGCCCAGAGAGTGCACTGGCAACACTGGGGATGCAGTGCAGTGAGTCCAGGGAGTGCACTGGCACCACTGGGGATGCAGTGCAGTCAGTCCAGAGAGTGCAATGGCACCAGTGGGGATGCAAAGCAGTGAGTCCAGAGAGTGCACTGGCACCTTTGGGGATGTAGTGCAGTGAGTCCAGAGAGTGCACTGGCACCAGTGGGGATGCAAAGCAGTGACTCCAGAGAGTGCACTGGCACCAGTGGGGATGCAGTGCAGTGAGTCCAGAGAGTGCAATGGCACCAGTGGGGATGCAAAGCAGTGAGTCCAGAGAGTGCACTCGCACCAGTGGGAATGCAGTGCAGTGAGTTGAGAGAGTGCACTGGAACCAGTGGGGATGCACTGCAGTGTCTCCAGAGAGTGCAGTGGCACCAGTGGGGATGCAGTGCAGTGAGTCCAGAGAGTGCACTGGCACCAGTGGGGATGCAGTGCAGTGAGTCCAGAGAGTGCATTGGCACCACTGGGGATGCAGTGCAGTGAGTCCAGAGAGTGCACTGGCACCAGTGGGGTTGCAGTGCAGTGACTCCAGAGAGTGCACTGGCACCACTGGGGATGCAGTGCAGTGAGTCCAGAGAGTCCACTGGCACCAGTGGGGATGCAGTGCAGTGAGCCCAGAGAGTGCACTGGCACCAGTGGGGATGCAGTGCAGTGAGTCCAGAGAGTGCAGTTGCACCAGTGGGGATGCAGTGCAGTGAGTCCAGAGAGTGCACTGGCACCAGTGGGGATGTAGTGCAGTGAGTCCAGAGAGTGCACTGGCACTAGTGGGTATGCAAAGCAGTGACTCCAGAGAGTGCACTGACACCAGTGGGGATGCAGTGCAGTGAGTGCAGAGAGTGCACTGGCACCAGTGGGGATGTAGTGCAGTGAGTCCAGAGAGTGCATTGGCACCAGTGGGGATGCAGTGCAGTGAGTCCAGAGAGTGCACTGGCACCAGTGGTGATGCAGTGCAGTGAGTCCAGAGAGTGCACTGGCACCACTGGGGATGCAGTGCAGTGAGTCCAGAGAGTTCACTGGCACCACTGGGGATGCAGTGCAGTGTAGTGAGTCCTTAGAGTGTACTGGCACCAGTGGGGATGCAGTGCAGTGAGTCCAGACAGTGCACTGGCACCACTGGGGATGCAGTGCAGTGAGTCCAGAGAGTGCACTGGCACCAGTGGGGATGCAGTGTAGTGAGTCCAGAGAGTGCACTGGCACCAGTGGGGTTGCAGTGCAGTGAGTCCAGAGAGTGCACTGGCACCAGTGGGGATGCAGTGCAGTGAGTCCAGAGAGTGCACTGGCAGCAGTGGGGATGCAGTGCAGTGAGTCCAGAGAGTGCACTGGCACCACTGGGGATGAAGTGCAGTGACTCCAGAGAGTGCACTGGCACCAGTGGGGATGCAGTGCAGTGAGTCCAGAGAGTCCACTGGCACCAGTGGGGATGCAGTGCAGTGAGCCCAGAGAGTGCACTGGCACCACTGGGGATGCAGTGCAGTGAGTCCAGAGAGTGCACTGGCACCACTGGGGATGCAGTGCAGTGAGTCCAGAGAGTGCACTGGCACCACCGGGGATTCAGTGCAGTGAGTCCAGAGAGTGCACTGGCACCACTAGGGATGCAGTGCAGTGACTCCAGAAAGTGCACTGGCACTCTTGGGGATGCAGTGCAGTGAGTCCAGAGAGTGCACTGGCACCAGTGGGGATGCAGTGCAGTCAGTCCAGAGAGTGCACTGGCACCAGTGGGGATGCACTGCAGTGACACCAGAGAGTGCACTGGCACCACTGGGGATGCAGTGCAGTGAGTCCAGAGAGTGCACTGGCATCACTGGGGATGCAGTGCAGTGACTCCAGAGAGTGCACTGGCACCAGTAGGTTTGCAGTGCAGTGAGTCCAGAGAGTGCACTGGCACCACTGGGGATGCATTGCAGTGAGTCCAGAGAGTGCACTGGCACCAGTGGGGATGTCGTGCAGTGACTCCAGAGAGTGCACTGGCACCAGTGGGGATGCAGTGCAGTGAGTCCAGAGAGTGCACTGGCACCACTGGGGATGCAGTGCAGTGAGTCCAGAGAGTGCACTGGCACCACTGGGGATGCAGTGCAGTGAGTCCAGAGAGTGCACTGGCACCACTGGGGATGCAGTGCAGTGAGTCCAGAGAGTGCACTGGCACCACTAGGGATGCAGTGCAGTGAGTCCAGAGAGTGCACTGGCACCAGTGGGGATGCAGTGCAGTGAGTCCAGAGAGTCCACTGGCACCAGTGGGGATGCAGTGCATTGAGCCCAGAGAGTGCACTGGCAACACTGGGGATGCAGTGCAGTGAGTCCAGGGAGTGCACTGGCACCACTGGGGATGCAGTGCAGTCAGTCCAGAGAGTGCAATGGCACCAGTGGGGATGCAAAGCAGTGAGTCCAGAGAGTGCACTGGCACCTTTGGGGATGTAGTGCAGTGAGTCCAGAGAGTGCACTGGCACCAGTGGGGATGCAAAGCAGTGACTCCAGAGAGTGCACTGGCACCAGTGGGGATGCAGTGCAGTGAGTCCAGAGAGTGCAATGGCACCAGTGGGGATGCAAAGCAGTGAGTCCAGAGAGTGCACTCGCACCAGTGGGAATGCAGTGCAGTGAGTTGAGAGAGTGCACTGGAACCAGTGGGGATGCACTGCAGTGTCTCCAGAGAGTGCAGTGGCACCAGTGGGGATGCAGTGCAGTGAGTCCAGAGAGTGCACTGGCACCAGTGGGGATGCAGTGCAGTGAGTCCAGAGAGTGCATTGGCACCACTGGGGATGCAGTGCAGTGAGTCCAGAGAGTGCACTGGCACCAGTGGGGTTGCAGTGCAGTGACTCCAGAGAGTGCACTGGCACCACTGGGGATGCAGTGCAGTGAGTCCAGAGAGTCCACTGGCACCAGTGGGGATGCAGTGCAGTGAGCCCAGAGAGTGCACTGGCACCAGTGGGGATGCAGTGCAGTGAGTCCAGAGAGTGCAGTTGCACCAGTGGGGATGCAGTGCAGTGAGTCCAGAGAGTGCACTGGCACCAGTGGGGATGTAGTGCAGTGAGTCCAGAGAGTGCACTGGCACTAGTGGGTATGCAAAGCAGTGACTCCAGAGAGTGCACTGACACCAGTGGGGATGCAGTGCAGTGAGTGCAGAGAGTGCACTGGCACCAGTGGGGATGTAGTGCAGTGAGTCCAGAGAGTGCATTGGCACCAGTGGGGATGCAGTGCAGTGAGTCCAGAGAGTGCACTGGCACCAGTGGTGATGCAGTGCAGTGAGTCCAGAGAGTGCACTGGCACCACTGGGGATGCAGTGCAGTGAGTCCAGAGAGTTCACTGGCACCACTGGGGATGCAGTGCAGTGTAGTGAGTCCTTAGAGTGTACTGGCACCAGTGGGGATGCAGTGCAGTGAGTCCAGACAGTGCACTGGCACCACTGGGGATGCAGTGCAGTGAGTCCAGAGAGTGCACTGGCACCAGTGGGGATGCAGTGTAGTGAGTCCAGAGAGTGCACTGGCACCAGTGGGGTTGCAGTGCAGTGAGTCCAGAGAGTGCACTGGCACCAGTGGGGATGCAGTGCAGTGAGTCCAGAGAGTGCACTGGCAGCAGTGGGGATGCAGTGCAGTGAGTCCAGAGAGTGCACTGGCACCACTGGGGATGAAGTGCAGTGACTCCAGAGAGTGCACTGGCACCAGTGGGGATGCAGTGCAGTGAGTCCAGAGAGTCCACTGGCACCAGTGGGGATGCAGTGCAGTGAGCCCAGAGAGTGCACTGGCACCACTGGGGATGCAGTGCAGTGAGTCCAGAGAGTGCACTGGCACCAGTGGGGATGCAGTGCAGTGAGTCCAGAGAGTGCACTGGCACCAGTGGGGATGCAGTGCAGTGAGTGCAGAGAGTGCACTGGCACCAGTGGGGATGCAGTGCAGTCAGTCCAGAGAGTGCACTGGCACCAGTGGGGATGCACTGCAGTGACACCAGAGAGTGCACTGGCACCACTGGGGATGCAGTGCAGTGAGTCCAGAGAGTGCACTGGCATCACTGGGGATGCAGTGCAGTGACTCCAGAGAGTGCACTGGCACCAGTAGGTTTGCAGTGCAGTGAGTCCAGAGAGTGCACTGGCACCACTGGGGATGCATTGCAGTGAGTCCAGAGAGTGCACTGGCACCAGTGGGGATGTCGTGCAGTGACTCCAGAGAGTGCACTGGCACCAGTGGGGATGCAGTGCAGTGAGTCCAGAGAGTGCACTGGCACCACTGGGGATGCAGTGCAGTGAGTCCAGAGAGTGCACTGGCACCACTGGGGATGCAGTGCAGTGAGTCCAGAGAGTGCACTGGCACCACTGGGGATGCAGTGCAGTGAGTCCAGGGAATGCACTGGCACCAGTGGGGATGCACTGCAGTGAGTCCAGACAGTGCACTGGCACCAGTGGGGATGCAGAGCAGTGACTCCAGAGAGTGCACTGGCACCAGTGGGGAGGCAGTGCAGTGAGTCCAGAGAGTGCACTGGCACCACTGGGGATGCAGTGCAGTGACTCCAGAGAGTGCACTGGCACCACTAGGGATGCAGTGAAGTGACTCCAGAAAGTGCACTGGCACTACTGGGGATGCAGTGCAGTGAGTCCAGAGAGTGCACTGGCACCAGTGGGGATGCAGTGCAGTGAGTCCAGAGAGTGCACTGGCACCAGTGGGGATGTAGTGCAGTGAGTCCAGAGAGTGCACTGGCACCAGTGGGGATGCAAAGCAGTGACTCCAGAGAGTGCACTGGCACCAGTGGGGATGCAGTGTAGTGAGTCCAGAGAGTGCACTGGCACCAGTGGGGATGTAGTGCAGTGAGTCCAGAGAGTGCACTGGCACCAGTGGGGATGCACTGCAGTGAGTCCGGAGAGTGCAATGGCACCAGTGGGGATGCAAAGCAGTGAGTCCAGAGAGTGCACTGGCACCAGTGGGAATGCAGAGCAGTGAGTCCAGAGAGTGCACTGGCACCACTGGGGATGCAGTGTAGTGACTCCAGAAAGTGCACTGGCACTACTGGAGATGCAGTGCAGTGAGTCCAGAGAGTGCACTGGCACCAGTGGGGATGCAGTGCAGTGAGTCCAGAGAGTGCACTGGCACCACTGGGGATGCAGTGCAGTGAGTCCAGAGAGTGCACTGGCACCAGTGGGGATGCAGTGCAGTGAGTCCAGAGAGTGCAATGGCACCAGTGGGAATGCAAAGCAGTGAGTCCAGAGAGTGCACTGTCACCAGTGGGAATGCAGTGCAGTGAGTTGAGAGAGTGCACTGGAACCAGTGCGGATGCACTGCAGTGTCTCCAGAGAGTGCACTGGCACCACTGGGGATGCAGTGCAGTGAGTCCAGAGAGTGCATTGGCACCAGTGGGGATGCAGTGCACTGACTCCAGAGAGTGCACTGGCACCAGTGGGGATGCAGTGCAGTGAGTCCAGAGAGTGCACTGGCACCAGTGGGGTTGCAGTGCAGTGAGTCCAGAGAGTGCACTGGCACCAGTGGGGATGCAGTGCAGTGAGTCTAGAGAGTGCACTGGCAGCAGTGGTGATGCAGTGCAGTGAGTCCAGAGAGTGCACTGGCACCAGTGGGGATGCAGTGCAGTGACTCCAGAGAGTGCTCTGGCAGCAGTGGGGATGCAGTGCAGTGAGTCCAGAGAGTGCACTGGCACCAGTGGGGATGCAGTGCAGTGAGTCCAGAGAGTGCACTGGCACCAGTGGGGATGTAGTGCAGTGAGTCCAGAGAGTGCACTGGCACCAGTGGGGATGCAAAGCAGTGACTCCAGAGAGTGCACTGGCACCAGTGGGGATGCAGTGCAGTGAGTCCAGAGAGTGCACTGGCACCAGTGGGGATGTAGTGCAGTGAGTCCAGAGAGTGCACTGGCACCAGTGGGGATGCAGTGCAGTGAGTCCAGAGAGTGCACTGGCACCACTGGGGATGCAGTGCAGTGAGTCCAGAGAGTTCACTGGCACCAGTGGGGATGCAGTGCAGTGAGTCCAGAGAGTTCACTGGCACCACTGGGGATGCAGTGCAGTGTAGTGAGTCCTTAGAGTGCACTGGCACCAGTGGGGATGCAGTGCAGTGAGTCCAGAGAGTGCACTGGCAGCAGTGGGGATGCACTGCAGTGACTCCAGAGAGTGTACTGGCACCAGTGGGGATGCAGTGCAGTGAGTCCAGAGAGTGCACTGGCACCACCGGGGATTCAGTGCAGTGACTCCAGAGAGTTCACTGGCACCACTAGGGATGCAGTGCAGTGACTCCAGAAAGTGCACTGGCACCAGTGGCGATGCAGTGCAGTGAGTCCAGAGAGTGCACTGGCACCACTGGGAATGCAGTGCAGTGAGTCCAGAGAGTGCACTGGCACCAGTGGGGATGTAGTGCAGTGAGTCCAGAGAGTGCACTGGCACCAGTGGGGATGCAAAGCAGTGACTCCAGAGAGTGCACTGGCACCAGTGGGGATGCAAAGCAGTGAGTCCAGAGAGTGCACTGGCACCAGTGGGGATGTAGTGCAGTGAGTCCAGAGAGTGCACTGGCACCAGTGGGGATGCAGTGCAGTGACTGCAGAGACTGCACTGGCACCAGTGGGGATGCAAAGCAGTGAGTCCAGAGAGTGCACTGGCACCAGTGGGAATGCAGTGCAGTGAGTCCAGAGAGTGCACTGGCACCACTGGGGATGCAGTGCAGTGACTCCAGAAAGTGCACTGGCACTACTGGAGATGCAGTGCAGTGAGTCCAGAGAGTGCACTGGCACCAGTGGGGATGCAGTGCAGTGAGTCCAGAGAGTGCACTGGCACCAGTGGGGATGCAGTGCAGTGAGTCCAGAGAGTGCACTGGCACCAGTGGGGATGCAGTGCAGTGAGTCCAGAGAGTGCAATGGCACCAGTGGGAATGCAAAGCAGTGAGTCCAGAGAGTGCACTGGCACCAGTGGGAATGCAGTGCAGTGAGTTGAGAGAGTGCACTGGAACCAGTGCGGATGCACTGCAGTGTCTCCAGAGAGTGCACTGGCACCACTGGGGATGCAGTGCAGTGAGTCCAGAGAGTGCATTGGCACCAGTGGGGATGCAGTGCACTGACTCCAGAGAGTGCACTGGCACCAGTGGGGATGCAGTGCAGTGAGTCCAGAGAGTGTACTGGCACCAGTGGGGTTGCAGTGCAGTGAGTCCAGAGAGTGCACTGGCACCAGTGGGGATGCAGTGCAGTGAGTCTAGAGAGTGCACTGGCAGCAGTGGTGATGCAGTGCAGTGAGTCCAGAGAGTGCACTGGCACCAGTGGGGATGCAGTGCAGTGACTCCAGAGAGTGCTCTGGCAGCAGTGGGGATGCACTGCAGTGAGTCCAGAGAGTGCACTGGCACCAGTGGGGATGCAGTGCAGTGAGTCCAGAGAGTGCACTGGCACCAGTGGGGATGTAGTGCAGTGAGTCCAGAGAGTGCACTGGCACCAGTGGGGATGCAAAGCAGTGACTCCAGAGAGTGCACTGGCACCAGTGGGGATGCAGTGCAGTGAGTCCAGAGAGTGCACTGGCACCAGTGGGGATGTAGTGCAGTGAGTCCAGAGAGTGCACTGGCACCAGTGGGGATGCAGTGCAGTGAGTCCAGAGAGTGCACTGGCACCACTGGGGATGCAGTGCAGTGAGTCCAGAGAGTTCACTGGCACCACTGGGGATGCAGTGCAGTGAGTCCAGAGAGTTCACTGGCACCACTGGGGATGCAGTGCAGTGTAGTGAGTCCTTAGAGTGCACTGGCACTAGTGGGGATGCAGTGCAGTGAGTCCAGAGAGTGCACTGGCACCAGTGGGGATGCAGTGCAGTGACTCCAGAAAGTGCACTGGCACCAGTGGGGATGCAGTGCAGTGAGTCCAGAGAGTGCACTTGCACCAGTGGGAATGCAGTGCAGTGAGTCCAGAGAGTGCACTGGCACCAGTGGGGATGCAGTGCAGTGAGTCCAGAGAGTTCACTGGCACCAGTGGTGATGCAGTGCAGTGACTCCAGAGAGTGCACTGGCACCAGTGGGGATGCAGTGCAGTGAGTCCAGAGAGTGCACTGGCACCAGTGGGGATGCAGTGCAGTGAGTCCAGAGAGTGCACTGGCACCACTGGGGATGCAGTGCAGTGACTCCATAGACTGCACTGGCACCAGTGGGGATGCAGTGCAGTGAGTCCAGAGAGTGCACTGGCACCAGTGGGGTTGCAGTGCAGTGAGTCCAGAGAGTGCACTGGCACCAGTGGGTATGCAGTGCAGTGACTCCAGAGAGTGCACTGGCACCAGTGGGGATGCAGTGCAGTGAGTCCAGAGAGTGCAATGGCACCAGTGGTGATGCAAAGCAGTGACTCCAGAGAGTGCACTGGCACCACTGGGGATGCACTGCAGTGTCTCCAGAGATTGCACTGGCACCAGTGGGGATGCAGTGCAGTGAGTCCAGAGAGTGCACTGGCATCACTGGGGATGCAGTGCAGTGACTCCAGAGAGTGCACTGGCACCAGTGGGGTTGCATTGCAGTGACTCCAGAGAGTGCACTGGCACCACTGGGGATGCATTGCAGTGAGTCCAGAGAGTGCACTGGCACCAGTGGGGATGCAGTGCAGTGAGTCCTGAGAGTGCACTGGCACCAGTGGGGATGCAGTGCAGTGAGTCCAGAGAGTGCACTGGCACCAGTCGGGATGCAGTGCAGTGAGTCCAGACAGTGCACTGGCACCACTGGGGATGCACTGCAGTGAGTCCAGAGAGTGCACTGGCACCAGTGGGGATGCAGTGCAGTGAGTCCAGAGAGTTCACTGGCACCACTTGGGATGCAGTGCAGTGAGTCCAGAGAGTGCACTGGTACCAGTGGGGATGCAGTGCAGTGACTCCAGAGAGTGCACTGGCACCACTAGGGATGCAGTGCAGTGAGTCCAGAAAGTGCACTGGCACTACTGGGGATGCAGTGCAGTGAGTCCAGAGAGTGCACTGGCACCAGTGGGGATGCAAAGCAGTGAGTCCAGAGAGTGCACTGGCACCAGTGGGGATGTAGTGCAGTGAGTCCAGAGAGTGCACTGGCACCAGTGGGGATGCAGTGCAGTGACTGCAGAGACTGCACTGGCACCAGTGGGGATGCAAAGCAGTGAGTCCAGAGAGTGCACTGGCACCAGTGGGAATGCAGTGCAGTGAGTCCAGAGAGTGCACTGGCACCACTGGGGATGCAGTGCAGTGACTCCAGAAAGTGCACTGGCACTACTGGAGATGCAGTGCAGTGAGTCCAGAGAGTGCACTGGCACCAGTGGGGATGCAGTGCAGTGAGTCCAGAGAGTGCACTGGCACCAGTGGGGATGCAGTGCAGTGAGTCCAGAGAGTGCACTGGCACCAGTGGGGATGCAGTGCAGTGAGTCCAGAGAGTGCAATGGCACCAGTGGGAATGCAAAGCAGTGAGTCCAGAGAGTGCACTGGCACCAGTGGGAATGCAGTGCAGTGAGTTGAGAGAGTGCACTGGAACCAGTGCAGATGCACTGCAGTGTCTCCAGAGAGTGCACTGGCACCACTGGGGATGCAGTGCAGTGAGTCCAGAGAGTGCATTGGCACCAGTGGGGATGCAGTGCACTGACTCCAGAGAGTGCACTGGCACCAGTGGGGATGCAGTGCAGTGAGTCCAGAGAGTGCACTGGCACCAGTGGGGTTGCAGTGCAGTGAGTCCAGAGAGTACACTGGCACCAGTGGGGATGCAGTGCAGTGAGTCTAGAGAGTGCACTGGCAGCAGTGGTGATGCAGTGCAGTGAGTCCAGAGAGTGCACTGGCACCAGTGGGGATGCAGTGCAGTGAGTCCAGAGAGTGCTCTGGCAGCAGTGGGGATGCAGTGCAGTGAGTCCAGAGAGTGCACTGGTACCAGTGGGGATGCAAAGCAGTGACTCCAGAGAGTGCACTGGCACCAGTGGGGATGCAGTGCAGTGACTCCAGAGAGTGCACTGGCACCAGTGGGGATGTAGTGCAGTGAGTCCAGAGAGTGCACTGGCACCAGTGGGGATGCAGTGCAGTGAGTCCAGAGAGTGCACTGGCACCAGAGGGGATGCAGTGCAGTGAGTCCAGAGAGTTCACTGGCACCACTGGGGATGCAGTGCAGTGAGTCCAGAGAGTTCACTGGCACCACTGGGGATGCAGTGCAGTGTAGTGAGTCCTTAGAGTGCACTGGCACTAGTGGGGATGCAGTGCAGTGAGTCCAGAGAGTGCACTGGCACCAGTGGGGATGCAGTGCAGTGAGTCCAGAGAGTGCAATGGCACCAGTGGTGATGCAAAGCAGTGAGTCCAGAGAGTGCACTGGCACCACTGGGGATGCACTGCAGTGTCTCCAGAGATTGCACTGGCACCAGTGGGGATGCAGTGCAGTGAGTCCAGAGAGTGCACTGGCATCACTGGGGATGCAGTGCAGTGACTCCAGAGAGTGCACTGGCACCAGTGGGGTTGCAGTGCAGTGACTCCAGAGAGTGCACTGGCACCACTGGGGATGCATTGCAGTGAGTCCAGAGAGTGCACTGGCACCAGTGGGGATGCAGTGCAGTGAGTCCTGAGAGTGCACTGGCACCAGTGGGGATGCAGTGCAGTGACTCCAGAGAGTGCACTGGCACCAGTCGGGATGCAGTGCAGTGAGTCCAGACAGTGCACTGGCACCACTGGGGATGCACTGCAGTGAGTCCAGAGAGTGCACTGGCACCAGTGGGGATGCAGTGCAGTGAGTCCAGAGAGTTCACTGGCACCACTTGGGATGCAGTGCAGTGAGTCCAGAGAGTGCACTGGTACCAGTGGGGATGCAGTGCAGTGACTCCAGAGAGTGCACTGGCACCACTAGGGATGCAGTGCAGTGAGTCCAGAAAGTGCACTGGCACTACTGGGGATGCAGTGCAGTGAGTCCAGAGAGTGCACTGGCACCAGTGGGGATGCAGTGCAGTGAGTCCAGAGAGTGCACTGGCACCAGTGGGGATGCAGTGCAGTGACTCCAGAGAGTGCACTGGCACCAGTGGGGATGCACTGCAGTGAGTCCAGACAGTGCACTGGCACCAGTGGGGATGCAGTGCAGTGAGTCCAGAGACTGCACTGGCACCAGTGGGGATGCAGTGCAGTGAGTCCAGAGAGTTCACTGGCACCACTGGGGATGCAGTGCAGTGTAGTGAGTCCTTAGAGTGCACTGGCACCAGTGGGGATGCAGTGCAGTGAGTCCAGAGAGTGCACTGGCACCACTGGGGATGCACTGCAGTGACTCCAGAGAGTGCACTGGCACCAGTGGGGATGCAGTGCAGTGAGTCCAGAGAGTGCACTGGCACCACCGGGGATTCAGTGCAGTGAGTCCAGAGAGTTCACTGGCACCACTAGGGATGCAGTGCAGTGACTCCAGAAAGTGCACTGGCACCAGAGGGGATGCAGTGCAGTGAGTCCAGAGAGTGCACTGGAACCACTGGGAATGCAGTGCAGTGAGTCCAGAGAGTGCACTGGCACCAGTGGGGATGCACTGCAGTGAGTCCAGAAAGTGCACTGGCACTACTGGGGATGCAGTGCAGTGAGTCCAGAGAGTGCACTGGCACCAGTGGAGATGCAGTGCAGTGAGTCCAGAGAGTGCACTGGCACCAGTGGGTATGCAGTGCAGTGAGTGCAGAGAGTGCACTGGCACCAGTGGGGATGCAGTGCAGTCAGTCCAGAGAGTGCAATGGCACCAGTGGGGATGCAAAGCAGTGACTCCAGAGAGTGCACTGGCACCAGTGGAGATACACTGCAGTGTCTCCAGAGAGTGCACTGGCACCAGTGGGGATGCAGTGCAGTGAGTCCAGAGAGTGCACTGGCATCACTGGGGATGCAGTGCAGTGACTCCAGAGAGTGCACTGGCACCACTGGGGTTGCAGTGCAGTGACTCCAGAGAGTGCACTGGCACCACTGGGAATGCATTGCAGTGAGTCCAGAGAGTGCACTGGCACCAGTGGGGATGCAGTGCAGTGAGTCCAGAGAGTTCACTGGCACCAGTGGGGATGCAGTGCAGTGACTCCAGAGAGTGCACTGGCACCAGTCGGGATGCAGTGCAGTGAGTCCAGACAGTGCACTGGCGCCACTGGGGATGCACTGCAGTGAGTCCAGAGAGTGCACTGGCACCACTGGGGATGCAGTGCAGTGAGTCCAGAGAGTTCACTGGCACCAGTGGGGATGCAGTGCAGTGAGTCCAGAGAGTGCACTGTCACCAGTGGGGATGCAGTGCAGTGACTCCAGAGAGTGCACTGGCAGCAGTGGGGATGCAGTGCAGTGACTCCAGAGAGTGCACTGGCACCAGTGGGGATGCAGTGCAGTGAGTCCAGAGAGTGCACTGGCACCACTGGGGATGCAGTGCAGTGACTCCAGAGAGTGCACTGGCACCAGTGGGGATGCAGTGCAGTGAGTCCAGAGAGTGCACTGGCACCAGTGGGGATGCACTGCAGTGAGTCCAGAAAGTGCACTGGCACTACTGGGGATGCAGTGCAGTGAGTCCAGAGAGTGCACTGGCACCAGTGGAGATGCAGTGCAGTGAGTCCAGAGAGTGCACTGGCACCAGTGGGGATGCAGTGCAGTGAGTCCAGAGAGTGCACTGGCACCAGTGGGGTTGCAGTGCAGTGAGTCCAGAGAGTGCACTGGCACCAGTGGGTATGCAGTGCAGTGAGTGCAGAGAGTGCACTGGCACCAGTGGGGATGCAGTGCAGTCAGTCCAGAGAGTGCAATGGCACCAGTGGGGATGCAAAGCAGTGACTCCAGAGAGTGCACTGGCACCACTGGGGATGCACTGCAGTGTCTCCAGAGAGTGCACTGGCACCAGTGGGGATGCAGTGCAGTGAGTCCAGAGAGTGCACTGGCATCACTGGGGATGCAGTGCAGTGACTCCAGAGAGTGCACTGGCACCAGTGGGGTTGCAGTGCAGTGACTCTAGAGAGTGCACTGGCACCACTGGGGATGCATTGCAGTGAGTCCAGAGAGTGCACTGGCACCAGTGGGGATGCAGTGCAGTGAGTCCTGAGAGTGCACTGGCACCAGTGGGAATGCAGTGCAGTGACTCCAGAGAGTGCACTGGCACCAGTCGGGATGCAGTGCAGTGAGTCCAGAGAGTGCACTGGCACCACTGGGGATGCACTGCAGTGAGTCCAGAGAATGACCTGGCACTAATGGGGATGCAGTGCAGTGAGTCCAAAGAGTGCACTGGCACCACTGCGAATGCACTGCAGTGAGTCCGGAGAGTGCCCTGGCACCACAGGGGATGCAGTGCAGTTAGTCCAGAGAGTGCACTGGCACCAGTGGGGATGCAGTGCAGTGAGTCCAGAGAGTGCACTGGCACCACTGGGGATGCAGTGCAGTGAGTCCAGAGAGTGCACTGGCACCAGTGGGTATGCAGTGCTGTGAGTGCAGAGAGTGCACTGGCACCAGTGGGGATGCAGTGCAGTCAGTCCAGAGAGTGCAATGGCACCAGTGGGGATGCAAAGCAGTGACTCCAGAGAGTGCACTGGCACCACTGGGGATGCACTGCAGTGTCTCCAGAGAGTGCACTGGCACCACTGGGGCTGCAGTGCAGTGAGTCCAGAGAGTGCACTGGCATCACTGGAGATGCAGTTCAGTGAGTGCAGAGAGTGCACTGGCACCACTGGGGATGCAGTGCAGTGAGTCCAGAGAGTGCACTGGCACCACTGGGGATGCACTGCAGTGAGTCCAGAGAGTGCAGTGGCACCATTGGGGATGCAGTGCAGTGAGTACAGAGAGTGCAATGGCAGCACAGGGGATGCAGTGCAGTGACTCCAGAGAGTGCACTGGCACCACTGGGGATGCAGTGCAGTGAGTCCAGAGAGTGCACTGGCATCACTGGGGATGCAGTGCAGTGACTCCAGAGAGTGCACTGGCACCAGTAGGTTTGCAGTGCAGTGAGTCCAGAGAGTGCACTGGCACCAGTGGGGATGCATTGCAGTGAGTCCAGAGAGTGCACTGGCACCAGTGGGGATGTCGTGCAGTGACTCCAGAGAGTGCACTGGCACCAGTGGGGATGCAGTGCAGTGAGTCCAGAGAGTGCACTGGCACCACTGGGGATGCAGTGCAGTGAGTCCAGAGAGTGCACTGGCACCACTGGGGATGCAGTGCAGTGAGTCCAGAGAGTGCACTGGCACCACTGGGGATGCAGTGCAGTGAGTCCAGGGAATGCACTGGCACCAGTGGGGATGCACTGCAGTGAGTCCAGACAGTGCACTGGCACCAGTGGGGATGCAGAGCAGTGACTCCAGAGAGTGCACTGGCACCAGTGGGGAGGCAGTGCAGTGAGTCCAGAGAGTGCACTGGCACCACTGGGGATGCAGTGCAGTGACTCCAGAGAGTGCACTGGCACCACTAGGGATGCAGTGAAGTGACTCCAGAAAGTGCACTGGCACTACTGGGGATGCAGTGCAGTGAGTCCAGAGAGTGCACTGGCACCAGTGGGGATGCAGTGCAGTGAGTCCAGAGAGTGCACTGGCACCAGTGGGGATGTAGTGCAGTGAGTCCAGAGAGTGCACTGGCACCAGTGGGGATGCAAAGCAGTGACTCCAGAGAGTGCACTGGCACCAGTGGGGATGCAGTGTAGTGAGTCCAGAGAGTGCACTGGCACCAGTGGGGATGTAGTGCAGTGAGTCCAGAGAGTGCACTGGCACCAGTGGGGATGCACTGCAGTGAGTCCGGAGAGTGCAATGGCACCAGTGGGGATGCAAAGCAGTGAGTCCAGAGAGTGCACTGGCACCAGTGGGAATGCAGTGCAGTGAGTCCAGAGAGTGC
This sequence comes from Anser brachyrhynchus, assembly GCF_964034855.1. NCBI lineage: Eukaryota > Metazoa > Chordata > Aves > Anseriformes > Anatidae > Anser > Anser brachyrhynchus. The sequence goes on along the minus strand of NW_027663529.1, from coordinate 100,209 downwards.
ACTGGCACCACTGGGGATGCAGTGTAGTGACTCCAGAAAGTGCACTGGCACTACTGGAGATGCAGTGCAGTGAGTCCAGAGAGTGCACTGGCACCAGTGGGGATGCAGTGCAGTGAGTCCAGAGAGTGCACTGGCACCACTGGGGATGCACTGCAGTGAGTCCAGAGAGTGCACTGGCACCAGTGGGGATGCAGTGCAGTGAGTCCAGAGAGTGCAATGGCACCAGTGGGAATGCAAAGCAGTGAGTCCAGAGAGTGCACTGGCACCAGTGGGAATGCAGTGCAGTGAGTTGAGAGAGTGCACTGGAACCAGTGCGGATGCACTGCAGTGTCTCCAGAGAGTGCACTGGCACCACTGGGGATGCAGTGCAGTGAGTCCAGAGAGTGCATTGGCACCAGTGGGGATGCAGTGCACTGACTCCAGAGAGTGCACTGGCACCAGTGGGGTTGCAGTGCAGTGAGTCCAGAGAGTGCACTGGCACCAGTGGGGATGCAGTGCAGTGAGTCTAGAGAGTGCACTGGCAGCAGTGGTGATGCAGTGCAGTGAGTCCAGAGAGTGCACTGGCACCAGTGGGGATGCAGTGCAGTGACTCCAGAGAGTGCTCTGGCAGCAGTGGGGATGCAGTGCAGTGAGTCCAGAGAGTGCACTGGCACCAGTGGGGATGCAGTGCAGTGAGTCCAGAGAGTGCACTGGCACCAGTGGGGATGTAGTGCAGTGAGTCCAGAGAGTGCACTGGCACCAGTGGGGATGCAAAGCAGTGACTCCAGAGAGTGCATTGGCACCAGTGGGGATGCAGTGCAGTGAGTCCAGAGAGTGCACTGGCACCAGTGGGGATGTAGTGCAGTGAGTCCAGAGAGTGCACTGGCACCAGTGGGGATGCAGTGCAGTGAGTCCAGAGAGTGCACTGGCACCACTGGGGATGCAGTGCAGTGAGTCCAGAGAGTTCACTGGCACCACTGGGGATGCAGTGCAGTGAGTCCAGAGAGTTCACTGGCACCACTGGGGATGCAGTGCAGTGTAGTGAGTCCTTAGAGTGCACTGGCACCAGTGGGGATGCAGTGCAGTGAGTCCAGAGAGTGCACTGGCACCAGTGGGGATGCACTGCAGTGACTCCAGAGAGTGTACTGGCACCAGTGGGGATGCAGTGCAGTGAGTCCAGAGAGTGCACTGGCACCACCGGGGATTCAGTGCAGTGACTCCAGAGAGTTCACTGGCACCACTAGGGATGCAGTGCAGTGACTCCAGAAAGTGCACTGGCACCAGTGGGGATGCAGTGCAGTGAGTCCAGAGAGTGCACTGGCACCACTGGGAATGCAGTGCAGTGAGTCCAGAGAGTGCACTGGCACCAGTGGGGATGTAGTGCAGTGAGTCCAGAGAGTGCACTGGCACCAGTGGGGATGCAAAGCAGTGACTCCAGAGAGTGCACTGGCACCAGTGGGGATGCAAAGCAGTGAGTCCAGAGAGTGCACTGGCACCAGTGGGGATGTAGTGCAGTGAGTCCAGAGAGTGCACTGGCACCAGTGGGGATGCAGAGCAGTGACTGCAGAGACTGCACTGGCACCAGTGGGGATGCAAAGCAGTGAGTCCAGAGAGTGCACTGGCACCAGTGGGAATGCAGTGCAGTGAGTCCAGAGAGTGCACTGGCACCACTGGGGATGCAGTGCAGTGACTCCAGAAAGTGCACTGGCACTACTGGAGATGCAGTGCAGTGAGTCCAGAGAGTGCACTGGCACCAGTGGGGATGCAGTGCAGTGAGTCCAGAGAGTGCACTGGCACCAGTGGGGATGCAGTGCAGTGAGTCCAGAGAGTGCACTGGCACCAGTGGGGATGCAGTGCAGTGAGTCCAGAGAGTGCAATGGCACCAGTGGGAATGCAAAGCAGTGAGTCCAGAGAGTGCACTGGCACCAGTGGGAATGCAGTGCAGTGAGTTGAGAGAGTGCACTGGAACCAGTGCGGATGCACTGCAGTGTCTCCAGAGAGTGCACTGGCACCACTGGGGATGCAGTGCAGTGAGTCCAGAGAGTGCATTGGCACCAGTGGGGATGCAGTGCACTGACTCCAGAGAGTGCACTGGCACCAGTGGGGATGCAGTGCAGTGAGTCCAGAGAGTGCACTGGCACCAGTGGGGTTGCAGTGCAGTGAGTCCAGAGAGTGCACTGGCACCAGTGGGGATGCAGTGCAGTGAGTCTAGAGAGTGCACTGGCAGCAGTGGTGATGCAGTGCAGTGAGTCCAGAGAGTGCACTGGCACCAGTGGGGATGCAGTGCAGTGACTCCAGAGAGTGCTCTGGCAGCAGTGGGGATGCAGTGCAGTGAGTCCAGAGAGTGCACTGGCACCAGTGGGGATGCAGTGCAGTGAGTCCAGAGAGTGCACTGGCACCAGTGGGGATGTAGTGCAGTGAGTCCAGAGAGTGCACTGGCACCAGTGGGGATGCAAAGCAGTGACTCCAGAGAGTGCACTGGCACCAGTGGGGATGCAGTGCAGTGAGTCCAGAGAGTGCACTGGCACCAGTGGGGATGTAGTGCAGTGAGTCCAGAGAGTGCACTGGCACCAGTGGGGATGCAGTGCAGTGAGTCCAGAGAGTGCACTGGCACCACTGGGGATGCAGTGCAGTGAGTCCAGAGAGTTCACTGGCACCACTGGGGATGCAGTGCAGTGAGTCCAGAGAGTTCACTGGCACCACTGGGGATGCAGTGCAGTGTAGTGAGTCCTTAGAGTGCACTGGCACTAGTGGGGATGCAGTGCAGTGAGTCCAGAGAGTGCACTGGCACCAGTGGGGATGCAGTGCAGTGACTCCAGAAAGTGCACTGGCACCAGTGGGGATGCAGTGCAGTGAGTCCAGAGAGTGCACTGGCACCACTGGGAATGCAGTGCAGTGAGTCCAGAGAGTGCACTGGCACCAGTGGGGATGCAGTGCAGTGAGTCCAGAGAGTTCACTGGCACCAGTGGGGATGCAGTGCAGTGACTCCAGAGAGTGCACTGGCACCAGTGGGGATGCACTGCAGTGAGTCCAGAAAGTGCACTGGCACCAGTGGGGATGCAGTGCAGTGAGTCCAGAGAGTGCACTGGCACCACTGGGGATGCAGTGCAGTGACTCCATAGACTGCACTGGCACCAGTGGGGATGCAGTGCAGTGAGTCCAGAGAGTGCACTGGCACCAGTGGGGTTGCAGTGCAGTGAGTCCAGAGAGTGCACTGGCACCAGTGGGTATGCAGTGCAGTGACTCCAGAGAGTGCACTGGCACCAGTGGGGATGCAGTGCAGTGAGTCCAGAGAGTGCACTGGCACCAGTGGAGATGCAGTGCAGTGAGTCCAGAGAGTGCACTGGCACCACTGGGGATGCAGTGTAGTGAGTCCAGAGAGTGCACTGGCACCAGAGGGGTTGCAGTGCAGTGACTCCAGAGAGTGCACTGGCACCAGTGGGTATGCAGTGCAGTGACTCCAGAGAGTGCACTGGCACCAGTGGGGATGCAGTGCAGTCAGTCCAGAGAGTGCAATGGCACCAGTGGTGATGCAAAGCAGTGACTCCAGAGAGTGCACTGGCACCACTGGGGATGCACTGCAGTGTCTCCAGAGATTGCACTGGCACCAGTGGGGATGCAGTGCAGTGAGTCCAGAGAGTGCACTGGCATCACTGGGGATGCAGTGCAGTGACTCCAGAGAGTGCACTGGCACCAGTGGTGTTGCAGTGCAGTGACTCCAGAGAGTGCACTGGCACCACTGGGGATGCATTGCAGTGAGTCCAGAGAGTGCACTGGCACCAGTGGGGATGCAGTGCAGTGAGTCCTGAGAGTGCACTGGCACCAGTGGGGATGCAGTGCAGTGACTCCAGAGAGTGCACTGGCACCAGTCGGGATGCAGTGCAGTGAGTCCAGACAGTGCACTGGCACCACTGGGGATGCACTGCAGTGAGTCCAGAGAGTGCACTGGCACCAGTGGGGATGCAGTGCAGTGACTGCAGAGACTGCACTGGCACCAGTGGGGATGCAAAGCAGTGAGTCCAGAGAGTGCACTGGCACCAGTGGGAATGCAGTGCAGTGAGTCCAGAGAGTGCACTGGCACCACTGGGGATGCAGTGCAGTGACTCCAGAAAGTGCACTGGCACTACTGGAGATGCAGTGCAGTGAGTCCAGAGAGTGCACTGGCACCAGTGGGGATGCAGTGCAGTGAGTCCAGAGAGTGCACTGGCACCAGTGGGGATGCAGTGCAGTGAGTCCAGAGAGTGCACTGGCACCAGTGGGGATGCAGTGCAGTGAGTCCAGAGAGTGCAATGGCACCAGTGGGAATGCAAAGCAGTGAGTCCAGAGAGTGCACTGGCACCAGTGGGAATGCAGTGCAGTGAGTTGAGAGAGTGCACTGGAACCAGTGCGGATGCACTGCAGTGTCTCCAGAGAGTGCACTGGCACCACTGGGGATGCAGTGCAGTGAGTCCAGAGAGTGCATTGGCACCAGTGGGGATGCAGTGCACTGACTCCAGAGAGTGCACTGGCACCAGTGGGGATGCAGTGCAGTGAGTCCAGAGAGTGCACTGGCACCAGTGGGGTTGCAGTGCAGTGAGTCCAGAGAGTGCACTGGCACCAGTGGGGATGCAGTGCAGTGAGTCTAGAGAGTGCACTGGCAGCAGTGGTGATGCAGTGCAGTGAGTCCAGAGAGTGCACTGGCACCAGTGGGGATGCAGTGCAGTGACTCCAGAGAGTGCTCTGGCAGCAGTGGGGATGCACTGCAGTGAGTCCAGAGAGTGCACTGGCACCAGTGGGGATGCAGTGCAGTGAGTCCAGAGAGTGCACTGGCACCAGTGGGGATGTAGTGCAGTGAGTCCAGAGAGTGCACTGGCACCAGTGGGGATGCAAAGCAGTGACTCCAGAGAGTGCACTGGCACCAGTGGGGATGCAGTGCAGTGAGTCCAGAGAGTGCACTGGCACCAGTGGGGATGTAGTGCAGTGAGTCCAGAGAGTGCACTGGCACCAGTGGGGATGCAGTGCAGTGAGTCCAGAGAGTGCACTGGCACCACTGGGGATGCAGTGCAGTGAGTCCAGAGAGTTCACTGGCACCACTGGGGATGCAGTGCAGTGAGTCCAGAGAGTTCACTGGCACCACTGGGGATGCAGTGCAGTGTAGTGAGTCCTTAGAGTGCACTGGCACTAGTGGGGATGCAGTGCAGTGAGTCCAGAGAGTGCACTGGCACCAGTGGGGATGCAGTGCAGTGACTCCAGAAAGTGCACTGGCACCAGTGGGGATGCAGTGCAGTGAGTCCAGAGAGTGCACTTGCACCAGTGGGAATGCAGTGCAGTGAGTCCAGAGAGTGCACTGGCACCAGTGGGGATGCAGTGCAGTGAGTCCAGAGAGTTCACTGGCACCAGTGGTGATGCAGTGCAGTGACTCCAGAGAGTGCACTGGCACCAGTGGGGATGCAGTGCAGTGAGTCCAGAGAGTGCACTGGCACCAGTGGGGATGCAGTGCAGTGAGTCCAGAGAGTGCACTGGCACCACTGGGGATGCAGTGCAGTGACTCCATAGACTGCACTGGCACCAGTGGGGATGCAGTGCAGTGAGTCCAGAGAGTGCACTGGCACCAGTGGGGTTGCAGTGCAGTGAGTCCAGAGAGTGCACTGGCACCAGTGGGTATGCAGTGCAGTGACTCCAGAGAGTGCACTGGCACCAGTGGGGATGCAGTGCAGTGAGTCCAGAGAGTGCAATGGCACCAGTGGTGATGCAAAGCAGTGACTCCAGAGAGTGCACTGGCACCACTGGGGATGCACTGCAGTGTCTCCAGAGATTGCACTGGCACCAGTGGGGATGCAGTGCAGTGAGTCCAGAGAGTGCACTGGCATCACTGGGGATGCAGTGCAGTGACTCCAGAGAGTGCACTGGCACCAGTGGGGTTGCATTGCAGTGACTCCAGAGAGTGCACTGGCACCACTGGGGATGCATTGCAGTGAGTCCAGAGAGTGCACTGGCACCAGTGGGGATGCAGTGCAGTGAGTCCTGAGAGTGCACTGGCACCAGTGGGGATGCAGTGCAGTGAGTCCAGAGAGTGCACTGGCACCAGTCGGGATGCAGTGCAGTGAGTCCAGACAGTGCACTGGCACCACTGGGGATGCACTGCAGTGAGTCCAGAGAGTGCACTGGCACCAGTGGGGATGCAGTGCAGTGAGTCCAGAGAGTTCACTGGCACCACTTGGGATGCAGTGCAGTGAGTCCAGAGAGTGCACTGGTACCAGTGGGGATGCAGTGCAGTGACTCCAGAGAGTGCACTGGCACCACTAGGGATGCAGTGCAGTGAGTCCAGAAAGTGCACTGGCACTACTGGGGATGCAGTGCAGTAAGTCCAGAGAGTGCACTGGCACCAGTGGGGATGCAAAGCAGTGAGTCCAGAGAGTGCACTGGCACCAGTGGGGATGTAGTGCAGTGAGTCCAGAGAGTGCACTGGCACCAGTGGGGATGCAGTGCAGTGACTGCAGAGACTGCACTGGCACCAGTGGGGATGCAAAGCAGTGAGTCCAGAGAGTGCACTGGCACCAGTGGGAATGCAGTGCAGTGAGTCCAGAGAGTGCACTGGCACCACTGGGGATGCAGTGCAGTGACTCCAGAAAGTGCACTGGCACTACTGGAGATGCAGTGCAGTGAGTCCAGAGAGTGCACTGGCACCAGTGGGGATGCAGTGCAGTGAGTCCAGAGAGTGCACTGGCACCAGTGGGGATGCAGTGCAGTGAGTCCAGAGAGTGCACTGGCACCAGTGGGGATGCAGTGCAGTGAGTCCAGAGAGTGCAATGGCACCAGTGGGAATGCAAAGCAGTGAGTCCAGAGAGTGCACTGGCACCAGTGGGAATGCAGTGCAGTGAGTTGAGAGAGTGCACTGGAACCAGTGCAGATGCACTGCAGTGTCTCCAGAGAGTGCACTGGCACCACTGGGGATGCAGTGCAGTGAGTCCAGAGAGTGCATTGGCACCAGTGGGGATGCAGTGCACTGACTCCAGAGAGTGCACTGGCACCAGTGGGGATGCAGTGCAGTGAGTCCAGAGAGTGCACTGGCACCAGTGGGGTTGCAGTGCAGTGAGTCCAGAGAGTACACTGGCACCAGTGGGGATGCAGTGCAGTGAGTCTAGAGAGTGCACTGGCAGCAGTGGTGATGCAGTGCAGTGAGTCCAGAGAGTGCACTGGCACCAGTGGGGATGCAGTGCAGTGAGTCCAGAGAGTGCTCTGGCAGCAGTGGGGATGCAGTGCAGTGAGTCCAGAGAGTGCACTGGTACCAGTGGGGATGCAAAGCAGTGACTCCAGAGAGTGCACTGGCACCAGTGGGGATGCAGTGCAGTGACTCCAGAGAGTGCACTGGCACCAGTGGGGATGTAGTGCAGTGAGTCCAGAGAGTGCACTGGCACCAGTGGGGATGCAGTGCAGTGAGTCCAGAGAGTGCACTGGCACCAGAGGGGATGCAGTGCAGTGAGTCCAGAGAGTTCACTGGCACCACTGGGGATGCAGTGCAGTGAGTCCAGAGAGTTCACTGGCACCACTGGGGATGCAGTGCAGTGTAGTGAGTCCTTAGAGTGCACTGGCACTAGTGGGGATGCAGTGCAGTGAGTCCAGAGAGTGCACTGGCACCAGTGGGGATGCAGTGCAGTGAGTCCAGAGAGTGCAATGGCACCAGTGGTGATGCAAAGCAGTGAGTCCAGAGAGTGCACTGGCACCACTGGGGATGCACTGCAGTGTCTCCAGAGATTGCACTGGCACCAGTGGGGATGCAGTGCAGTGAGTCCAGAGAGTGCACTGGCATCACTGGGGATGCAGTGCAGTGACTCCAGAGAGTGCACTGGCACCAGTGGGGTTGCAGTGCAGTGACTCCAGAGAGTGCACTGGCACCACTGGGGATGCATTGCAGTGAGTCCAGAGAGTGCACTGGCACCAGTGGGGATGCAGTGCAGTGAGTCCTGAGAGTGCACTGGCACCAGTGGGGATGCAGTGCAGTGACTCCAGAGAGTGCACTGGCACCAGTCGGGATGCAGTGCAGTGAGTCCAGACAGTGCACTGGCACCACTGGGGATGCAGTGCAGTGAGTCCAGAGAGTTCACTGGCACCACTTGGGATGCAGTGCAGTGAGTCCAGAGAGTGCACTGGTACCAGTGGGGATGCAGTGCAGTGACTCCAGAGAGTGCACTGGCACCACTAGGGATGCAGTGCAGTGAGTCCAGAAAGTGCACTGGCACTACTGGGGATGCAGTGCAGTGAGTCCAGAGAGTGCACTGGCACCAGTGGGGATGCAGTGCAGTGAGTCCAGAGAGTGCACTGGCACCAGTGGGGATGCAGTGCAGTGACTCCAGAGAGTGCACTGGCACCAGTGGGGATGCACTGCAGTGAGTCCAGACAGTGCACTGGCACCAGTGGGGATGCAGTGCAGTGAGTCCAGAGACTGCACTGGCACCAGTGGGGATGCAGTGCAGTGAGTCCAGAGAGTTCACTGGCACCACTGGGGATGCAGTGCAGTGTAGTGAGTCCTTAGAGTGCACTGGCACCAGTGGGGATGCAGTGCAGTGAGTCCAGAGAGTGCACTGGCACCACTGGGGATGCACTGCAGTGACTCCAGAGAGTGCACTGGCACCAGTGGGGATGCAGTGCAGTGAGTCCAGAGAGTGCACTGGCACCACCGGGGATTCAGTGCAGTGAGTCCAGAGAGTTCACTGGCACCACTAGGGATGCAGTGCAGTGACTCCAGAAAGTGCACTGGCACCAGAGGGGATGCAGTGCAGTGAGTCCAGAGAGTGCACTGGAACCACTGGGAATGCAGTGCAGTGAGTCCAGAGAGTGCACTGGCACCAGTGGGGATGCACTGCAGTGAGTCCAGAAAGTGCACTGGCACTACTGGGGATGCAGTGCAGTGAGTCCAGAGAGTGCACTGGCACCAGTGGAGATGCAGTGCAGTGAGTCCAGAGAGTGCACTGGCACCAGTGGGTATGCAGTGCAGTGAGTGCAGAGAGTGCACTGGCACCAGTGGGGATGCAGTGCAGTCAGTCCAGAGAGTGCAATGGCACCAGTGGGGATGCAAAGCAGTGACTCCAGAGAGTGCACTGGCACCAGTGGAGATACACTGCAGTGTCTCCAGAGAGTGCACTGGCACCAGTGGGGATGCAGTGCAGTGAGTCCAGAGAGTGCACTGGCATCACTGGGGATGCAGTGCAGTGACTCCAGAGAGTGCACTGGCACCACTGGGGTTGCAGTGCAGTGACTCCAGAGAGTGCACTGGCACCACTGGGAATGCATTGCAGTGAGTCCAGAGAGTGCACTGGCACCAGTGTGGATGCAGTGCAGTGAGTCCAGAGAGTTCACTGGCACCAGTGGGGATGCAGTGCAGTGACTCCAGAGAGTGCACTGGCACCAGTCGGGATGCAGTGCAGTGAGTCCAGACAGTGCACTGGCGCCACTGGGGATGCACTGCAGTGAGTCCAGAGAGTGCACTGGCACCACTGGGGATGCAGTGCAGTGAGTCCAGAGAGTTCACTGGCACCAGTGGGGATGCAGTGCAGTGAGTCCAGAGAGTGCACTGTCACCAGTGGGGATGCAGTGCAGTGACTCCAGAGAGTGCACTGGCAGCAGTGGGGATGCAGTGCAGTGACTCCAGAGAGTGCACTGGCACCAGTGGGGATGCAGTGCAGTGAGTCCAGAGAGTGCACTGGCACCACTGGGGATGCAGTGCAGTGACTCCAGAGAGTGCACTGGCACCAGTGGGGATGCAGTGCAGTGAGTCCAGAGAGTGCACTGGCACCAGTGGGGATGCACTGCAGTGAGTCCAGAAAGTGCACTGGCACTACTGGGGATGCAGTGCAGTGAGTCCAGAGAGTGCACTGGCACCAGTGGAGATGCAGTGCAGTGAGTCCAGAGAGTGCACTGGCACCAGTGGGGATGCAGTGCAGTGAGTCCAGAGAGTGCACTGGCACCAGTGGGGTTGCAGTGCAGTGAGTCCAGAGAGTGCACTGGCACCAGTGGGTATGCAGTGCAGTGAGTGCAGAGAGTGCACTGGCACCAGTGGGGATGCAGTGCAGTCAGTCCAGAGAGTGCAATGGCACCAGTGGGGATGCAAAGCAGTGACTCCAGAGAGTGCACTGGCACCACTGGGGATGCACTGCAGTGTCTCCAGAGAGTGCACTGGCACCAGTGGGGATGCAGTGCAGTGAGTCCAGAGAGTGCACTGGCATCACTGGGGATGCAGTGCAGTGACTCCAGAGAGTGCACTGGCACCAGTGGGGTTGCAGTGCAGTGACTCTAGAGAGTGCACTGGCACCACTGGGGATGCATTGCAGTGAGTCCAGAGAGTGCACTGGCACCAGTGGGGATGCAGTGCAGTGAGTCCTGAGAGTGCACTGGCACCAGTGGGAATGCAGTGCAGTGACTCCAGAGAGTGCACTGGCACCAGTCGGGATGCAGTGCAGTGAGTCCAGAGAGTGCACTGGCACCACTGGGGATGCACTGCAGTGAGTCCAGAGAATGACCTGGCACTAATGGGGATGCAGTGCAGTGAGTCCAAAGAGTGCACTGGCACCACTGCGAATGCACTGCAGTGAGTCCGGAGAGTGCCCTGGCACCACAGGGGATGCAGTGCAGTTAGTCCAGAGAGTGCACTGGCACCAGTGGGGATGCAGTGCAGTGAGTCCAGAGAGTGCACTGGCACCACTGGGGATGCAGTGCAGTGAGTCCAGAGAGTGCACTGGCACCAGTGGGTATGCAGTGCTGTGAGTGCAGAGAGTGCACTGGCACCAGTGGGGATGCAGTGCAGTCAGTCCAGAGAGTGCAATGGCACCAGTGGGGATGCAAAGCAGTGACTCCAGAGAGTGCACTGGCACCACTGGGGATGCACTGCAGTGTCTCCAGAGAGTGCACTGGCACCACTGGGGCTGCAGTGCAGTGAGTCCAGAGAGTGCACTGGCATCACTGGAGATGCAGTTCAGTGAGTGCAGAGAGTGCACTGGCACCACTGGGGATGCAGTGCAGTGAGTCCAGAGAGTGCACTGGCACCACTGGGGATGCACTGCAGTGAGTCCAGAGAGTGCAGTGGCACCATTGGGGATGCAGTGCAGTGAGTACAGAGAGTGCAATGGCAGCACAGGGGATGCAGTGCAGTGACTCCAGAGAGTGCACTGGCACCACTGGGGATGCAGTGCAGTGAGTCCAGAGAGTGCACTGGCATCACTGGGGATGCAGTGCAGTGACTCCAGAGAGTGCACTGGCACCAGTAGGTTTGCAGTGCAGTGAGTCCAGAGAGTGCACTGGCACCAGTGGGGATGCATTGCAGTGAGTCCAGAGAGTGCACTGGCACCAGTGGGGATGTCGTGCAGTGACTCCAGAGAGTGCACTGGCACCAGTGGGGATGCAGTGCAGTGAGTCCAGAGAGTGCACTGGCACCACTGGGGATGCAGTGCAGTGAGTCCAGAGAGTGCACTGGCACCACTGGGGATGCAGTGCAGTGAGTCCAGAGAGTGCACTGGCACCACTGGGGATGCAGTGCAGTGAGTCCAGGGAATGCACTGGCACCAGTGGGGATGCACTGCAGTGAGTCCAGACAGTGCACTGGCACCAGTGGGGATGCAGAGCAGTGACTCCAGAGAGTGCACTGGCACCAGTGGGGAGGCAGTGCAGTGAGTCCAGAGAGTGCACTGGCACCACTGGGGATGCAGTGCAGTGACTCCAGAGAGTGCACTGGCACCACTAGGGATGCAGTGAAGTGACTCCAGAAAGTGCACTGGCACTACTGGGGATGCAGTGCAGTGAGTCCAGAGAGTGCACTGGCACCAGTGGGGATGCAGTGCAGTGAGTCCAGAGAGTGCACTGGCACCAGTGGGGATGTAGTGCAGTGAGTCCAGAGAGTGCACTGGCACCAGTGGGGATGCAAAGCAGTGACTCCAGAGAGTGCACTGGCACCAGTGGGGATGCAGTGTAGTGAGTCCAGAGAGTGCACTGGCACCAGTGGGGATGTAGTGCAGTGAGTCCAGAGAGTGCACTGGCACCAGTGGGGATGCACTGCAGTGAGTCCGGAGAGTGCAATGGCACCAGTGGGGATGCAAAGCAGTGAGTCCAGAGAGTGCACTGGCACCAGTGGGAATGCAGTGCAGTGAGTCCAGAGAGTGCACTGGCACCACTGGGGATGCAGTGTAGTGACTCCAGAAAGTGCACTGGCACTACTGGAGATGCAGTGCAGTGAGTCCAGAGAGTGCACTGGCACCAGTGGGGATGCAGTGCAGTGAGTCCAGAGAGTGCACTGGCACCACTGGGGATGCACTGCAGTGAGTCCAGAGAGTGCACTGGCACCAGTGGGGATGCAGTGCAGTGAGTCCAGAGAGTGCAATGGCACCAGTGGGAATGCAAAGCAGTGAGTCCAGAGAGTGCACTGGCACCAGTGGGAATGCAGTGCAGTGAGTTGAGAGAGTGCACTGGAACCAGTGCGGATGCACTGCAGTGTCTCCAGAGAGTGCACTGGCACCACTGGGGATGCAGTGCAGTGAGTCCAGAGAGTGCATTGGCACCAGTGGGGATGCAGTGCACTGACTCCAGAGAGTGCACTGGCACCAGTGGGGTTGCAGTGCAGTGAGTCCAGAGAGTGCACTGGCACCAGTGGGGATGCAGTGCAGTGAGTCTAGAGAGTGCACTGGCAGCAGTGGTGATGCAGTGCAGTGAGTCCAGAGAGTGCACTGGCACCAGTGGGGATGCAGTGCAGTGACTCCAGAGAGTGCTCTGGCAGCAGTGGGGATGCAGTGCAGTGAGTCCAGAGAGTGCACTGGCACCAGTGGGGATGCAGTGCAGTGAGTCCAGAGAGTGCACTGGCACCAGTGGGGATGTAGTGCAGTGAGTCCAGAGAGTGCACTGGCACCAGTGGGGATGCAAAGCAGTGACTCCAGAGAGTGCATTGGCACCAGTGGGGATGCAGTGCAGTGAGTCCAGAGAGTGCACTGGCACCAGTGGGGATGTAGTGCAGTGAGTCCAGAGAGTGCACTGGCACCAGTGGGGATGCAGTGCAGTGAGTCCAGAGAGTGCACTGGCACCACTGGGGATGCAGTGCAGTGAGTCCAGAGAGTTCACTGGCACCACTGGGGATGCAGTGCAGTGAGTCCAGAGAGTTCACTGGCACCACTGGGGATGCAGTGCAGTGTAGTGAGTCCTTAGAGTGCACTGGCACCAGTGGGGATGCAGTGCAGTGAGTCCAGAGAGTGCACTGGCACCAGTGGGGATGCACTGCAGTGACTCCAGAGAGTGTACTGGCACCAGTGGGGATGCAGTGCAGTGAGTCCAGAGAGTGCACTGGCACCACCGGGGATTCAGTGCAGTGACTCCAGAGAGTTCACTGGCACCACTAGGGATGCAGTGCAGTGACTCCAGAAAGTGCACTGGCACCAGTGGGGATGCAGTGCAGTGAGTCCAGAGAGTGCACTGGCACCACTGGGAATGCAGTGCAGTGAGTCCAGAGAGTGCACTGGCACCAGTGGGGATGTAGTGCAGTGAGTCCAGAGAGTGCACTGGCACCAGTGGGGATGCAAAGCAGTGACTCCAGAGAGTGCACTGGCACCAGTGGGGATGCAAAGCAGTGAGTCCAGAGAGTGCACTGGCACCAGTGGGGATGTAGTGCAGTGAGTCCAGAGAGTGCACTGGCACCAGTGGGGATGCAGAGCAGTGACTGCAGAGACTGCACTGGCACCAGTGGGGATGCAAAGCAGTGAGTCCAGAGAGTGCACTGGCACCAGTGGGAATGCAGTGCAGTGAGTCCAGAGAGTGCACTGGCACCACTGGGGATGCAGTGCAGTGACTCCAGAAAGTGCACTGGCACTACTGGAGATGCAGTGCAGTGAGTCCAGAGAGTGCACTGGCACCAGTGGGGATGCAGTGCAGTGAGTCCAGAGAGTGCACTGGCACCAGTGGGGATGCAGTGCAGTGAGTCCAGAGAGTGCACTGGCACCAGTGGGGATGCAGTGCAGTGAGTCCAGAGAGTGCAATGGCACCAGTGGGAATGCAAAGCAGTGAGTCCAGAGAGTGCACTGGCACCAGTGGGAATGCAGTGCAGTGAGTTGAGAGAGTGCACTGGAACCAGTGCGGATGCACTGCAGTGTCTCCAGAGAGTGCACTGGCACCACTGGGGATGCAGTGCAGTGAGTCCAGAGAGTGCATTGGCACCAGTGGGGATGCAGTGCACTGACTCCAGAGAGTGCACTGGCACCAGTGGGGATGCAGTGCAGTGAGTCCAGAGAGTGCACTGGCACCAGTGGGGTTGCAGTGCAGTGAGTCCAGAGAGTGCACTGGCACCAGTGGGGATGCAGTGCAGTGAGTCTAGAGAGTGCACTGGCAGCAGTGGTGATGCAGTGCAGTGAGTCCAGAGAGTGCACTGGCACCAGTGGGGATGCAGTGCAGTGACTCCAGAGAGTGCTCTGGCAGCAGTGGGGATGCAGTGCAGTGAGTCCAGAGAGTGCACTGGCACCAGTGGGGATGCAGTGCAGTGAGTCCAGAGAGTGCACTGGCACCAGTGGGGATGTAGTGCAGTGAGTCCAGAGAGTGCACTGGCACCAGTGGGGATGCAAAGCAGTGACTCCAGAGAGTGCACTGGCACCAGTGGGGATGCAGTGCAGTGAGTCCAGAGAGTGCACTGGCACCAGTGGGGATGTAGTGCAGTGAGTCCAGAGAGTGCACTGGCACCAGTGGGGATGCAGTGCAGTGAGTCCAGAGAGTGCACTGGCACCACTGGGGATGCAGTGCAGTGAGTCCAGAGAGTTCACTGGCACCACTGGGGATGCAGTGCAGTGAGTCCAGAGAGTTCACTGGCACCACTGGGGATGCAGTGCAGTGTAGTGAGTCCTTAGAGTGCACTGGCACTAGTGGGGATGCAGTGCAGTGAGTCCAGAGAGTGCACTGGCACCAGTGGGGATGCAGTGCAGTGACTCCAGAAAGTGCACTGGCACCAGTGGGGATGCAGTGCAGTGAGTCCAGAGAGTGCACTGGCACCACTGGGAATGCAGTGCAGTGAGTCCAGAGAGTGCACTGGCACCAGTGGGGATGCAGTGCAGTGAGTCCAGAGAGTTCACTGGCACCAGTGGGGATGCAGTGCAGTGACTCCAGAGAGTGCACTGGCACCAGTGGGGATGCACTGCAGTGAGTCCAGAAAGTGCACTGGCACCAGTGGGGATGCAGTGCAGTGAGTCCAGAGAGTGCACTGGCACCACTGGGGATGCAGTGCAGTGACTCCATAGACTGCACTGGCACCAGTGGGGATGCAGTGCAGTGAGTCCAGAGAGTGCACTGGCACCAGTGGGGTTGCAGTGCAGTGAGTCCAGAGAGTGCACTGGCACCAGTGGGTATGCAGTGCAGTGACTCCAGAGAGTGCACTGGCACCAGTGGGGATGCAGTGCAGTGAGTCCAGAGAGTGCACTGGCACCAGTGGAGATGCAGTGCAGTGAGTCCAGAGAGTGCACTGGCACCACTGGGGATGCAGTGTAGTGAGTCCAGAGAGTGCACTGGCACCAGAGGGGTTGCAGTGCAGTGACTCCAGAGAGTGCACTGGCACCAGTGGGTATGCAGTGCAGTGACTCCAGAGAGTGCACTGGCACCAGTGGGGATGCAGTGCAGTCAGTCCAGAGAGTGCAATGGCACCAGTGGTGATGCAAAGCAGTGACTCCAGAGAGTGCACTGGCACCACTGGGGATGCACTGCAGTGTCTCCAGAGATTGCACTGGCACCAGTGGGGATGCAGTGCAGTGAGTCCAGAGAGTGCACTGGCATCACTGGGGATGCAGTGCAGTGACTCCAGAGAGTGCACTGGCACCAGTGGTGTTGCAGTGCAGTGACTCCAGAGAGTGCACTGGCACCACTGGGGATGCATTGCAGTGAGTCCAGAGAGTGCACTGGCACCAGTGGGGATGCAGTGCAGTGAGTCCTGAGAGTGCACTGGCACCAGTGGGGATGCAGTGCAGTGACTCCAGAGAGTGCACTGGCACCAGTCGGGATGCAGTGCAGTGAGTCCAGACAGTGCACTGGCACCACTGGGGATGCACTGCAGTGAGTCCAGAGAGTGCACTGGCACCAGTGGGGATGCAGTGCAGTGAGTCCAGAGAGTTCACTGGCACCACTTGGGATGCAGTGCAGTGAGTCCAGAGAGTGCACTGGTACCAGTGGGGATGCAGTGCAGTGACTCCAGAGAGTGCACTGGCACCACTAGGGATGCAGTGCAGTGAGTCCAGAAAGTGCACTGGCACTACTGGGGATGCAGTGCAGTGAGTCCAGAGAGTGCACTGGCACCAGTGGGGATGCAGTGCAGTGAGTCCAGAGAGTTCACTGGCACCACTGGGGATGCACTGCAGTGACTCCAGAAAGTGCACTGGCACCAGTGGGGATGCACTGCAGTGAGTCCAGACAGTGCACTGGCACTAGTGGGTATGCAGTGCAGTGAGTCCAGAGACTGCAGTGGCACCAGTGGGGATGCAGTGCAGTGAGTCCAGAGAGTTCACTGGCACCACTGGGGATGCAGTGCAGTGTAGTGAGTCTAGAGAGTGCACTGGCACCACTGGGGATGCAGTGCAGTGAGTCCAGAGAGTGCACTGGCACCACTGGGGATGCACTGCAGTGACTCCAGAGAGTGCACTGGCACCAGTGGGGATGCAGTGCAGTGAGTCCAGAGAGTGCACTGGCACCACCGGGGATTCAGTGCAGTGAGTCCAGAGAGTTCACTGGCACCACTAGGGATGCAGTGCAGTGAGTCCAGAAAGTGCACTGGCACCAGAGGGGATGCAGTGCAGTGAGTCCAGAGAGTGCACTGGCACCACTGGGAATGCAGTGCAGTGAGTCCAGAGAGTGCACTGGCACCAGTGGGGATGCACTGCAGTGAGTCCATAACGTGCACTGGCACTACTGGGGATGCAGTGCAGTGAGTCCAGAGAGTGCACTGGCACCAGTGGAGATGCAGTGCAGTGAGTCCAGAGAGTGCACTGGCACCACTGGGGATGCAGTGTAGTGAGTCCAGAGAGTGCACTGGCACCAGTGGGGTTGCAGTGCAGTGACTCCAGAGAGTGCACTGGCACCAGTGGGTATGCAGTGCAGTGAGTGCAGAGAGTGCACTGGCACCAGTGGGGATGCAGTGCAGTCAGTCCAGAGAGTGCAATGGCACCAGTGGGGATGCAAAGCAGTGACTCCAGAGAGTGCACTGGCACCAGTGGAGATACACTGCAGTGTCTCCAGAGAGTGCACTGGCACCAGTGGGGATGCAGTGCAGTGAGTCCAGAGAGTGCACTGGCATCACTGGGGATGCAGTGCAGTGACTCCAGAGAGTGCACTGGCACCACTGGGGTTGCAGTGCAGTGACTCCAGAGAGTGCACTGGCACCACTGGGAATGCATTGCAGTGAGTCCAGAGAGTGCACTGGCACCAGTGGGGATGCAGTGCAGTGAGTCCAGAGAGTTCACTGGCACCAGTGGGGATGCAGTGCAGTGACTCCAGAGAGTGCACTGGCACCAGTCGGGACGCAGTGCAGTGAGTCCAGACAGTGCACTGGCACCACTGGGGATGCACTGCAGTGAGTCCAGAGAGTGCACTGGCACCACTGGGGATGCAGTGCAGTGAGTCCAGAGAGTTCACTGGCACCAGTGGGGATGCAGTGCAGTGAGTCCAGAGAGTGCACTGTCACCAGTGGGGATGCAGTGCAGTGACTCCAGAGAGTGCACTGGCAGCAGTGGGGATGCAGTGCAGTGACTCCAGAGAGTGCACTGGCACCAGTGGGGATGCAGTGCAGTGAGTCCAGAGAGTGCACTGGCACCACTGGGGATGCAGTGCAGTGACTCCAGAGAGTGCACTGGCACCAGTGGGGATGCAGTGCAGTGAGTCCAGAGAGTGCACTGGCACCAGTGGGGATGCACTGCAGTGAGTCCAGAAAGTGCACTGGCACTACTGGGGATGCAGTGCAGTGAGTCCAGAGAGTGCACTGGCACCAGTGGAGATGCAGTGCAGTGAGTCCAGAGAGTGCACTGGCACCACTGGGGATGCAGTGTAGTGAGTCCAGAGAGTGCACTGGCACCAGTGGGGTTGCAGTGCAGTGAGTCCAGAGAGTGCACTGGCACCAGTGGGTATGCAGTGCAGTGAGTGCAGAGAGTGCACTGGCACCACTGGGGATGCAGTGCAGTCAGTCCAGAGAGTGCAATGGCACCAGTGGGGATGCAAAGCAGTGACTCCAGAGAGTGCACTGGCACCACTGGGGATGCACTGCAGTGTCTCCAGAGAGTGCACTGGCACCAGTGGGGATGCAGTGCAGTGAGTCCAGAGAGTGCACTGGCATCACTGGGGATGCAGTGCAGTGACTCCAGAGAGTGCACTGGCACCAGTGGGGTTGCAGTGCAGTGACTCTAGAGAGTGCACTGGCACCACTGGGGATGCATTGCAGTGAGTCCAGAGAGTGCACTGGCACCAGTGGGGATGCAGTGCAGTGAGTCCTGAGAGTGCACTGGCACCAGTGGGAATGCAGTGCAGTGACTCCAGAGAGTGCACTGGCACCAGTCGGGATGCAGTGCAGTGAGTCCAGAGAGTGCACTGGCACCACTGGGGATGCACTGCAGTGAGTCCAGAGAGTGCACTGGCACCACTGGGGATGCAGTGCAGTGAGTCCAGAGAGTTCACTGGCACCAGTGGGGATGCAGTGCAGTGAGTCCAGAGAGTGCACTGTCACCAGTGGGGATGCAGTGCAGTGAGTCCAGAGAGTGCACTGGCACCACTAGGGATGCAGTGCAGTGAGTCCAGAAAGTGCACTGGCACTACTGGGGATGCAGTGCAGTGAGTCCAGAGAGTGCACTGGTACCAGTGGGGATGCAGTGCAGTGAGTCCAGAGAGTTCACTGGCACCACTGGGGATGCAGTGCAGTGACTCCAGAGAGTGCACTGGCACCAGTGGGGATGCACTGCAGTGAGTCCAGACAGTGCACTGGCACCACTGGGGATGCAGTGCAGTGACTCCATAGACTGCACTGGCACCAGTGGGGATGCAGTGCAGTGAGTGCAGAGAGTGCACTGGCACCAGTGGGGATGCAGTGCAGTGAGTCCAGAGAGTGCACTGGCTCCACTAGGGATGCAGTGTAGTGACTCCATAAAGTGCACTGGCACTACTGGGTATGCAGTGCAGTGAGTCCAGAGAGTGCACTGGCACCAGTGGGGATGCAGTGCAGTCAGTCCAGAGAGTGCACTGGCACCACTGGGGATGCAGTGCAGTGAGTCCAGAGAGTGCACTGGCACCAGTGGGGTTGCAGTGCAGTGAGTCCAGAGAGTGCACTGGCACCAGTGGGAATGCAGTGCAGTGAGTCCAGAGAGTGCACTGGCAGCAGTGGGGATGCAGTGTAGTGAGTCCAGAGAGTGCACTGGCACCAGTGGGGTTGCAGTGCAGTGAGTCCAGAGAGTGCACTGGCACCAGTGGGAATACAGTGCAGTGAGTCCAGAGAGTGCACTGGCAGCAGTGGAGATGCAGTGCAGTGAGTCCAGAGAGTGCACTGGCACCACTGGGGATGCAGTGCAGTGACTCCAGAGAGTGCACTGGCACCAGTGGGGATGCAGTGCAGTGAGTCCAGAGAGTTCACTGGCACCAGTGGGGATGCAGTGCAGTGAGTCCAGAGAGTGCACTGGCACCAGTGGGGTTGCAGTGCAGTGAGTCCAGAGAGTGCACTGGCACCAGTGGGGATGCAGTGCAGTCAGTCCAGAGAGTGCAGTGGCACCAGTGGGGATGCAAAGCAGTGACTCCAGAGAGTGCACTGGCACCAGTGGGAATGCAGTGCAGTGAGTTGAGAGAGTGCACTGGAACCAGTGGGGATGCACTGCAGTGTCTCCAGAGAGTGCACTGGCACCACTGGGGATGCAGTGCAGTGAGTCCAGAGAGTGCACTGCCACCAGTGGGGATGCCGTGCAGTGACTCCAGAGAGTGCACTGGCAGCAGTGGGGATGCAGTGCAGTGAGTCCAGAGAGTGCACTGGCACCAGTGGGGATGCAGTGCAGTGACTCCAGAGAGTGCACTGGCACCAGTGAGGATGCAGTGCAGTGAGTCTAGAGAGTGCACTGGCACCAGTGGGGATGCAGTGCAGTGAGTCCAGAAAGTGCACTGGCACCAGTGGGGATGCAGTGCAGTGACTCCAGAGAGTGCTCTGGCAGCAGTGGGGATGCAGTGCAGTGAGTCCAGAGAGTGCACTGGCACCAGTGGGGATGCAGTGCAGTGAGTCCAGAGAGTGCACTGGCACCACTGGGGATGCAGTGCAGTGAGTCCAGAGAGTGCACTGGCACCAGTGGGGATGCAGTGCAGTGAGTCCAGAGAGTTCACTGGCACCACTGGGGATGCAGTGCAGTGACTCCAGAGAGTGCACTGGCACCAGTGGGGATGCACTGCAGTGAGTCCAGAGAGTGCATTGGCACCAGTGGGGATGCAGTGCAGTGAGTCCAGAGAGTGCACTGGTACCAGTGGGGATGCAGTGCAGTGAGTTCAGAGAGTGCACTGGCACCACTGCGGATCAGTGCAGTGACTCTAGAGAATGCACTGGCACCAGTGGGGTTGGAGTGCAGTGACTGTAGAGAGTGCACTGGCACCACTGCGGATCAGTGCAGTGACTCTAGAGAGTGCACTGTCACCAGTGGGGATGCAGTGCAGTGAGTGCAGAGAGTGCACTGGCAGCAGTGGGGATGCAGTGCAGTGAGTCCAGAGAGTGCACTGGCACCACTGGGGATGCAGTGCAGTGAGTCCAGAGAGTGCACTGGAACCACTGGGGATGCAGTGCAGTGAGTCCAGAGAGTTCACGGGCACCAGTGGGGATGCAGTGCAGTGACTGCAGAGAGTGCACGGGCACCAGTGGGGATGCACTGCAGTGACTCCAGAGAGTGCATTGGCACCAGTGGGGATGCAGTGCAGTGACTCCAGAGAGTGCACTGGCACCAGTGGGGATGCAGTGCAGTGAGTCCAGAGAGTGCACTGGCACCAGTGGGGATGCAGTGCAGTGACTCCAGAGAGTGCACTGGCACCAGTGGGGATGCAGTGCAGTGAGTCCAGAGAGTGCACTGGCACCAGTGGGTATGCAGTGTAGTGAGTCCAGAGAGTTCACTGGCACCAGTGGGGTTGCAGTGTAGTGAGTCCAGAGAGTGCACTGGCACCAGTGGGGATGCAGTGCAGTGACTCCAGAGAGTGCACTGGCACCACTGGGGATGCAGTGCAGTGAGTCCAGAGAGTGCACTGGCACCAGTGGGGATGCAGTGCAGTGAGTCCAGGCAGTACACTGGCACCAGTGGGGATGCAGTGCAGTGTCTTCAGAGAGTATACTGGCACCACTGGGGATGCACTGCAGTGAGCCCAGAGAGTGCACTGGCACCAGTGGGGATGCAGTGCAGTGAGTCCAGAGAGTGCACTGGCACCAGTGGGGTTGCAGTGCAGTGAGTCCAGAGAGTGCACTGGCACCAGTGGGCATGCAGTGCAGTGACTCCAGAGAGTGCACTGGCAGCAGTGGGGTTGCAGTGCAGTGAGCCCAGAGAGTGCACTGGCACCAGTGGGGATGCAGTGCAGTGAGTCCAGAGAGTGCACTGGCACCAGTTGGGATGCAGTGCAGTGGGTCCGAAGAGTGCACTGGCACCAGTGGGGATGCAGTGCAGTGACTCCAGAGAGTGCACTTGCACCAGTGGGGATGCAGTGCAGTGAGTCCAGAGAGTGCACTGGCACCACTGGGGATGCAGTGCAGTGAGTCCAGACAGTGCACTGGCACCACTGGGGATGCAGTGCAGTGAGTCCAGAGAGTTCACTGGCACCACTTGGGATGCGGTGCAGTGACTCCAGAAAGTGCACTGGCACTACTGGGGATGCAGTGCAGTGAGTCCAGAGAGTGCACTGGCACCACTGGGGATGCAGTGCAGTGAGTCCATAGAGTGCACTGGCAGCAGTGGGGCTGCAGTGCAGTGAGTCCAGAGAGTGCACTGGCAGCAGTGGGGATGCAGTGCAGTGACTCCAGAGAGTGGACTGGCACCAGTGGGGATGCACTGCAGTGAGTCCAGAAAGTGCACTGGCACCAGTGGGGATGCAGTGCAGTGACTCCAGAGAGTGCACTGGCACCACGGGGGATGCAGTGCAGTGACTCCAGACAGTGCACTGGCACCACTGGGGATGCACTGCAGTGACTCCAGAGAGTGCATTGGCACCAGTGGGGATGCAGTGCAGTGACTCCAGAGAGTGCACTGGCACCACTGGGGATGCAGTGCAGTGAGTGCAGAGAGTGCACTGTCAGCAGTGGGGATGCAGTGCAGTCAGTCCAGAGAGTGCACTGGCACCACTGGGGATGCAGTGCAGTGAGTCCAGAGAGTTCACTGGCACCACTGGGGATGCAGTGCAGTGAGTCCAGAGAGTGCACTGGCACCACTGGGGATGCAGTGCAGTGAGTCCAGAGAGTTCACTGGCACCAGTGGGGATGCAGTGCAGTGACTCCAGAGAGTGCACTGGCACTACTGGGGATGCAGTGTAGTGAGTCCAGAGAGTGCACTGGCACCAGTGGGCATGCACTGCAGTGAGTCCAGAGAGTGCATTGGCACCAGTGGGGATGTAGTGCAGTGAGTCCAGAGAGTGCACTGGCACCACTGGGGATGCAGTGCAGTGAGTCCAGAGAGTGCACTGGCACCACTGGGGATGCAGTGCAGTGAGTCCAGAGAGTTCACTGGCACCACTAGGGATGCAGTGCAGTGACTCCAGAAAGTGCACTGGCACTACTGGGGATGCAGTGCAGTGAGTCCAGAGAGTGCACTGGCACCAGTGGGGGTGCAGTGCAGTGAGTCCAGAGAGTGCACTGGCACCAGTGGGGATGCAGTGCAGTGAGTCCAGAGAGTGCACTGGCACCAGTGGGGATGCAGTGCAGTGAGTCCTTAGATTGCACTGGCACCAGTGGGGATGCAGTGCAGTGAGTCCAGAGAGTGCACTGGCACCAGTGGGGATGCAGTGCAGTGACTCCAGAGAGTGCACTGGCACTACTGGGGATGCAGTGTAGTGAGTCCAGAGAGTGCACTGGCACCAGTGGGCATGCACTGCAGTGAGTCCAGAGAGTGCATTGGCACCAGTGGGGATGTAGTGCAGTGAGTCCAGAGAGTGCACTGGCACCACTGGGGATGCAGTGTAGTGAGTCCAGAGAGTGCACTGGCACCAGTGGGCATGCACTGCAGTGAGTCCAGAGAGTGCATTGGCACCAGTGGGGATGTAGTGCAGTGAGTCCAGAGAGTGCACTGGCACCACTGGGGATGCAGTGCAGTGAGTCCAGAGAGTGCACTGGCACCACTGGGGATGCAGTGCAGTGAGTCCAGAGAGTTCACTGGCACCACTAGGGATGCAGTGCAGTGACTCCAGAAAGTGCACTGGCACTACTGGGGATGCAGTGCAGTGAGTCCAGAGAGTGCACTGGCACCAGTGGGGGTGCAGTGCAGTGAGTCCAGAGAGTGCACTGGCACCAGTGGGGATGCAGTGCAGT
Organism: Anser brachyrhynchus; assembly: GCF_964034855.1. NCBI lineage: Eukaryota > Metazoa > Chordata > Aves > Anseriformes > Anatidae > Anser > Anser brachyrhynchus. The sequence continues at coordinate 76,751 of NW_027663529.1, read as the reverse complement.
GAGTCCAGAGAGTGCACTGGCACCAGTGGGGATGCAGTGCAGTGAGTCCTTAGATTGCACTGGCACCAGTGGGGATGCAGTGCAGTGAGTCCAGAGAGTGCACTGGCACCAGTGGGGATGCAGTGCAGTGAGTCCAGAGAGTGCACTGGCACCAGTGGGGATGCAGTGCAGTGAGTCCAGAGAGTGCATTGGCACCAGTGGGGATGCAGTGCAGTGACTCCAGAGAGTACACTGGCACCACTGGGGATGCACTGCAGTGACTCCAGAGAGTGCACTGGCACCACTGGGGATGTCGTGCAGTGAGTCCAGAGAGTGCACTGTCACCACTGGGGATGCAGTGCAGTGAGTCCAGAGAGTTCACTGGCACCACCAGGGATGCAGTGCAGTGACTCCATAAAGTGCACTGGCACCAGTGGGGATGCAGTGCAGTGAGTCCAGAGAGTGCACTGGCACCAGTGGGGATGCAGTGTAGTGAGTCCAGAGAGTGCACTGGCACCACTGGGGATGCAGTGCAGTGAGTCCAGAGAGTTCACTGGCACCAGTGGGGATGCAGTGCAGTGACTCCAGAGAGTGCACTGGCACCAGTGGGGATGCACTGCAGTGAGTCCAGACAGTGCACTGGCACCAGTGGGGATGCAGTGCAGTGAGTCCAGAGAGTGCATTGGCACCAGTGGGGATGCAGTGCAGTGAGTCCAGAGAGTGCACTGGCATCACTGGGGATGCAGTGCAGTGAGTCCAGAGAGTGCACTGGCACCACTAGGGATGCAGTGCAGTGACTCCAGAAAGTGCACTGGCACCAGTGGGGATGCAGTGCAGTGAGTCCAGAGAGTGCACTGGCACCAGTGGGGATGCAGTGCGATGAGTCGAGAGAGTGCACTGGCACCAGTGGGGATGCAGTGTAGTGAGTCCAGAGAGTGCACTGGCACCAGTGGGGTTGCAGTGCAGTGAGTCCAGAGAGTGCACTGGCACCACTGGGGATGCAGTGCAGTGAGTCCAGAGAGTGCACTGGCACCAGTGGGGATGCAGTGCAGTGAGTCCAGAGAGTGCAGTGGCACCACTGGGGATGCAGTGCAGTGACTCCAGAGAGTGCACTGGCACCAGTGGGGATGCAGTGCAGTGAGTCCAGAGAGTTCACTGGCACCAGTGGGGATGCAGTGCAGTGAGTCCAGAGAGTGCACTGGCACCAGTGGGGATGCAGTGCAGTGAGTCCAGAGAGTGCACTGGCACCAGTGGGGATGCAGTGCAGTCAGTTCAGAGAGTGCAATGGCACCAGTGGGGATGCAAAGCAGTGAGTCCAGAGAGTGCACTGGCACCAGTGAGAATGCAGTGCAGTGAGTTGAGAGAGTGCACTGGAACCAGTGGGGATGCACTGCAGTGTCTCCAGAGAGTGCACTGGCACCAGTGGGGATGCAGTGCAGTGAGTCCAGAAAGTGCACTGGCACCACTGGGGATGCAGTGCAGTGACTCCAGAGAGTGCTCCGGCAGCAGTGGGAATGCAGTGCAGTGAGTCCAGAGAGTGCACTGGTACCAGTGGGGTTGGAGTGCAGTGACTCTAGAGAGTGCACTGGCACCAGTGGGGATGCAGTGCAGTGAGTGCAGAGAGTGCACTGGCTCCAGTGGGGATGCACTGCAGTGAGTCCAGACAGTGCACTGGCACTAGTGGGGATGCAGTGCAGTGACTCCAGAGAGTACACTGGCACCAGTGGGGATGGAGTGCAGTGAGTCCAGAGAGTGCACTGGCACCACTGGGGATGCAGTGCAGTGAGTCCAGAGAGTGCACTGGCACCACTAGGGATGCAGTGCAGTGACTCCAGAAAGTGCACTGGCACTACTGGGGATGCAGTGCAGTGAGTCCAGAGAGTGCACTGGCACCAGTGGGGATGCAGTGCAGTGAGTCCAGAGAGTGCACTGGCACCACTGGGGATGCAGTGCAATGAGTCCAGAGAGTGCACTGGCACCAGTGGGGATGCAGTGCATTGAGTCCAGAGAGTTCACTGGCACCAGTGGGGATGCAGTGCAGTGAGTCCAGAGAGTGCACTGGCACCAGTGGGGTTGCAGTGCAGTGAGTCCAGAGAGTGCACTGGCACCAGTGGGGATGCAGTGCAGTCAGTCCAGGGAGTACAATGGCACCAGTGGGGATGCAAAGCAGTGAGTCCAGAGAGTGCACTGGCACCAGTGGGAATGCAGTGCAGTGAGTTGAGAGAGTGCACTGGAACCAGTGGGGATGCACTGCAGTGTCTCCAGAGAGTGCACTGGCACCAGTGGGGATGCAGTGCAGTGAGTCCAGAGAGTGCATTGGCACCAGTGGGAATGCAGTGCAGTGACTCCAGAGAGTGCACTGGCACCACTGGGGATGCAGTGCAGTGAGTCCAGAGAGTGCACTGGCACCAGTGGGGATGCAGTGCAGTGACTCCAGAGAGTGCACTGGCAGCAGTGGGGATGCAGTGCAGTGAGTCTAGAGAGTGCACTGGCACCACTGGGGATGCAGTGCAGTGAGTCCAGAGAGTGCACTGGCACCAGTGGGGATGCAGTGCAGTGACTCCAGACAGTGCACTGGCACCAGTGGGGATGCAGTGCAGTGAGTCCAGAGAGTGCACTGGTACCAGTGGGGTTGGAGTGCAGTGACTCTAGAGAGTGCACTGGCACCAGTGGGGATGCAGTGCAGTGACTCCAGAGAGTGCACTGGCACCACTGGGGATGCAGTGCAGTGAGTCCAGAGAGTGCATTGGCACCACTGGGGATGCAGTGCAGTGAGTCCAGAGAGTGCACTGGCACCAGTGGGGATGCAGTGCAGTGAGTCCAGAGAGTGCACTGGCACCACTGGGGATGCAGTGCAGTGAGTCCAGAGAGTGCACTGGCACCACTGGGGATGCAGTGCAGTGACTCCAGAGAGTGCACTGGCAGCAGTGGGGATGCAGTGCAGTGAGTCCAGAGAGTGCACTGGCACCAGTGGGGATGCAGGGCAGTGAGTCCAGGGAGTGCACTGGTAGCAGTGGGGATGCAGTGCAGTGAGTCCAGAGAGTTCACTGGCACCAGTGGGGATGCAGTACAGTGACTCCAGAGAGTGCACTGGCACCAGTGGGGATGCAGTGCAGTGAGTCCAGAGAGTTCACTGGCACTACTGGGGATGCAGTGCAGTGAGTCCAGAGAGTGCACTGGCACCAGTGGGGATGCAGTGCAGTGAGTCCTTATAGTGCACTGGCACCAGTGGTGATGCAGTGCAGTGACTCCAGAGAGTGCACTGGCACCAGTGGGGATGCAGTGTAGTGAGTCCAGAGAGTTCACTGGCACCAGTGGGGTTGCAGTGCAGTGAATCCAGAGAGTGCACTGGCACCAGTGGGGATGCAGTGCAGTGAGTCCAGGCAGTTCACTGGCACCAGTGGGGATGCAGTGCAGTGAGTCCAGGCAGTTCACTGGCACCAGTGGGGATGCAGTGCAGTGTCTCCAGAGAGTATAGTGGCACCAGTGGGGATGCAGTGCAGTGACTCCAGAGAGTGCACTGGCACCAGTGGGGATGCAGTGCAGTGAGTCCAGAGAGTGCACTGGCACCAGTGGGGTTGCAGTGCAGTGAGTCCAGAGAGTGCACTGGCACCAGTGGGGATGCAGTGCAGTGAGTCCAGAGAGTGCACTGGCACCACTGGGGATGCAGTGCAGTGACTCCAGAGAGTGCACTGGCACCAGTGGGGATGCAGTGCAGTGAGTCCAGAGAGTGCACTGGCACCAGTGGGGATGCACTGCAGTGAGTCCAGAGAGTGCACTGGCACCAGTGGGGATGCAGTGCAGTGAGTCCAGAGAGTGCACTGGCACCAGTGGGCATGCAGTGCAGTGAGTCCTTAGATTGCACTGGCACCAGTGGGGATGCAGTGCAGTGAGTCCAGAGAGTGCACTGGCACCAGTGGGGTTCGAGTGCAGTGACTCCAGAGAGTGCACTGGCACCACTGGGGATGCACTGCAGTGACTCCAGAGAGTGCACTGGCACCAGTGGGGATGCCGTGCAGTGAGTCCAGAGAGTGCACTGTCACCAGTGGGGATGCAGTGCAGTGAGTCCAGAGAGTTCACTAGCACCACCAGGGATGCAGTGCAGTGACTCCAGAAAGTGCACTGGCACTACTGGGGATGCAGTGCAGTGAGTCCAGAGAGTTCACTGGCACCAGTGGGGATGCAGTGCAGTGAGTCCAGAGAGTTCACTGGCACCAGTGGGGATGCAGTGCAGTGAGTCCAGAGAGTGCACTGGCACCACTGGGGATGCAGTGCAGTGAGTCCAGAGAGTGCACTGGCAGCAGTGGGGCTGCAGTGCAGTGAGTCCAGAGAGTGCATTGGCACCAGTGGGGATGCAGTGCAGTGAGTCCAGAGAGTTCACTGGCACCAGTGGGGATGCAGTGCAGTGAGTCCAGAGAGTGCACTGGCACCAGTGGGGTTGCAGTGCAGTGAGTCCAGAGAGTGCACTGGCACCAGTGGGGATGCAGTGCAGTCAGTCCAGAGAGTGCAATGGAACCAGTGGGGATGCAAAGCAGTGAGTCCAGAGAGTGCACTGGCACCAGTGGGAATGCAGTGCAGTGAGTTGAGAGAGTGCACTGGAACCAGTGGGGATGCACTGCAGTGTCTCCAGAGAGTGCACTGGCACCAGTGGGGATGCAGTGCAGTGAGTCCAGAGAGTGCATTGGCACCAGTGGGAATGCAGTGCAGTGACTCCAGAGAGTTCACTGGCACCACTGGGGATGCAGTGCAGTGAGTCCAGAGAGTGCACTGGCACCACTGGGGATGCAGTGCAGTGAGTCCAGAGAGTTCACTGGCACCAGTGGGGATGCAGTGCAGTGACTCCAGAGAGTGCACTGGCACTACTGGGGATGCAGTGTAGTGAGTCCAGAGAGTGCACTGGCACCAGTGGGCATGCACTGCACTGAGTCCAGAGAGTGCATTGGCACCAGTGGGGATGTAGTGCAGTGAGTCCAGAGAGTGCACTGGCACCACTGGGGATGCAGTGCAGTGAGTCCAGAGAGTGCACTGGCACCACTGGGGATGCAGTGCAGTGAGTCCAGAGAGTTCACTGGCACCACTAGGGATGCAGTGCAGTGACTCCAGAAAGTGCACTGGCACTACTGGGGATGCAGTGCAGTGAGTCCAGAGAGTGCACTGGCACCAGTGGGGGTGCAGTGCAGTGAGTCCAGAGAGTGCACTGGCACCAGTGGGGATGCAGTGCAGTGAGTCCAGAGAGTGCACTGGCACCAGTGGGGATGCAGTGCAGTGAGTCCTTAGATTGCACTGGCACCAGTGGGGATGCAGTGCAGTGAGTCCAGAGAGTGCACTGGCACCAGTGGGGATGCAGTGCAGTGAGTCCAGAGAGTGCACTGGCACCAGTGGGGATGCAGTGCAGTGAGTCCAGAGAGTGCATTGGCACCAGTGGGGATGCAGTGCAGTGACTCCAGAGAGTACACTGGCACCACTGGGGATGCACTGCAGTGACTCCAGAGAGTGCACTGGCACCACTGGGGATGTCGTGCAGTGACTCCAGAGAGTGCACTGTCACCAGTGGGGTTGCAGTGCAGTGAGTCCAGAGAGTGCACTGGCACCAGTGGGGATGCAGTGCAGTGAGTCCAGAGAGTGCACTGGCACCAGTGGGGATGCAGTGCAGTGAGTCCAGGCAGTTCACTGGCACCAGTGGGGATGCAGTGCAGTGAGTCCAGGCAGTTCACTGGCACCAGTGGGGATGCAGTGCAGTGTCTCCAGAGAGTATAGTGGCAGCAGTGGGGATGCAGTGCAGTGACTCCAGAGAGTGCACTGGCACCAGTGGGGATGCAGTGCAGTGAGTCCAGAGAGTGCACTGGCACCAGTGGGGTTGCAGTGCAGTGAGTCCAGAGAGTGCACTGGCACCAGTGGGGATGCAGTGCAGTGAGTCCAGAGAGTGCACTGGCACCACTGGGGATGCAGTGCAGTGACTCCAGAGAGTGCACTGGCACCAGTGGGGATGCAGTGCAGTGAGTCCAGAGAGTGCACTGGCACCAGTGGGGATGCACTGCAGTGAGTCCAGAGAGTGCACTGGCACCAGTGGGGATGCAGTGCAGTGAGTCCAGAGAGTGCACTGGCACCAGTGGGCATGCAGTGCAGTGAGTCCTTAGATTGCACTGGCACCAGTGGGGATGCAGTGCAGTGAGTCCAGAGAGTGCACTGGCACCAGTGGGGTTCGAGTGCAGTGACTCCAGAGAGTGCACTGGCACCACTGGGGATGCACTGCAGTGACTCCAGAGAGTGCACTGGCACCAGTGGGGATGCCGTGCAGTGAGTCCAGAGAGTGCACTGTCACCAGTGGGGATGCAGTGCAGTGAGTCCAGAGAGTTCACTAGCACCACCAGGGATGCAGTGCAGTGACTCCAGAAAGTGCACTGGCACTACTGGGGATGCAGTGCAGTGAGTCCAGAGAGTTCACTGGCACCAGTGGGGATGCAGTGCAGTGAGTCCAGAGAGTTCACTGGCACCAGTGGGGATGCAGTGCAGTGAGTCCAGAGAGTGCACTGGCACCACTGGGGATGCAGTGCAGTGAGTCCAGAGAGTGCACTGGCAGCAGTGGGGCTGCAGTGCAGTGAGTCCAGAGAGTGCATTGGCACCAGTGGGGATGCAGTGCAGTGAGTCCAGAGAGTTCACTGGCACCAGTGGGGATGCAGTGCAGTGAGTCCAGAGAGTGCACTGGCACCTGTGGGGTTGCAGTGCAGTGAGTCCAGAGAGTGCACTGGCACCAGTGGGGATGCAGTGCAGTCAGTCCAGAGAGTGCATTGGCACCAGTGGGGATGCAAAGCAGTGAGTCCAGAGAGTGCACTGGCACCAGTGGGAATGCAGTGCAGTGAGTTGAGAGAGTGCACTGGAACCAGTGGGGATGCACTGCAGTGTCTCCAGAGAGTGCACTGGCACCAGTGGGGATGCAGTGCAGTGAGTCCAGAGAGTGCATTGGCACCAGTGGGAATGCAGTGCAGTGACTCCAGAGAGTTCACTGGCACCACTGGGGATGCAGTGCAGTGAGTCCAGAGAGTGCACTGGCACCACTGGGGATGCAGTGCAGTGAGTCCAGAGAGTTCACTGGCACCAGTGGGGATGCAGTGCAGTGACTCCAGAGAGTGCACTGGCACTACTGGGGATGCAGTGTAGTGAGTCCAGAGAGTGCACTGGCACCAGTGGGCATGCACTGCAGTGAGTCCAGAGAGTGCATTGGCACCAGTGGGGATGTAGTGCAGTGAGTCCAGAGAGTGCACTGGCACCACTGGGGATGCAGTGCAGTGAGTCCAGAGAGTGCACTGGCACCACTGGGGATGCAGTGCAGTGAGTCCAGAGAGTTCACTGGCACCACTAGGGATGCAGTGCAGTGACTCCAGAAAGTGCACTGGCACTACTGGGGATGCAGTGCAGTGAGTCCAGAGAGTGCACTGGCACCAGTGGGGGTGCAGTGCAGTGAGTCCAGAGAGTGCACTGGCACCAGTGGGGATGCAGTGCAGTGAGTCCAGAGAGTGCACTGGCACCAGTGGGGATGCAGTGCAGTGAGTCCTTAGATTGCACTGGCACCAGTGGGGATGCAGTGCAGTGAGTCCAGAGAGTGCACTGGCACCAGTGGGGATGCAGTGCAGTGAGTCCAGAGAGTGCACTGGCACCAGTGGGGATGCAGTGCAGTGAGTCCAGAGAGTGCATTGGCACCAGTGGGGATGCAGTGCAGTGACTCCAGAGAGTACACTGGCACCACTGGGGATGCACTGCAGTGACTCCAGAGAGTGCACTGGCACCACTGGGGATGTCGTGCAGTGAGTCCAGAGAGTGCACTGTCACCACTGGGGATGCAGTGCAGTGAGTCCAGAGAGTTCACTGGCACCACCAGGGATGCAGTGCAGTGACTCCATAAAGTGCACTGGCACCAGAGGGGATGCAGTGCAGTGAGTCCAGAGAGTGCACTGGCACCAGTGGGGATGCAGTGTAGTGAGTCCAGAGAGTGCACTGGCACCACTGGGGATGCAGTGCAGTGAGTCCAGAGAGTTCACTGGCACCAGTGGGGATGCAGTGCAGTGACTCCAGAGAGTGCACTGGCACCAGTGGGGATGCACTGCAGTGAGTCCAGACAGTGCACTGGCACCAGTGGGGATGCAGTGCAGTGAGTCCAGAGAGTGCATTGGCACCAGTGGGGATGCAGTGCAGTGAGTCCAGAGAGTGCACTGGCATCACTGGGGATGCAGTGCAGTGAGTCCAGAGAGTGCACTGGCACCACTAGGGATGCAGTGCAGTGACTCCAGAAAGTGCACTGGCACCAGTGGGGATGCAGTGCAGTGAGTCCAGAGAGTGCACTGGCACCAGTGGGGATGCAGTGCGATGAGTCGAGAGAGTGCACTGGCACCAGTGGGGATGCAGTGTAGTGAGTCCAGAGAGTGCAGTGGCACCACTGGGGATGCAGTGCAGTGACTCCAGAGAGTGCACTGGCACCAGTGGGGATGCAGTGCAGTGAGTCCAGAGAGTTCACTGGCACCAGTGGGGATGCAGTGCAGTGAGTCCAGAGAGTGCACTGGCACCAGTGGGGATGCAGTGCAGTGAGTCCAGAGAGTGCACTGGCACCAGTGGGGATGCAGTGCAGTCAGTTCAGAGAGTGCAATGGCACCAGTGGGGATGCAAAGCAGTGAGTCCAGAGAGTGCACTGGCACCAGTGAGAATGCAGTGCAGTGAGTTGAGAGAGTGCACTGGAACCAGTGGGGATGCACTGCAGTGTCTCCAGAGAGTGCACTGGCACCAGTGGGGATGCAGTGCAGTGAGTCCAGAGAGTGCACTGGCACCACTGGGGATGCAGTGCAGTGACTCCAGAGAGTGCTCTGGCAGCAGTGGGAATGCAGTGCAGTGAGTCCAGAGAGTGCACTGGTACCAGTGGGGTTGGAGTGCAGTGACTCTAGAGAGTGCACTGGCACCAGTGGGGATGCAGTGCAGTGAGTGCAGAGAGTGCACTGGCTCCAGTGGGGATGCACTGCAGTGAGTCCAGACAGTGCACTGGCACTAGTGGGGATGCAGTGCAGTGACTCCAGAGAGTACACTGGCACCAGTGGGGATGGAGTGCAGTGAGTCCAGAGAGTGCACTGGCACCACTGGGGATGCAGTGCAGTGAGTCCAGAGAGTGCACTGGCACCACTAGGGATGCAGTGCAGTGACTCCAGAAAGTGCACTGGCACTACTGGGGATGCAGTGCAGTGAGTCCAGAGAGTGCACTGGCACCAGTGGGGATGCAGTGCAGTGAGTCCAGAGAGTGCACTGGCACCACTGGGGATGCAGTGCAATGAGTCCAGAGAGTGCACTGGCACCAGTGGGGATGCAGTGCAGTGAGTCCAGAGAGTTCACTGGCACCAGTGGGGATGCAGTGCAGTGAGTCCAGAGAGTGCACTGGCACCAGTGGGGTTGCAGTGCAGTGAGTCCAGAGAGTGCACTGGCACCAGTGGGGATGCAGTGCAGTCAGTCCAGGGAGTGCAATGGCACCAGTGGGGATGCAAAGCAGTGAGTCCAGAGAGTGCACTGGCACCAGTGGGAATGCAGTGCAGTGAGTTGAGAGAGTGCACTGGAACCAGTGGGGATGCACTGCAGTGTCTCCAGAGAGTGCACTGGCACCAGTGGGGATGCAGTGCAGTGAGTCCAGAGAGTGCATTGGCACCAGTGGGAATGCAGTGCAGTGACTCCAGAGAGTGCACTGGCACCACTGGGGATGCAGTGCAGTGAGTCCAGAGAGTGCACTGGCACCAGTGGGGATGCAGTGCAGTGACTCCAGAGAGTGCACTGGCAGCAGTGGGGATGCAGTGCACTGAGTCTAGAGAGTGCACTGGCACCAGTGGGGATGCAGTGCAGTGAGTCCAGAGAGTGCACTGGCACCAGTGGGGATGCAGTGCAGTGACTCCAGACAGTGCACTGGCACCAGTGGGGATGCAGTGCAGTGAGTCCAGAGAGTGCACTGGTACCAGTGGTGTTGGAGTGCAGTGACTCTAGAGAGTGCACTGGCACCAGTGGGGATGCAGTGCAGTGACTCCAGAGAGTGCACTGGCACCACTGGGGATGCAGTGCAGTGAGTCCAGAGAGTGCATTGGCACCACTGGGGATGCAGTGCAGTGAGTCCAGAGAGTGCACTGGCACCAGTGGGGATGCAGTGCAGTGACTCCAGAGAGTGCACTGGCACCACTGGGGATGCAGTGCAGTGAGTCCAGAGAGTGCACTGGCACCACTGGGGATGCAGTGCAGTGACTCCAGAGAGTGCACTGGCAGCAGTGGGGATGCAGTGCAGTGAGTCCAGAGAGTGCACTGGCACCAGTGGGGATGCAGGGCAGTGAGTCCAGGGAGTGCACTGGTAGCAGTGGGGATGCAGTGCAGTGAGTCCAGAGAGTTCACTGGCACCAGTGGGGATGCAGTACAGTGACTCCAGAGAGTGCACTGGCACCAGTGGGGATGCAGTGCAGTGAGTCCAGAGAGTTCACTGGCACTACTGGGGATGCAGTGCAGTGAGTCCAGAGAGTGCACTGGCACCAGTGGGGATGCAGTGCAGTGAGTCCTTATAGTGCACTGGCACCAGTGGTGATGCAGTGCAGTGACTCCAGAGAGTGCACTGGCACCAGTGGGGATGCAGTGTAGTGAGTCCAGAGAGTTCACTGGCACCAGTGGGGTTGCAGTGCAGTGAATCCAGAGAGTGCACTGGCACCAGTGGGGATGCAGTGCAGTGAGTCCAGGCAGTTCACTGGCACCAGTGGGGATGCAGTGCAGTGAGTCCAGGCAGTTCACTGGCACCAGTGGGGATGCAGTGCAGTGTCTCCAGAGAGTATAGTGGCACCAGTGGGGATGCAGTGCAGTGACTCCAGAGAGTGCACTGGCACCAGTGGGGATGCAGTGCAGTGAGTCCAGAGAGTGCACTGGCACCAGTGGGGTTGCAGTGCAGTGAGTCCAGAGAGTGCACTGGCACCAGTGGGGATGCAGTGCAGTGAGTCCAGAGAGTGCACTGGCACCACTGGGGATGCAGTGCAGTGACTCCAGAGAGTGCACTGGCACCAGTGGGGATGCAGTGCAGTGAGTCCAGAGAGTGCACTGGCACCAGTGGGGATGCACTGCAGTGAGTCCAGAGAGTGCACTGGCACCAGTGGGGATGCAGTGCAGTGAGTCCAGAGAGTGCACTGGCACCAGTGGGCATGCAGTGCAGTGAGTCCTTAGATTGCACTGGCACCAGTGGGGATGCAGTGCAGTGAGTCCAGAGAGTGCACTGGCACCAGTGGGGTTCGAGTGCAGTGACTCCAGAGAGTGCACTGGCACCAGTGGGGATGCCGTGCAGTGAGTCCAGAGAGTGCACTGTCACCAGTGGGGATGCAGTGCAGTGAGTCCAGAGAGTTCACTAGCACCACCAGGGATGCAGTGCAGTGACTCCAGAAAGTGCACTGGCACTACTGGGGATGCAGTGCAGTGAGTCCAGAGAGTTCACTGGCACCAGTGGGGATGCAGTGCAGTGAGTCCAGAGAGTTCACTGGCACCAGTGGGGATGCAGTGCAGTGAGTCCAGAGAGTGCACTGGCACCACTGGGGATGCAGTGCAGTGAGTCCAGAGAGTGCACTGGCAGCAGTGGGGCTGCAGTGCAGTGAGTCCAGAGAGTGCATTGGCACCAGTGGGGATGCAGTGCATTGAGTCCAGAGAGTTCACTAGCACCAGTGGGGATGCAGTGCAGTGAGTCCAGAGAGTGCACTGGCACCAGTGGGGTTGCAGTGCAGTGAGTCCAGAGAGTGCACTGGCACCAGTGGGGATGCAGTGCAGTCAGTCCAGGGAGTGCAATGGCACCAGTGGGGATGCAAAGCAGTGAGTCCAGAGAGTGCACTGGCACCAGTGGGAATGCAGTGCAGTGAGTTGAGAGAGTGCACTGGAACCAGTGGGGATGCACTGCAGTGTCTCCAGAGAGTGCACTGGCACCAGTGGGGATGCAGTGCAGTGAGTCCAGAGAGTGCATTGGCACCAGTGGGAATGCAGTGCAGTGACTCCAGAGAGTGCACTGGCACCACTGGGGATGCAGTGCAGTGAGTCCAGAGAGTGCACTGGCACCAGTGGGGATGCAGTGCAGTGACTCCAGAGAGTGCACTGGCAGCAGTGGGGATGCAGTGCAGTGAGTCTAGAGAGTGCACTGGCACCAGTGGGGATGCAGTGCAGTGAGTCCAGAGAGTGCACTGGCACCAGTGGGGATGCAGTGCAGTGAGTCCAGAGAGTGCACTGGCACCACTGGGGATGCAGTGCAGTGAGTCCAGAGAGTGCACTGGTACCAGTGGGGTTGGAGTGCAGTGACTCTAGAGAGTGCACTGGCACCAGTGGGGATGCAGTGCAGTGACTCCAGAGAGTGCACAGGCACCACTGGGGATGCAGTGCAGTGAGTCCAGAGAGTGCATTGGCACCACTGGGGATGCAGTGCAGTGAGTCCAGAGAGTGCACTGGCACCAGTGGGGATGCAGTGCAGTGACTCCAGAGAGTGCACTGGCACCACTGGGGATGCAGTGCAGTGAGTCCAGAGAGTGCACTGGCACCACTGGGGATGCAGTGCAGTGACTCCAGAGAGTGCACTGGCAGCAGTGGGGATGCAGTGCAGTGAGTCCAGAGAGTGCACTGGCACCAGTGGGGATGCAGGGCAGTGAGTCCTTGGAGTGCACTGGTAGCAGTGGGGATGCAGTGCAGTGAGTCCAGAGAGTTCACTGGCACCAGTGGGGATGCAGTCCAGTGACTCCAGAGAGTGCACTGGCACCAGTGGGGATGCAGTGCAGTGAGTCCAGAGAGTTCACTGGCACTACTGGGGATGCAGTGCAGTGAGTCCACAGAGTGCACTGGCACCAGTGGGGATGCAGTGCAGTGAGTCCTTATAGTGCACTGGCACCAGTGGGGATGCAGTGCAGTGACTCCAGAGAGTGCACTGGCACCAGTGGGGATGCAGTGTAGTGAGTCCAGAGAGTTCACTGGCACCAGTGGGGTTGCAGTGCAGTGAATCCAGAGAGTGCACTGGCACCAGTGGGGATGCAGTGCAGTGAGTTCAGGCAGTTCACTGGCACCAGTGGGGATGCAGTGCAGTGAGTCCAGGCAGTTCACTGGCACCAGTGGGGATGCAGTGCAGTGTCTCCAGAGAGTATAGTGGCACCAGTGGGGATGCAGTGCAGTGACTCCAGAGAGTGCACTGGCACCAGTGGGGATGCAGTGCAGTGAGTCCAGAGAGTGCACTGGCACCAGTGGGGTTGCAGTGCAGTGAGTCCAGAGAGTGCACTGGCACCAGTGGGGATGCAGTGCAGTGAGTCCAGAGAGTGCACTGGCACCACTGGGGATGCAGTGCAGTGACTCCAGAGAGTGCACTGGCACCAGTGGGGATGCAGTGCAGTGAGTCCAGAGAGTGCACTGGCACCAGTGGGGATGCACTACAGTGAGTCCAGAGAGTGCACTGGCACCAGTGGGGATGCAGTGCAGTGAGTCCAGAGAGTGCACTGGCACCAGTGGGCATGCAGTGCAGTGAGTCCTTAGATTGCACTGGCACCAGTGGGGATGCAGTGCAGTGAGTCCAGAGAGTGCACTGGCACCAGTGGGGATGCAGTGCAGTGACTCCAGAGAGTGCACTGGCACCACTGGGGATGCACTGCAGTGAGTCCAGAGAGTGCACTGGCACCAGTGGGGATGCCGTGCAGTGAGTCCAGAGAGTGCACTGTCACCAGTGGGGATGCAGTGCAGTGAGTCCAGAGAGTTCACTGGCACCAGTGGGGATGCAGTGCAGTGAGTCCAGAGAGTTCACTGGCACCAGTGGGGATGCAGTGCAGTGAGTCCAGAGAGTTCACTGGCACCAGTGGGGATGCAGTGCAGTGAGTCCAGAGAGTGCACTGGCACCAGTGGGGATGCAGTGCAGTGAGTCCAGAGAGTGCACTGGTAGCAGTGGGGCTGCAGTGCAGTGAGTCCAGAGAGTGCATTGGCACCAGTGGGGATGCAGTGCAGTGAGTCCAGAGAGTGCACTGGCACCAGTGGGGATGCAGTGTAGTGACTCCAGAGAGTGCACTGGCAACAGTGGGGTTGCAGTGCAGTGACGCCAGAGAGTGCACTGGCACCAGTGGGTAGGCAGTGCAGTGAGTCCAGAGAGTGCACTGGCACCAGTGGGGATGCAGTGCAGTGAGTCCAGAGAGTGCACAGGCACCAGTGGGGATGCAGTGCAGTGAGTCCAGAGAGTGCACTGGCACCAGTGGGAATGCAGTGCAGTGAGCCCAGAGAGTGCACTAGCACCACTGGGGATGCACTGCAGTGTCTCCGGAGAATGCACTGGCACCACTGGGGATGCAGTGCAGTGAGTCCAGAGAGTGCACTGGCACCACTGGGGATGCAGTGCAGTGAGTCCAGAGAGTGCACTGGCACCAGTGGGGATGCACTGCAGTGACTCCAGAGAGTGCACTGGCACCAGTGGGGATGCAGTGCAGTGAGTCCAGAGAGTGCACTGACTCCACTGAGGATCAGTGCAGTGACTCTGTTAGCGTTGCAACCACATAACCACCAAGTGATTATATGAAGGTGCTTTATTCAGCGCTGGAAGCCGGGGCAGGTGCCCAAATCTGGCTTCAAGTCCCGTTACTTCCCAGCCGTTATTTATACATACAATATTGCGTCAGGTATACATATTCATTACAGGTTGCAACATCAGCCTCGCTTTTCATTCTAATTAGCTCCCCTCCCCTTTGCACATGCGTGGCGCACTCTGGTGGTCGTCCAGGTGGTCGTCCAGATGAAGTAAGGAGTCTTCCTCTCCGCTAAACTCTTTCACCTTTCTCACTCGACGCATGCTCCCTCCGCTCCTTGGTTCTGCTTCAACTCATTTCATCATCTCCAGGCCCTTATCCAAGGTCAGGTTGTACCTGTTCCCTCCCAGGGTTCCCCTTCAACGATTCCTTTAAATGTTCAATGTACTCCCTAGGTTTCCAGTATACATAGATTACTTGATAATGTAAGTACATTTAATAATATTTAATTATACCATATGATCCATCACCTGAGAAACATTAATAGAACATCCATTCGATTCTCCCCAACACTAACATTTCCCCCCTTTGAAAATACTTCACTCATACCAAGAGCAAGTATTTTCATTACTATTAAAACATAATTATATACATCCTGTTTACCGGTAACATGCATATTCGGGTTCGGTTCAGGAGACTCATAAGGTTTTCCATACATGATTTCATAGGGACTTACTGACATCCCACTTCTTGGCTGGCTTTATTCTAATTCTTAGCAAAGCTATCGGTAAGGCCTGTGGCCACTGTATCTTAGCCTCCTGACAGATTTTGCTTAATTGTCCTTTTAAAGTTTGGTTCATCCTCTCTACTTGACCACTAGCTTGAGGCCTCCATGGGGTATGTAAGTTCCAGGTAATTCCTAGTAACCTACTAACCTCCTTAACCACATTGGCAATGAAATGTGGTCCCCTGTCTGAAGAAATACCCAATGGTACACCAAATCTAGGGACTATTTCCCGTAGTAACCATTTTACCGTTTCTTTAGCTTGGTTGGTTCGACAGGGAAGGGCCTCTGGCCATCCTGAAAAAGTATCAACCCCTACCAATAGGTATTTATAACCTCTTGCTTTAGGCAGTTCCACGAAATCTATTTGCCAGTAATCTCCAGGCTCTATTCCAGCTCTAGTTCTCCCCATCTCAGCATGTTTCCTTGCTACCGGGTTATTCTTTAAGCAAAGCTCACATTTTGACATTACTGACTTTGCCATTGTTAACATGTGTACCGAGATGACACCTCGTTTCAAATAGGTCACCATTGCTTCTGCACCCCAGTGACATTCATTATGTTTTATTTGTAAGATTTCTCGCATTACTATAGGAGGCATTATAAGTTGTCCTGTCGCAGTCACATACCAGCCGTCAGGATTCTTCTGGGCCTTCATCAAATTTGCAAGTCTCTCATCTTCTGCTGAATACTTTGGGTTTTTAGGTAATTTAAAACAAGAGAGGCCTACCTTCGATGGAATTAGAGCCATTACTTTCCGTACTTCACGCGCGACCTTCCGGGCCGTCAAATCTGCCAATCTGTTACCTTCTGCAATCTCTGACATCCCTCCTTGATGAGCTTTACAATGCATTATGGCCACCTGTTGGGGTTTCTGTACAGCTGTTATTAATTTCAATATTTCTTCCTGATATTTTATATTAGTCCCTTATGAGGATAGCATTCCCCTTTCTTTCCATAATGCCCCATGTACGTGGACTACCCCGAATGCATATTTTGAATCTGTCCAAATATTCACATTCTTACCCTCGCTTAGTTCCAGGGCCCGCGTCAGGGCGACTATTTCTGCTCGTTGGGCTGAAGTCCCCGGAGGTAGGGAATTTGCCTCGATCACTACCTTTGATGTAGTTACTGCGTATCCTGCATAACGAGTCCCATTTTCCACGAAGCTGCTTCCATCCGTGAAAAGTTCCCAATCTGGTCTCTCCAGAGGCTGATCTTTTAAGTCTGTTCTGCTGGCATAGTTATGTTCGATGATCTCCACGCAATCATGACTGAGGTCTCCTTCCTCCGCAGTTGTTCCTAGAAACACTGCTGGGTTCAATAGGTTAGTAGTTCTTAAGATTCATTTGGCTGGGCGATAGCCAATGGCCCCCCTTTTGCCTGTATTAAAAGGACTGTGGCTGCCACGGCCCTTAAACACGAGGGCCATCCGGCGCTTACCGCATCCAATTGTTTAGAAAAATACCCCACAGGTCTTTTCCAGCTCCCAAGTCGCTGGGTCAGTACTCCTAATGCCAATCGTTGTCTCTCATGCACAAACAGCTGAAAGTCCTTTGATAAGTCTGGCAAGCCCAAGGCAGGCGCCTTTATCAGGGCTTCTTTTAATTTCTTAAAGGCCTCTTGTTGTGGCTTTCCCCAGGTAAATGTACAGGCCTTTTGGGTTTCATAGAGGGGCTTTGCTATGAGTCCATAGTCTATTACCCACAATCTACACCACCCGGCCATACCTAGGAAAGCCCGTAGTTCGTGCAGATTTCGCGGCTCGGGGATTTCACAAATAGCTTGTATTCGGTTAACTCCCAATTTTCTTTGTCCTTGAGAAATTTCACATCCCAAATAAATTACTGTTGTGCACGCGATTTGTGCCTTTTGTTTAGAAACCTTGTACCCATTTAGTCCCAATTGATTCAAAATATCAACAGTTACCTGAATACATTCTGACTCTCCTTTGGTAGCTATTAATATATATCGTCCACATATTGTAACAGCAGGTATCGATCCTTTGGTACCTGAATTTGTCCTTGGTTAATCCAGTCTTCTATTTCTTTAGCTAGTTGACTGCCGAAGAGGGTCGGGCTATTCTTGAATCCTTGAGGCAACCTTGTCCAGGTTAGTTGCATCTTTCGTCCGTTCCGTGGATTTTCCCATTCAAAAGCAAAAAGCTTTCTACTTTCCTTGTCAATGGGTATGCAGAAGAAGGCATCTTTTAAATCAATTACAGTAAACCACTTATATTTTCCTTTTACAGATGTTAACAATGTATAAGGATTAGCCACCACTGGGTGAATATCTTTTGTTATTTCGTTTATTGCCCTAAGGTCCTGCACTAGCCTGTATTCCCCATTAGGTTTCTTTACTGGGAAAATTGGGGTATTATATTCAGATTTGCATTCCTCCAGAATGTGGTGGCTAAGAAATTTATCTATAATCTTTACTATTCCTAGCCTAGCTTCTAGCTTCAATGGGTACTGTTTAATCCGTACCGGTCGGGCCCCTTCCTTAAGTTCAATTTTTACTGGCTGGGCTAGTTTTGATTTTCCAGGCACGTCTGTTTCCCAGACAGCAGGCATTACTGCATTTTCTACCTCTTTTGGTATATGAGGAACAGCCTTCTCTTTAATCATTAATATTTGTCCCACTTTTGATTCCGGGATTTTCATAATCAATTCTCCATCTTCAAACATTATGGTAGCGTTTAGTTTAGTTAGCAAATCCCGTCCCAAAAGAGGAATAGGGCACTCAGGTACATATAAAAATTCATGCGTAATTTCTTTGCCTCCAAACCGTAAATCAAGGGGTTGTAAGAACGGCCGTATTTCCTCCTTCCCGGTGACACCTACAATAGTAGTCTTCTTTTCCCCTATTTTACCACTTAATCTATTGAGCACTGAATATGTGGCCCCTGTATCAATTAGAAATTTTACTTCCTTATTTCCTATTTGAATTTTTATCAAGGGCTCTTTAGTTTCTTTCAATCTCTCTAAAAGGCGGAAGGTGATTCCGCTTTTTCTTGCCTGACATTATACAATTTTGACCAATTTATGGTCCGGGGCATGGCATTCTGTACCCCGATTTGTACCCAATCTTGATATCTCTTCAGCCTCCTTATTCCATCCCCTGTGTTATAATCCCATTGGGGATCCTCGGTGGGGAAGTTTTGATCTAGATTTCCAAGCACTAATCCATTACGTATATCTTCTCGGGCTCTCTCTCTGGCTGCCCGTAATACCATGTCCTTTTCTGTTGAATCCATCAAAGTATCCAGGATCACCTGGAGATCATCCCAATCGGGATTTTGGGTTTTAATTATCATTTTCATTATCCTAGCTACTTTATCTGGGTTTTCCCTGTAGGTGCCAGCTGCTTGCTTCCATATCATTAAATCCCCAGCTGAAAAAGGCACCTTGACATATACCGGTCCTTCTGTCCCCACTGCTTGCCTGAGGGGAGCGATTATTTTCCTTCCCTCTTCATTTATAGTTTCCCCTGCCCTTCGCTGTTGCCGGGTCCTATGTGACACAGGGGAGGCTAAAGTCGGGGATTCTCCATCACTACTGCTATCTTCCTTTTCTCTTTTCCCTCCCTGTCCTGGCTCTTCCGGCGGAGCCGACGGCGCAACTTCCAGATCAATATTTCCATTATTATATTATTATATTATATTATTATATACATTATTATATTATTATATACATTATTATATTATTATATTATATTATTTCCCATAATACTTATTATTCTCTATTGCCTGATGCTGTATACAGCGTCCCTCCTTAGTACATGCACAACAACGTTCCTCAGTTTAAACTTCAAGCACCATTATTCCACAAGCATGCTGCCATTCAGGCTTTCGGCGCAAATAAAAGAATAATTCCACATACGGCAGTTCATCATATTTTCCTTCCCACTTACAAAATAGCATTATTGTAAAATTGTATTATATTGCAATGTTCCATTCTCAGGCCAAGTTTCTTGGTCCTCTAGTTTATACTGTGGCCACCAAATATTACAATAATCAATCAGCTTTCCTTTCCGCATTTCTTGACCAAAACCTCCCTCTTTCCAGTGTGCTAGCAAACACCCCAGCGGGGATGTCCGCGGGATAGGTACATCTTTTCCCAGAATTTCTTTAATCTTTTTCATTTTGAGCTTATGATACGGACCCAAAAGCTGCCGGAGCAGCAACACACTCTCCCGAAAGCTGCCGAAGCAGCAACACACTCTCCCGAAAGCTGCCGGAGCAGCAACACACTCTTCCGAAAGCTGCCGGAGCAGCAACACACTCTCCCGAAAGCTGCCGGAGCAGCAACACACTCTCCCGAAAGCTGCCGGAGCAGCAACACACTCTCCCGAAAGCTGCCGGAGCAGCAACACACTCTCCCGAAAGCTGCAGCAACAACACACTCTCCCGAAAGCTGCCGGAGCAACAACACACTCTCCCGAAAGCTGCAGCAACACACTCTCCCGAAAGCTGCTGGAGCAACAACACACTCTCCCGAAAGCTGCCGGAGCAACAACACACTCTCCTGAAAGCTGCAGCAACACACTCTCCCGAAAGCTGCCGGAGCAACAACACACTCTCCCGAAAGCTGCAGCAGCAACAACACACTCTCCCGAAAGCTGCTGGAGCAACAACACACTCTCCCGAAAGCTGCCGGAGCAACAACACACTCTCCTGAAAGCTGCAGCAACACACTCTCCCGAAAGCTGCCGGAGCAACAACACACTCTCCCGAAAGCTGCAGCAACACACTCTCCCGAAAGCTGCTGGAGCAACAACACACTCTCCCGAAAGCTGCTGGAGCAACAACACACTCTCCCGAAAGCTGCCGGAGCAACAACACACTCTCCTGAAAGCTGCAGCAACACACTCTCCCGAAAGCTGCTGGAGCAACAACACACTCTCCCGAAAGCTGCCGGAGCAACAACACACTCTCCCGAAAGCTGCAGCAACACACTCTCCCGAAAGCTGCCGGAGCAGCAACACACTCTCCCGAAAGCTGCCGGAGCAGCAACACACTCTTCCGAAAGCTGCCGGAGCAACAACACACTCTCCCGAAAGCTGCCGGAGCAACAACACACTCTCCCGAAAGCTGCAGCAACACACTCTCCCGAAAGCTGCCGGAGCAGCAACACACTCTCCCGAAAGCTGCCGGAGCAACAACACACTCTCCCGAAAGCTGCAGCAACACACTCTCCCGAAAGCTACAGTAACACACTCTCCCGAAAGCTGCTGGAGCAACAACACACTCTCCCGAAAGCTACCGGAGCAACAACACACTTTCCCGAAAGCTGCAGCAACACACTCTCCCGAAAGCTGCTGGAGCAACAACACACTCTCCCGAAAGCTGCAGCAACACACTCTCCCGAAAGCTGCTGGAGCAACAACACACTCTCCCGAAAGCTGCCGGAGCAACAACACACTCTCCCGAAAGCTGCAGCAACACACTCTCCCGAAAGCTGCAGCAACACACTCTCCCGAAAGCTGCCGGAGCAGCAACAGCACACTTTCCAGAAGCTGCCGGAGCAGCAGTGTGCTTTCCCAAAAGCTGCCGGAGCAGCAGCGTGCTTTTCGCTAAAAAGCTGCCGGAGCAGCAGCAGCACGCTTTCTACATACCAATAATACCTGGTGCTGACCCTTCAGCACAAACCAATACAGTTACCAATGCCGAACCTGCAGAGCTTTCGCTCTGTCTAACGGACGGCGCCTAGGCTTACCCCGGGAGCTCCCTGCCCAACCGAGCGTGGCTTTCGCTGCGTCTGACCGGCAGGCTTTCCCAACCAAATCGGTACCGAATACCCAAAGTTGAAAGCACCTTTGCTTACCACTCCAGTGGTACGTCGTGAGCAGCGGAGGTCGGTCGTGGTCGACTGCTCCCCGAGAATCCCTCGGTGCCGGCTGGAGCGAAACCGAGACACGATCCGCCTCAGCAGTGCCCACGCTGTCCCATCTGGGTCGCCAAAATGTTAGCGTAGCAACCACATAACCACCAAGTGATTATATGAAGGTGCTTTATTCAGCGCTGGAAGCCGGGGCAGGTGCCCAAATCTGGCTTCAAGTCCCGTTACTTCCCAGCCGTTATTTATACATACAATATTGCGTCAGGTATACATATTCATTACAGGTTGCAACATCAGCCTCGCTTTTCATTCTAATTAGCTCCCCTCCCCTTTGCACATGCGTGGCGCACTCTGGTGGTCGTCCAGGTGGTCGTCCAGATGAAGTAAGGAGTCTTCCTCTCCGCTAAACTCTTTCACCTTTCTCACTCGACGCATGCTCCCTCCGCTCCTTGGTTCTGCTTCAACTCATTTCATCATCTCCAGGCCCTTATCCAAGGTCAGGTTGTACCTGTTCCCTCCCAGGGTTCCCCTTCAACGATTCCTTTAAATGTTCAATGTACTCCCTAGGTTTCCAGTATACATAGATTACTTGATAATGTAAGTACATTTAATAATATTTAATTATACCATATGATCCATCACCTGAGAAACATTAATAGAACATCCATTCGATTCTCCCCAACACTAACAACTCCATAGAGTGCACTGGCACCAGTGGGGTTGGAGTGCAGTGACTCTAGAGAGTGCACTGGCACCAGTGGGGTTTCAGTGCAGTGAGTCCAGAGAGTGCACTGGCACCAGTGGGGATGCAGTGCAGTGAGTGCAGAGAGTGCACTGGCACCAGTGGGGATGCAGTGCAGTCAGTCCAGAGAGTGCACTGGCACCACTGGGGATGCACTGCAGTGAGTCCAGAGAGTGCACTGGCACCAGTGGGGATGCAGTGCAGTGAGTGCAGAGAGTCCACTGGCACCAGTGGGGATGCAGTGCAGTGAGTCCAGAGAGTGCACTGGCACCAGTGGGGATGCAGTGCAGTGACTCCAGAGAGTGCACTGGCACCACTAGGGATGCAGTGCAGTGAGTCCAGAGAGTGCACTGGCACCAGTGGGGATGCAGTGCAGTGAGTCCAGAGAGTGACTGGCAGCAGTGGGGATGCAGTGCAGTGAGTCCAGAGAGTTCACTGGCACCGGTGGGGATGCAGTGCAGTGACTCCAGAGAGTTCACTGGCACCAGTGCGGATGCACTGCAGTGAGTCCAGAGAGTGCACTGGCACCAGTGGGGATGCAGTGCAGTGACTCCAGAGAGTGCACTGACACCAGTGGGGATGCAGTGCAGTGAGTCCAGAGAGTGCACTGGCACTAGTGGGGATGCAGTGCAGTGAGTCCAGAGAGTTCACTGGCACCAGTGGGGATGCAGTGCAGTGAGTCCAGAGAGTGCACTGGCACCAGTGGGAATGCAGTGCAGTGAGTTGACAGAGTGCACTGGAACCAGTGGGGATGCAGTGCAGTGAGTCCAGAGAGTGCAGTGGCACCACTGGGGATGCAGTGCAGTGACTCCAGAGAGTGCACTGGCACCAGTGGGGATGCAGTGCAGTGACTCCAGAGAGTGCACTGGCACCAGTGGAGATGCAGTGCAGTGAGTCCAGAGAGTGCACTGGCACTAGTGGGGATGCACTGCAGTGACTCCAGAGAGTGCACTGGCACCAGTGGGGATGCAAAGCAGTGAGTCCAGAGAGTGCACTGGCACCAGTGGGAATGCAGTGCAGTGAGTTGACAGAGTGCACTGGAACCAGTGGGGATGCAGTGCAGTGAGTCCAGAGAGTGCAGTGGCACCACTGGGGATGCAGTGCAGTGACTCCAGAGAGTGCACTGGCACCAGTGGGGATGCACTGCAGTGAGTCCAGAGAGTGCACTGGCAGCAATGGGGATGCAGTGCAGTGACTCCAGAGAGTGCACTGGCACCAGTGGGGATGCACTGCAGTGACTCCAGAGAGTGCATTGGCACCACTGGGGATGCAGTGCAGTGACTCCAGAGAGTGCACTGGCACCACTGGAGATGCAGTGCAGTGACTCCAGAGAGTGCACTGGCAGCAGTGGGGATGCAGTGCAGTGAGTCCAGAGAGTGCACTGGCACCACTGGGGATGCAGTGCAGTGAGTCCAGAGAGTGCACTGGCACCACTGGGGATGCACTGCAGTGAGTCCAGAGAGTGCACTGGCACCACAGGGAATGCACTGCAGTGAGTACAGAGAATCCACTGGCACTACTGGGGATGCAGTGCAGTGAGTCCAGAGAGTGCACTGGCACCAGTGGGGATGCAGTGCAGTGAGTCCAGAGAGTGCACTGGCACCAGTGCGCATGCAGTGCAGTGAGTCCAGAGAGTGCACTGGCACCAGTGGGGATGCAGTGCAGTGAGTCCAGACAGTGCACTGGCACCACTGGGGATGCAGTGCAGTGAGTCCAGAGAGTTCACTGGCACCAGTGGGGATGCAGTGCAGTGAGTCCAGAGAGTGCACTGGCACCAGTGGGGATGCAGTGTAGTCAGTCCAGAGAGTGCACTGGCAACACTGGAGATGCAGTGCAGTGAGTCCAGTGAATGCACTGGCACCAGTGGGGATGCAAAGCAGTGACTCCAGAGAGTGCACTGGCACCACAGGGGATGCACTGCAGTGAGTCCAGAGAGTGCACTGTCACCACTGGGGATGCAGTGCAGTGACTCCAGAGAGTGCACTGGCACCACTAGGGATGCAGTGCAGTGAGTTCAGAAAGTGCACTGGCACTACTGGGGATGCAGTTCAGTGAGTCCAGAGAGTGCACTGGCACCACTGGGGATGCAGTGCAGTGAGTCCAGAGAGTGCACTGGTACCAGTGGGGATGCAGTGCAGTGAGTCCAGAGAGTGCACTGGCACCACTGCGGATCAGTGCAGTGACTCTAGAGAGTGAACTGGCACCAGTGGGGTTGGAGTGCAGTGACTCTAGAGAGTGCACTGGCACCAGTGGGCATGCAGTGCAGTGAGTCCTTATAGTGCACTGGCACCAGTGGGGATGCAGTGCAGTGAGTCCAGAGAGTGCACTGGCACCAGTGGGGATGCAGTGCAGTGAGTCCAGAGAGTGCACTGGCACCACCGGGGATTCAGTGCAGTGAGTCCAGAGAGTTCACTGGCACCACTAGGGATGTAGTGCAGTGACTCCAGAAAGTGCACTGGAACTACTGGGGATGCAGTGCAGTGACTCCAGAGAGTGCACTGGCACCAGTGGGGATGCAGTGCAGTAAGTCCAGAGAGTGCACTGGCACCACCGGGGATTCAGTGCAGTGAGTCCAGAGAGTTCACTGGCACCACTAGGGATGCAGTGCAGTGACTCCAGAGAGTGCACTGGCAGCAGTGGGGCTGCAGTGCAGTGAGTCCAGAGAGTGCATTGGCACCAGTGGGGATGCAAAGCAGTGACTCCAGAGAGTGCACTGGCACCAGTGGGGATGCAGTGCAGTGAGTCCAGAGAGTGCACTGGCACCACTGGGGATGCAGTGCAGTGACTCCAGAGAGTGCAATGGCACCAGTGGGGATGCAGTGCAGTGAGTCCTTATAGTGCACTGGCACCAGTGGGGATGCAGTGCAGTGACTCCAGAGAGTGCACTGGCACCAGTGGTGATGCACTGCAGTGAGTCCAGACAGTGCACTGGTAGCAGTCGGGATGCAGTGCAGTGACTCCAGAGAGTGCACAGGCACCAGTGGGGATGCAGTGCAGTGAGTCCAGAGAGTGCACTGGCACCACTGGGGATGCAGTGCAGTGACTCCAGAGAGTGCAATGGCACCAGTGGGGATGCAGTGCAGTGAGTCCTTATAGTGCACTGGCACCAGTGGGGATGCAGTGCAGTGACTCCAGAGAGTGCACTGGCACCAGTGGTGATGCACTGCAGTGAGTCCAGACAGTGCACTGGTAGCAGTCGGGATGCAGTGCAGTGACTCCAGAGAGTGCACAGGCACCAGTGGGGATGCAGTGCAGTGAGTCCAGAGAGTGCACTGGCACCACCGGGGATTCAGTGCAGTGAGTCCAGAGAGTTCACTGGCACCACTAGGGATGCAGTGCAGTGACTCCAGAGAGTGCACTGGCAGCAGTGGGGCTGCAGTGCAGTGAGTCCAGAGAGTGCATTGGCACGAGTGGGGATGCAAAGCAGTGACTCCAGAGAGTGCACTGGCACCAGTGGGGATGCAGTGCAGTGAGTCCAGAGAGTGCACTGGCACCACTGGGGATGCAGTGCAGTGACTCCAGAGAGTGCAATGGCACCAGTGGGGATGCAGTGCAGTGAGTCCTTATAGTGCACTGGCACCAGTGGGGATGCAGTGCAGTGACTCCAGAGAGTGCACTGGCACCAGTGGTGATGCACTGCAGTGAGTCCAGACAGTGCACTGGTAGCAGTCGGGATGCAGTGCAGTGACTCCAGAGAGTGCACAGGCACCAGTGGGGATGCACTGCAGTGACTCCAGAGAGTGCATTGGCACCAGTGGGGATGCAGTGCAGTGACTCCAGAGAGTGCACTGGCACCACTGGGGATGCAGTGCAGTGAGTCCAGAGAGTGCACTGGCAGCAGTGGGGATGCAGTGCAGTGAGTCCAGAGAGTGCACTGGCACCAGTGGGGATGCAGTGCAGTGAGTCCAGAGAGTGCACTGGCACCAGTGGGGATGCAGTGCAGTGAGTCCAGAGAGTTCACTGGCACCAGTGGGGATGCAGTGCAGTGACTCCAGAGAGTGCACTGGCACCAGTGGGTATGCAGTGCAGTGAGTCCAGAGAGTGCACTGGCACCAGTGGGGATGCAGTGCAGTGAGTCCAGAGAGTGCACTGGCACCAGTGGGGATGCAGTGCAGTGACTCCAGAGAGTGCACTGGCACCAGTGGGGATGCAGTTTAGTGAGTCCAGAGAGTGCACTGGCACCAGTGGGGATGCAGTGCAGTGAGTCCAGAGAGTGCACTGGCAATACTGGAGATGCAGTGTAGTGAGTCCAGAGAATGCACGGGCACCAGTGGGGTTGCAGTGCAGTGAGTCTAGAGAGTGCATTGGCAGCAGTGGGGATGCAGTGCAGTGAGTCCAGAGAGTGCACTGGCACCAGTGGGGATGCAGTGCAGTGAGTCCAGAGAGTGCACTGGCACCACTGGGGATGCAGTGCAGTGAGTCCAGAGAGTGGTAGCAGTGGGGATGCAGTGTAGTGACTCTAGAGAGTGCACTGGCACCAGTGGGGTTGGAGTGCAGTGACTCTAGAGAGTGCACTGGCACCACTGGGGACGCAGTGCAGTGAGTCCAGAGAGTGCACTGGCACCAGTGGGGATGCAGTGCAGTGAGTGCAGAGAGTGCACTGGCACCAGTGGGGATGCAGTGCAGTGACTCCAGAGAGTGCACTGGCACCAGTGGGGATGCAGTGCAGTGAGTCCAGAGAGTGCACTGGCACCAGTGGAGATGCAGTTTAGTGAGTCCAGAGAGTGCAGTTGCACCAGTGGGGATGCAGTGCAGTGAGTCCAGAGAGTGCACTGGCACCACTGGGGATGCAGTGCAGTGAGTCCAGAGAGTGCACTGGCACCAGTGGGGATGCAGTGCAGTGAGTCCAGAGAGTGCACTGGCACCACTGGGGATGCAGTGCAGTGAGACCAGAGAGTGCACTGGCACCACTGGGGATGCAGTGCAGTGACTCCAGAGAGTTCACTGGCACCACTGGGGATGCAGTGCAGTGCAGTGAGTCCTTAGAGTGCACTGGCACCAGTGGGGATGCATTGCAGTGACTCCAGAGAGTGCAGTGGCACCACTGGGGATGCAGTGCAGTGAGTCCAGAGAGTGCACTGGCACCATTGGGGATGCAGTGCAGTGAGTCCAGAGAGTTCACTGGCACCACTAGGGATGCAGTGCAGTGACTCCAGAAAGTGCACTGGCACTACTGGGGATGCACTGCAGTGAGTCCAGAGAGTGCACTGGCACCAGTGGGGATGCAGTGCAGTGAGTCCAGAGAGTGCACTGGCACCAGTGGGGATGCAGTGCAGTGTCTCCAGAGAGTGTAGAGTGTACTGGCACCAGTGGGGATGCAGTGCAGTGAGTCCAGAGAGTGCACTGGCACCAGTGGGGCTGCAGTGCAGTGAGTCCAGAGAGTGCATTGGCACCAGTGGGGATGCAGTGCAGTGAGTCCAGAGAGTGCACTCGCCCCACTGGGGATGCAGTGCAGTGAGTCCAGAGAGTGCACTGGCACCACTGGGGATGCAGTGCAGTGACTCCAGAGAGTGCACTGGCACCAGTGGGGATGCACTGCAGTGAGTCCAGACCGTGCACTGGCACCAGTGGGGATGCAATGCAGTGACTCCAGAGAGTGCACTGGCACCAGTGGGGATGCACTGCAGTGACTCCAGAGAGTGCATTGGCACCAGTGGGGATGCAGTGCAGTGAGTCCAGAGAGTGCACTGGCACCACTGGGGATGCAGTGCAGTGAGTCCAGAGAGTGCACTGGCAGCAGTGGGGATGCAGTGCAGTGAGTCCAGAGAGTGCACTGGCACCAGTGGGGATGCAGTGCAGTGAGTTAAGAGAGTGCACTGGCACCAGTGGGGATGCAGTGCAGTGAGTCCAGAGAGTGCACTGGCACCACTGGGGATGCAGTGCAGTGAGTCCAGAGAGTGCACTGGCCCCACAGGGGATGCACTGCAGTGAGTACAGAGAGTCCACTGGCACTACTGGGGATGCAGTGCTGTGAGTCGAGAGAGTGCATTGGCACCACTGCGGATCAGTGCAGTGACTCTAGAGAGTGCACTGGCACCAGTGGGTATGCAGTGCAGTGAGTCCCTATAGTGCACTGGCACCAGTGGGGATGCAGTGCAGTGAGTCCAGAGAGTGCACTGGCACTACTGGGGATGCAGTGCAGTGACTCCAGAGAGTGCACTGGCACCACCGGTGATTCAGTGCAGTGAGTCCAGAGAGTACACTGGCACCACTGGGGATGCACTGCAGTGACTCCAGAGAGTGCACTGGCATCAGTGGGGATGCCGTGCAGTGAGTCCAGAGAGTGCACTGGCACCAGTGGGGATGCAGTGCAGTGAGTCCAGAGAGTGCACTGGCACCACTGCGGATCAGTGCAGTGACTCTAGAGAGTGCACTGGCACCAGTGGGGTTGGAGTGCAGTGACTCTAGAGAGTGCACTGTCACCAGTGGGGATGCAGTGTAGTGAGTCCAGAGAGTGCACTGGCACCACTAGGGAGGCAGTGCAGTGACTCCAGAAAGTGCACTGGCACTACTGGGGATGCAGTGCAGTGATTCCAGAGAGTGCACTGGCACCAGTGGGGATGCAGTGCAGTGAGTCCAGAGAGTGCACTGGCACCAGTGGGGATGCAGTGCAGTGTCTCCAGAGAGTGTACTGGCACCACTGGGGATGCAGTGCAGTGAGCCCAGAGAGTGCACTGGCACCACTGGGGATGCAGTGCAGTGAGTCCAGAGAGTGCACTGGCACCACTGGGGTTGCAGTGCAGTGAGTCCAGAGAGTGCACTGGCACCAGTGGGGATGCAGTGCAGTGAGTCCAGAGAGTGCACTGGCAGCAGTGGGGCTGCAGTGCAGTGAGTCCAGAGAGTGCATTGGCACCACTGGGGATGCAGTGCAGTGAGTCCAGAGAGTGCACTGGCCCCACTGGGGATGCAGTGCAGTGAGTCCAGAGAGTGCACTGGCACCACTGGGGATGCAGTGCAGTGACTCCAGAGAGTGCACTGGCACCACTGGGGATGCACTGCAGTGAGTCCAGACCGTGCACTGGCACCAGTGGGGATGCAGTGCAGTGACTCTAGAGAGTGCACTGGCACCAGTGGGGATGCACTGCAGTGACTCCAGAGAGTGCATTGGCACCAGTGGGGATGCAGTGCAGTGACTCCAGAGAGTGCACTGGCACCAGTGGGGATGCAGTGCAGTGAGTCCAGAGAGTGCACTGGCACCACGGGGGATGCAGTGCAGTGAGTCCAGAGAGTGCACTGGCACCAGTCGGGATGCAGTGCAGTGAGTCCAGAGAGTGCACTGGCACCACTGGGGATGCAGTGCAGTGAGTCCAGAGAGTGCACTGGCACCACTGGGGATGCAGTGCAGTGAGTCCAGAGAGTGCACTGGCCCCACAGGGGATGCACTGCAGTGAGTACAGAGAGTCCACTGGCACTACTGGGGATGCAGTGCTGTGAGTCGAGAGAGTGCACTGGCACCACTGCGGATCAGTGCAGTGACTCTAGAGAGTGCACTGGCACCAGTGGGGTTGGAGTGCAGTGACTCTAGAGAGTGCACTGACACCAGTGGGGATGCAGTGTAGTGAGTCCTGAGAGTGCACTGGCACCAGTGGGGATGCAGTGCAGTGAGTGCAGAGAGTGCACTGGCACCAGTGGGCATGCAGTGCAGTGAGTCCTTATAGTGCACTGGCACCAGTGGGGATGCAGTGCAGTGAGTCCAGAGAGTGCATTGGCACCAGTGGGGATGCAGTGCAGTGACTCCAGAGAGTGCACTGGCACCAGTGGGGATGCAGTGCAGTGAGTCCAGAGAGTGCACTGGCACCACTGGGGATGCAGTGTAGTGAGTCCAGAGAGTGCACTGGCACCAGTGGGGTTGCAGTGCAGTGAGTCCAGAGAGTGCACTGGCACCAGTGGGTATGCAGTGCAGTGAGTGCAGAGAGTGCACTGGCACCAGTGGGGATGCAGTGCAGTCAGTCAAGAGAGTGCAATGGCACCAGTGGGGATGCAAAGCAGTGAGTCCAGAGAGTGCACTGGCACCACTGCGGATGCAGTGCAGTGAGTCCAGAGAGTGCACTGGCATCACTGGGGATGCAGTTCAGTGAGTGCAGAGAGTGCACTGGCACCACTGGGGTTGCAGTGCAGTGAGTGCAGAGAGTGCACTGGCACCACTGGGGATGCACTGCAGTGAGTCCAGAGAGTGCAGTGGCACCATTGGGGATGCAGTGCTGTGAGTCCAGAGAGTGCACTGGCACCACTGGGGTTTTAGTGCAGTTAGTCCAGAGAGTGCCCTTGCACCACTGGGGATACACTGCAGTGTGTCCAGAGAGTGCACTGGCACCACTGGGGATGCAGTGCAGTGAGTACAGAGAGTGCACTGTCAACACTGGGGATGCACTGCAGTGAGTCCAGAGAATGACCTGGCACTAATGGGGATGCAGTGCAGTGACTCGAAAGAGTGCACTGGCTATCGCGGATGCAGTGCAGTGAGTCCGGAGAGTGCCCTGGCACCACAGGGGATGCAGTGCAGTTAGTCGAGAGAGTGCACTGGCACCACTGGGGATGCAGTGCAGTAAGTCCAGAGAGTGCACTGGCACCACAGGGGATGCAGTGCAGTGACTCCAGAGAGTGCACTGGCACCAGTGGGGATGCAGTGCAGTGAGTCCAGAGAGTGCACTGGCACCACTGGGGACGCAGTGCAGTGAGTCCGGAGAGTGCCCTGGCACCACAGGGGATGCAGTGCAGTTAGTCCAGAGAGTGCATTGGAAAAACTGGGGATGCAGTGCAGTAAGTCCAGAGAGTGCACTGGCACCACAGGGGATGCAGTGCAGTGAGTCCAGAGAGTGCACTGGCACCAGTGGGGATGCACTGCAGTGAGTCCAGAGAGTGCACTGGCACCACTGGGGATGCAGTGCAGTGACTCCAGAGAGTGCACTGGCACCAGTGGGGATGCACTGCAGTGAGTCCAGACCGTGCACTGGCACCAGTGGGGATGCAGTGCAGTGACTCCAGAGAGTGCACTGGCACCACTGGGGATGCAGTGCAGTGACTCCAGAGAGTGCATTGGCACCAGTGGGGATGCAGTGCAGTGACTCCAGAGAGTGCACTGGCACCACTGGGGATGCAGTGCAGTGAGTCCAGAGAGTGCACTGGCAGCAGTGGGGATGCAGTGCAGTGAGTCCAGAGAGTGCACTGGCACAAGTCGTGATGCAGTGCAGTGAGTCCAGAGATTGCACTGGCACCACTGCGGATGCAGTGCAGTGAGTCCAGAGAGTGCACTGGCACCAGTGGGGATGCAGTGCAGTGAGTCCAGAGAGTGCACTGGCCCCACAGGGGATGCACTGCGGTGAGTCCAGAGAGTCCACTGGCACTACTGGGGATGCAGTGCAGTGAGTCAAGAGAGTGCACTGGCACCACTGCGGATCAGTGCAGTGACTCTAGAGAGTGCACTGGCGCCAGTGGGGTTGGAGTGCAGTGACTCTAGAGAGTGCACTGGCACCAGTGGGGATGCAGTGTAGTGAGTCCTGAGAGTGCACTGGCACCAGTGGGCATGCAGTGCAGTGAGTCCAGAGAGTGCACTGGCACCAGTGGGGATGCAGTGCAGTGAGTCCAGAGAGTTCACTGGCACCACTGGGGATGCAGTGCAGTGACTCCAGAAAGTGCACTGGCACTACTGGGGATGCAGTGCAGTGAGTCCAGAGAGTGCACTGGCACCAGTGGGGATGCAGTGCAGTGACTCCAGAGAGTGCACTGGCACCACTGGGGATGCAGTGCAGTGAGTCCAGAGAGTGCACTGGCACCAGTGGGCATGCAGTGCAGTGAGTCCAGAGAGTGCACTGGCACCAGTGGGGATGCAGTGCAGTGAGTCCAGAGAGTGCACTGGCACCAGTGGGGATGCAGTGCAGTGACTCCAGAGAGTGCACTGGCACCAGTGGGGATGCAGTGCAGTGAGTCCAGAGAGTGCACTGGCACCACTGGGGATGCAGTGCAGTGACTCCATAGAGTGCACTGGCACCATTGGGGTTGGAGTGCAGTGACTCTAGAGAGTGCACTGGCACCAGTGGGGATGCAGTGCAGTGAGTCCAGAGAGTGCACTGGCACCAGTGGGGATGCAGTGCAGTGACTCCAGAGAGTGCACTGGCACCAGTGGGGATGCAGTTTAGTGAGTCCAGAGAGTGCACTGGCACCAGTGGGGATGCAGTGCAGTGAGTCCAGAGAGTGCACTGGCAATACTGGAGATGCAGTGTAGTGAGTCCAGAGAATGCACGGGCACCAGTGGGGTTGCAGTGCAGTGAGTCTAGAGAGTGCATTGGCAGCAGTGGGGATGCAGTGCAGTGAGTCCAGAGAGTGCACTGGCACCAGTGGGGATGCAGTGCAGTGAGTCCAGAGAGTGCACTGGCACCACTGGGGATGCAGTGCAGTGAGTCCAGAGAGTGGTAGCAGTGGGGATGCAGTGTAGTGACTCTAGAGAGTGCACTGGCACCAGTGGGGTTGGAGTGCAGTGACTCTAGAGAGTGCACTGGCACCACTGGGGACGCAGTGCAGTGAGTCCAGAGAGTGCACTGGCACCAGTGGGGATGCAGTGCAGTGAGTGCAGAGAGTGCACTGGCACCAGTGGGGATGCAGTGCAGTGACTCCAGA
The DNA here is from genome assembly GCF_964034855.1 of Anser brachyrhynchus. Lineage (NCBI taxonomy): Eukaryota > Metazoa > Chordata > Aves > Anseriformes > Anatidae > Anser > Anser brachyrhynchus. The sequence goes on along the minus strand of NW_027663529.1, from coordinate 44,288 downwards.
GAGTGCACTGGCACCAGTGGGGATGCAGTGCAGTGAGTCCAGAGAGTGCACTGGCACCAGTGGAGATGCAGTTTAGTGAGTCCAGAGAGTGCAGTTGCACCAGTGGGGATGCAGTGCAGTGAGTCCAGAGAGTGCACTGGCACCACTGGGGATGCAGTGCAGTGAGTCCAGAGAGTGCACTGGCACCAGTGGGGATGCAGTGCAGTGAGTCCAGAGAGTGCACTGGCACCACTGGGGATGCAGTGCAGTGAGACCAGAGAGTGCACTGGCACCACTGGGGATGCAGTGCAGTGACTCCAGAGAGTTCACTGGCACCACTGGGGATGCAGTGCAGTGCAGTGAGTCCTTAGAGTGCACTGGCACCAGTGGGGATGCATTGCAGTGACTCCAGAGAGTGCAGTGGCACCACTGGGGATGCAGTGCAGTGAGTCCAGAGAGTGCACTGGCACCATTGGGGATGCAGTGCAGTGAGTCCAGAGAGTTCACTGGCACCACTAGGGATGCAGTGCAGTGACTCCAGAAAGTGCACTGGCACTACTGGGGATGCACTGCAGTGAGTCCAGAGAGTGCACTGGCACCAGTGGGGATGCAGTGCAGTGAGTCCAGAGAGTGCACTGGCACCAGTGGGGATGCAGTGCAGTGTCTCCAGAGAGTGTAGAGTGTACTGGCACCAGTGGGGATGCAGTGCAGTGAGTCCAGAGAGTGCACTGGCACCAGTGGGGCTGCAGTGCAGTGAGTCCAGAGAGTGCATTGGCACCAGTGGGGATGCAGTGCAGTGAGTCCAGAGAGTGCACTCGCCCCACTGGGGATGCAGTGCAGTGAGTCCAGAGAGTGCACTGGCACCACTGGGGATGCAGTGCAGTGACTCCAGAGAGTGCACTGGCACCAGTGGGGATGCACTGCAGTGAGTCCAGACCGTGCACTGGCACCAGTGGGGATGCAATGCAGTGACTCCAGAGAGTGCACTGGCACCAGTGGGGATGCACTGCAGTGACTCCAGAGAGTGCATTGGCACCAGTGGGGATGCAGTGCAGTGAGTCCAGAGAGTGCACTGGCACCACTGGGGATGCAGTGCAGTGAGTCCAGAGAGTGCACTGGCAGCAGTGGGGATGCAGTGCAGTGAGTCCAGAGAGTGCACTGGCACCAGTGGGGATGCAGTGCAGTGAGTTAAGAGAGTGCACTGGCACCAGTGGGGATGCAGTGCAGTGAGTCCAGAGAGTGCACTGGCACCACTGGGGATGCAGTGCAGTGAGTCCAGAGAGTGCACTGGCCCCACAGGGGATGCACTGCAGTGAGTACAGAGAGTCCACTGGCACTACTGGGGATGCAGTGCTGTGAGTCGAGAGAGTGCATTGGCACCACTGCGGATCAGTGCAGTGACTCTAGAGAGTGCACTGGCACCAGTGGGTATGCAGTGCAGTGAGTCCCTATAGTGCACTGGCACCAGTGGGGATGCAGTGCAGTGAGTCCAGAGAGTGCACTGGCACTACTGGGGATGCAGTGCAGTGACTCCAGAGAGTGCACTGGCACCACCGGTGATTCAGTGCAGTGAGTCCAGAGAGTACACTGGCACCACTGGGGATGCACTGCAGTGACTCCAGAGAGTGCACTGGCATCAGTGGGGATGCCGTGCAGTGAGTCCAGAGAGTGCACTGGCACCAGTGGGGATGCAGTGCAGTGAGTCCAGAGAGTGCACTGGCACCACTGCGGATCAGTGCAGTGACTCTAGAGAGTGCACTGGCACCAGTGGGGTTGGAGTGCAGTGACTCTAGAGAGTGCACTGTCACCAGTGGGGATGCAGTGTAGTGAGTCCAGAGAGTGCACTGGCACCACTAGGGAGGCAGTGCAGTGACTCCAGAAAGTGCACTGGCACTACTGGGGATGCAGTGCAGTGATTCCAGAGAGTGCACTGGCACCAGTGGGGATGCAGTGCAGTGAGTCCAGAGAGTGCACTGGCACCAGTGGGGATGCAGTGCAGTGTCTCCAGAGAGTGTACTGGCACCACTGGGGATGCAGTGCAGTGAGCCCAGAGAGTGCACTGGCACCACTGGGGATGCAGTGCAGTGAGTCCAGAGAGTGCACTGGCACCACTGGGGTTGCAGTGCAGTGAGTCCAGAGAGTGCACTGGCACCAGTGGGGATGCAGTGCAGTGAGTCCAGAGAGTGCACTGGCAGCAGTGGGGCTGCAGTGCAGTGAGTCCAGAGAGTGCATTGGCACCACTGGGGATGCAGTGCAGTGAGTCCAGAGAGTGCACTGGCCCCACTGGGGATGCAGTGCAGTGAGTCCAGAGAGTGCACTGGCACCACTGGGGATGCAGTGCAGTGACTCCAGAGAGTGCACTGGCACCACTGGGGATGCACTGCAGTGAGTCCAGACCGTGCACTGGCACCAGTGGGGATGCAGTGCAGTGACTCTAGAGAGTGCACTGGCACCAGTGGGGATGCACTGCAGTGACTCCAGAGAGTGCATTGGCACCAGTGGGGATGCAGTGCAGTGACTCCAGAGAGTGCACTGGCACCAGTGGGGATGCAGTGCAGTGAGTCCAGAGAGTGCACTGGCACCACGGGGGATGCAGTGCAGTGAGTCCAGAGAGTGCACTGGCACCAGTCGGGATGCAGTGCAGTGAGTCCAGAGAGTGCACTGGCACCACTGGGGATGCAGTGCAGTGAGTCCAGAGAGTGCACTGGCACCACTGGGGATGCAGTGCAGTGAGTCCAGAGAGTGCACTGGCCCCACAGGGGATGCACTGCAGTGAGTACAGAGAGTCCACTGGCACTACTGGGGATGCAGTGCTGTGAGTCGAGAGAGTGCACTGGCACCACTGCGGATCAGTGCAGTGACTCTAGAGAGTGCACTGGCACCAGTGGGGTTGGAGTGCAGTGACTCTAGAGAGTGCACTGACACCAGTGGGGATGCAGTGTAGTGAGTCCTGAGAGTGCACTGGCACCAGTGGGGATGCAGTGCAGTGAGTGCAGAGAGTGCACTGGCACCAGTGGGCATGCAGTGCAGTGAGTCCTTATAGTGCACTGGCACCAGTGGGGATGCAGTGCAGTGAGTCCAGAGAGTGCATTGGCACCAGTGGGGATGCAGTGCAGTGACTCCAGAGAGTGCACTGGCACCAGTGGGGATGCAGTGCAGTGAGTCCAGAGAGTGCACTGGCACCAGTGGGGATGCAGTGTAGTGAGTCCAGAGAGTGCACTGGCACCAGTGGGGTTGCAGTGCAGTGAGTCCAGAGAGTGCACTGGCACCAGTGGGTATGCAGTGCAGTGAGTGCAGAGAGTGCACTGGCACCAGTGGGGATGCAGTGCAGTCAGTCAAGAGAGTGCAATGGCACCAGTGGGGATGCAAAGCAGTGAGTCCAGAGAGTGCACTGGCACCACTGCGGATGCAGTGCAGTGAGTCCAGAGAGTGCACTGGCATCACTGGGGATGCAGTTCAGTGAGTGCAGAGAGTGCACTGGCACCACTGGGGTTGCAGTGCAGTGAGTGCAGAGAGTGCACTGGCACCACTGGGGATGCACTGCAGTGAGTCCAGAGAGTGCAGTGGCACCATTGGGGATGCAGTGCTGTGAGTCCAGAGAGTGCACTGGCACCACTGGGGTTTTAGTGCAGTTAGTCCAGAGAGTGCCCTTGCACCACTGGGGATACACTGCAGTGTGTCCAGAGAGTGCACTGGCACCACTGGGGATGCAGTGCAGTGAGTACAGAGAGTGCACTGTCAACACTGGGGATGCACTGCAGTGAGTCCAGAGAATGACCTGGCACTAATGGGGATGCAGTGCAGTGACTCGAAAGAGTGCACTGGCTATCGCGGATGCAGTGCAGTGAGTCCGGAGAGTGCCCTGGCACCACAGGGGATGCAGTGCAGTTAGTCGAGAGAGTGCACTGGCACCACTGGGGATGCAGTGCAGTAAGTCCAGAGAGTGCACTGGCACCACAGGGGATGCAGTGCAGTGACTCCAGAGAGTGCACTGGCACCAGTGGGGATGCAGTGCAGTGAGTCCAGAGAGTGCACTGGCACCACTGGGGACGCAGTGCAGTGAGTCCGGAGAGTGCCCTGGCACCACAGGGGATGCAGTGCAGTTAGTCCAGAGAGTGCATTGGAAAAACTGGGGATGCAGTGCAGTAAGTCCAGAGAGTGCACTGGCACCACAGGGGATGCAGTGCAGTGAGTCCAGAGAGTGCACTGGCACCAGTGGGGATGCACTGCAGTGAGTCCAGAGAGTGCACTGGCACCACTGGGGATGCAGTGCAGTGACTCCAGAGAGTGCACTGGCACCAGTGGGGATGCACTGCAGTGAGTCCAGACCGTGCACTGGCACCAGTGGGGATGCAGTGCAGTGACTCCAGAGAGTGCACTGGCACCACTGGGGATGCAGTGCAGTGACTCCAGAGAGTGCATTGGCACCAGTGGGGATGCAGTGCAGTGACTCCAGAGAGTGCACTGGCACCACTGGGGATGCAGTGCAGTGAGTCCAGAGAGTGCACTGGCACCAGTGGGGATGCAGTGCAGTGAGTCCAGAGAGTTCACTGGCACCACTGGGGATGCAGTGCAGTGACTCCAGAAAGTGCACTGGCACTACTGGGGATGCAGTGCAGTGAGTCCAGAGAGTGCACTGGCACCAGTGGGGATGCAGTGCAGTGACTCCAGAGAGTGCACTGGCACCACTGGGGATGCAGTGCAGTGAGTCCAGAGAGTGCACTGGCACCAGTGGGCATGCAGTGCAGTGAGTCCAGAGAGTGCACTGGCACCAGTGGGGATGCAGTGCAGTGAGTCCAGAGAGTGCACTGGCACCAGTGGGGATGCAGTGCAGTGACTCCAGAGAGTGCACTGGCACCAGTGGGGATGCAGTGCAGTGAGTCCAGAGAGTGCACTGGCACCACTGGGGATGCAGTGCAGTGACTCCATAGAGTGCACTGGCACCATTGGGGTTGGAGTGCAGTGACTCTAGAGAGTGCACTGGCACCAGTGGGGATGTAGTGCAGTGAGTCCAGAGAGTGCACTGGCACCAGTGGGGATGCAGTGCAGTGAGTGCAGAGAGTGCACTGGCACCAGTGGGAATGAAGTGCAGTGAGTCCAGAGAGTGCAGTTGCACCAGTGGGGATGCAGTGCAGTGAGTCCAGAGAGTGCACTGGCACCACTGGGGATGCAGTGCAGTGAGTCCAGAGAGTGCACTGGCACCAGTGGGGATGCAGTGCAGTGAGTCCAGAGAGTGCACTTGCACCACTGGGGATGCAGTGCAGTGATACCAGAGAGTGCACTGGCACCACTGGGGATGCAGTGCAGTGACTCCAGAGAGTTCACTGGCACCACTGGGGATGCAGTGCAGTGCAGTGAGTCCTTAGAGTGCACTGGCACCAGTGGGGATGCATTGCAGTGACTCCAGAGAGTGCACTGGCACCACTGGGGATGCAGTGCAGTGAGTCCAGAGAGTGCACTGGCACCATTGGGGATGCAGTGCAGTGAGTCCAGAGAGTTCACTGGCACCACTAGGGATGCAGTGCAGTGACTCCAGAAAGTGCACTGGCACTACTGGGGATGCAGTGCAGTGAGTCCAGAGAGTGCACTGGCACCAGTGGGGATGCAGTACAGTGAGTCCAGAGAGTGCACTGGCACCACTGGGGATGCAGTGCAGTGTAGTGAGTCCTTAGAGTGCACTGGCACCAGTGGGGCTGCAGTGCAGTGAGTGCAGAGAGTGCACTGGCACCACTGGGGATGCAGTGCAGTGACTCCAGAGAGTGCACTGGCACCAGTGGGGTTGCAGTGCAGTGAGTCCAGAGAGTGCACTGGCACCACCGGGGATTCAGTGCAGTGAGTCCAGAGAGTTCACTGGCACCACTAGGGATGCAGTGCAGTGACTCCAGAAAGTGCACTGGCACTACTGGGGATGCAGTGCAGTGAGTCCAGAGAGTGCACAGGCACCAATGGGGATGCAGTGCAGTTAGTCCAGAGAGTGCACTGGCACCACTGGGGATGCAGTGCAGTGAGTCCAGAGAGTGCACTGGCACCAGTGGGGATGCAGTGCAGTGAGTCCAGAGAGTGCACTGGCACCAGTCGGGATGCAGTGCAGTGAGTCCAGAGAGTGCACTGGCACCACTGGGGATGCAGTGCAGTGAGTCCAGAGAGTGCACTGGCACCACTGGGGATGCAGTGCAGTGAGTCCAGAGAGTGCACTGGCCCCACAGGGGATGCACTGCAGTGAGTACAGAGAGTCCACTGGCACTACTGGGGATGCAGTGCTGTGAGTCGAGAGAGTGCACTGGCACCACTGCGGATCAGTGCAGTGACTCTAGAGAGTGCACTGGCACCAGTGGGGTTGGAGTGCAGTGACTCTAGAGAGTGCACTGACACCAGTGGGGATGCAGTGTAGTGAGTCCTGAGAGTGCACTGGCACCAGTGGGGATGCAGTGCAGTGAGTGCAGAGAGTGCACTGGCACCAGTGGGCATGCAGTGCAGTGAGTCCTTATAGTGCACTGGCACCAGTGGGGATGCAGTGCAGTGAGTCCAGAGAGTGCATTGGCACCAGTGGGGATGCAGTGCAGTGACTCCAGAGAGTGCACTGGCACCAGTGGGGATGCACTGCAGTGAGTCCAGAGAGTGCACTGGCACCAGTGGGGATGCAGTACAGTGAGTCCAGAGAGTGCACTGGCACCACTGGGGATGCAGTGCAGTGTAGTGAGTCCTTAGAGTGCACTGGCACCAGTGGGGATGCAGTGCAGTGAGTGCAGAGAGTGCACTGGCACCACTGGGGATGCAGTGCAGTGACTCCAGAGAGTGCACTGGCACCAGTGGGGTTGCAGTGCAGTGAGTCCAGAGAGTGCACTGGCACCACTGGGGATGCAGTGCAGTGAGTCCAGAGAGTTCACTGGCACCACTAGGGATGCAGTGCAGTGACTCCAGAAAGTGCACTGGCACCACTGGGGATGCAGTGCAGTGAGTCCAGAGAGTGCACTGGCACCACTTGGGATGCAGTGCAGTGACTCCAGAAAGTGCACTGGCACTACTGGGGATGCAGTGCAGTGAGTCCAGAGAGTCGACTGGCACCAGTGGAGGTGCAGTGCAGTGAGTCCAGAGAGTGCACTGGCACCAGTGGGGATGCAGTGTAGTGAGTCCAGAGAGTGCACTGGCACCAGTGGGGTTGCAGTGCAGTGAGTCCAGAGAGTGCACTGGCACCAGTGGGTATGCAGTGCAGTGAGTGCAGAGAGTGCACTGGCACCAGTGGGGATGCAGTGCAGTGAGTCCAGAGAGTGCACTGGCATCACTGGCGATGCAGTTCAGTGAGTGCAGAGAGTGCACTGGCACCACTGGGGATGCAGTGCAGTGAGTGCAGAGAGTGCACTGGCACCACAGGGGATGCACTGCAGTGAGTCCAGAGAGTGCAGTGGCACCATTGGCGATGCAGTGCAGTGAGTCCAGAGAGTGCACTGGCACCACAGGGGTTTTAGTGCAGTTAGTCCAGAGAGTGCCCTTGCACTACTGGGGATACACTGCAGTGTGTCCAGAGAGTGCTCTGGCACCACTGGGGATGCAGTGCAGTGACTCCAGAGAGTGCACTGGCACCACAGGGGATGCAGTGCAGTGAGTCCAGAGAGTGCACTGGCACCAGTGGGGATGCAGTGCAGTGAGTCCAGAGAGTGCACTGGCACCACTGGGAATGCAGTGCAGTGAGTCCCGAGAGTGCACTGGCACCACAGGAGATGCAGTGCAGTTAGTCCAGAGAGTGCATTGGCACCACTGGGGATGCAGTGCAGTAAGTCCAGAGAGTGCACTGGCACCACAGGGGATGCAGTGCAGTGAGTCCAGAGAGTGCACTGGCACCAGTGGGGATGCACTGCAGTGAGTCCAGAGAGTGCACTGGCACCACTGGGGATGCAGTGCAGTGACTCCAGAGAGTGCACTGGCACCACTGGGGATGCACTGCAGTGAGTCCAGACCGTGCACTGGCACCAGTGGGGATGCAGTGCAGTGACTCCAGAGAGTGCACTGGCACCAGTGGGGATGCACTGCAGTGACTCCAGAGAGTGCATTGGCACCAGTGGGGATGCAGTGCAGTGAGTCCAGAGAGTGCACTGGCACCACTGGGGATGCAGTGCAGTGAGTCCAGAGAGTGCACTGGCAGCAGTGGGGATGCAGTGCAGTGAGTCCAGAGAGTGCACTGGCACAAGTCGTGATGCAGTGCAGTGAGTCCAGAGATTGCACTGGCACCACTGGGGATGCAGTGCAGTGAGTCCAGAGAGTGCACTGGCCCCACAGGGGATGCACTGCAGTGAGTACAGAGAGTCCACTGGCACTACTGGGGATGCAGTACAGTGAGTCCAGAGAGTGCACTGGCACCACTGCGGATCAGTGCAGTGACTCTAGAGAGTGCACTGGCACCAGTGGGGTTGGAGTGCAGTGACTCTAGAGAGTGCACTGGCACCAGTGGGGATGCAGTGTAGTGAGTCCTGAGAGTGCACTGGCACCAGTGGGGATGCAGTGCAGTGAGTCCAGAGAGTGCACTGGCACCAGTGGGCATGCAGTGCAGTGAGTCCTTATAGTGCACTGGCACCAGTGGGGATGCAGTGCAGTGAGTCCAGAGAGTGCATTGGCACCAGTGGGGATGCAGTGCAGTGAGTCCAGAGAGTGCACTGGCACCAGTGGGGATGCAGTGCAGTGAGTCCAGAGAGTGCACTGGCACCACTGGGGATGCACGGCAGTGAGTCCAGAGAGTGCACTGGCACCACCGGGGATTCACTGCAGTGAGTCCAGAGAGTGCACTGGCACCAGTGGGGATGCAGTGCAGTGAGTCCAGAGAGTTCACTGGCATCACTTGGGATGCGGTGCAGTGACTCCAGAAAGTGCACTGGCACTACTGGGGATGCAGTGCAGTGAGTCCAGAGAGTCGACTGGCACCAGTGGAGGTGCAGTGCAGTGAGTCCAGAGAGTGCACTGGCACCAGTGGGGATGCAGTGCTGTGAGTGCAGAGAGTGCACTGGCACCAGTGGGGTTGCAGTGCAGTGAGTCCAGAGAGTGCACTGGCACCAGTGGGTATGCAGTGCAGTGAGTGCAGAGAGTGCACTGGCACCAGTGGGGATGCAGTGCAGTCAGTTCAGAGAGTGCAATGGCACCAGTGGGGATGCAAAGCAGTGAGTCCAGAGAGTGCACTGGCATCACTGGGGATGCAGTGCAGTGTCTCCAGAGAGTGCACTGGCACCACTGGGGATGCAGTGCAGTGAGTGCAGAGAGTGAACTGGCACGACTGGGGATGCACTGCAGTGAGTCCAGAGAGTGCAGTGGCACCATTGGGGATGCAGTGCTGTGAATCCAGAGAGTGCACTGGCACCACTGGGGATGCAGTGCAGTTAGTCCAGAGAGTGCCCTTGCACCACTGGGGATACACTGCAGTGTGTCCAGAGAGTGCACTGGCACCACTGGGGATGCAGTGCAGTGAGTCCAGAGAGTGCACTGTCAACACTGGGGATGCACTGCAGTGAGTCCAGAGAATGACCTGGCACTAATGGGGATGCAGTGCAGTGATTCGAAAGAGTGCACTGGCACCACTGCGGATGCACTGCAGTGAGTCCGGAGAGTGCCCTGGCACCACAGGGGATGCAGTGCAGTTAGTCCAGAGAGTGCACTGGCACCACTGGGGATGCAGTGCAGTGAGTCCAGAGAGTGCACTGGCACCACTGGGGATGCAGTGCAGTGAGTCCAGAGAGTGCACTGGCACCACTGGGGATGCAATGCAGTGAGTCCAGAGAGTGCTCTGGCTCCACTGGGGATGCAGTGCAGTGAGTACAGAGAGTGCACTGGCACCACTGGGGATGCAGTGCAGTGAGTACAGAGAGTGCAATGGCAGCACAGGGGATGCACTGCAGTGATTCCAGAGAGTGCACTGGCACCACTGGTGATGCAGTGCAGTGAGTCCAGAGAGTGCATTGGCACCACTGGGAATGCACTGCAGTGAGACCAGAGAGTGCACTTGCACCACTGGGGATGCAGTGCAGTGAGTCCAGAGAGTGCACTGGCACCACTGGGGATGCACTGCAGTGAGTCCAGAGAGTGCACTGGCACCACTGGGGATGCACTGCAGTGAGTCCAGAGAGTGCACTGGCACCAGTGGGGTTGCAGTGCAGTGAGTCCAGAGAGTGCACTGGCACCACTGGGGATGCAGTGCAGTAAGACCAGAGAGTGCACTGGCACCACTGGGGATGCACTGCAGTGATTCCAGAAAGTGCACTGGCACCAGTGGGGATGCAGTGCAGTGAGTCCAGAGAGTGCACTGGCACCACTGGGGATGGAGTGCAGTGAGTCCAGAGAGTTCACTGGCACCAGTGGGGATGCAGTGCAGTGAGTCCAGAGAGTGCACTGGCACCAGTGGGGTTGCAGTGCAGTGAGTCCAGAGAGTGCACTGGCACCACTGGGGATGCAGTGCAGTGAGTCCAGAGAGTGCACTGGCACCACTGGGGATGCAGTGCAGTGAGTCCAGAGAGTGCACTGGCACCAGTAGGGATGCAGTGCAGTGACTCCAGAAAGTGCACTGGCACTACTGGGGTTGCAGTGCAGTGAGTCCAGAGAGTGCACTGGCACCACTGGGGATGCAGTGCAGTGAGTCCAGAGAGTGCACTGGCACCACTGGGGATGCAGTGCAGTGAGTCCAGAGAGTGCACTGGCACCAGTGGGGATGCAGTGCAGTGACTCCAGAGAGTGCACTGGCACCACTGGGGATGCAGTGCAGTGAGTCCAGAGAGTCCACTGGCACCAGTGGGGATGCAGTGCAGTGAGCCCAGAGAGTGCACTGGCACCAGTGGGGATGCAGTGCAGTGAGTCCAGAGAGTGCAGTTGCACCAGTGCGGATGCAGTGCAGTGAGTCCAGAGAGTGCACTGGCACCAGTGGGGATGTAGTGCAGTGAGTCCAGAGAGTGCACTGGCACTAGTGGGTATGCAAAGCAGTGACTCCAGAGAGTGCACTGACACCAGTGGGGATGCAGTGCAGTGAGTGCAGAGAGTGCACTGGCACCAGTGGGGATGTAGTGCAGTGAGTCCAGAGAGTGCATTGGCACCAGTGGGGATGCAGTGCAGTGAGTCCAGAGAGTGCACTGGCACCAGTGGTGATGCAGTGCAGTGAGTCCAGAGAGTGCACTGGCACCAGTGGGGATGCAGTGCAGTGAGTCCAAAGAGTGCACTGGCACCACTGGGGATGCACTGCAGTGACTGCAGAGACTGCACTGGCACCAGTGGGGATGCAGTGTAGTGAGTCCAGAGAGTGCACTGGCACCAGTGGGGTTGCAGTGCAGTGAGTCCAGAGAGTGCACTGGCACCAGTGGGGATGCAGTGCAGTGAGTCCAGAGAGTGCACTGGCACCAGTGGTTATGCAGTGCTGTGAGTGCAGAGAGTGCACTGGCACCAGTGGGAATGCAGTGCAGTCAGTCCAGAGAGTGCACTGGCACCAGTGGGGATGCAAAGCAGTGACTCCAGAGAGTGCACTGGCACCACTGGGGATGCACTGCAGTGTCTCCAGAGAGTGCACTGGCACCACTGGGGCTGCAGTGCAGTGAGTCCAGAGAGTGCACTGGCATCACTGGGGATGCAGTTCAATGAGTGCAGAGAGTGCACTGGCACCACTGGGGATGCAGTGCAGTGAGTGCAGAGAGTGCAGTGGCACCATTGGGGATGCAGTGCTGTGAGTCCAGAGAGTGCACTGGCACCACTGGGGTTTTAGTGCAGTTAGTCCAGAGAGTGCCCTTGCACCACTGGGGATACACTGCAGTGTGTCCAGAGAGTGCACTGGCACCACTGGGGTTGCAGTGCAGTGAGTCCAGAGAGTGCACTGTCAACACTGGGGATGCACTGCAGTGAGTCCAGAGAATAACCTGGCACTAATGGGGATGCAGTGCAGTGACTCGAAAGAGTGCACTGGCACCACTGCGAATGCACTGCAGTGAGTCCAGGAGAGTGCCCTGGCACCACAGGGGATGCAGTGCAGTTAGTCCAGAGAGTGCACTGGCACCACTGGGGATGCAGTGCAGTGAGTCCAGAGAGTGCACTGGCACCACTGGGGATGCAGTGCAGTGAGTCCAGAGAGTGCACTGGCACCACTGGGGATGCACTGCAGTGAGTCCAGAGAGTGCTCTGGCTCCACTGGGGATGCAGTGCAGTGAGTCCAGAGAGTGCACTGGCACCACTGGGAATGCAGTGCAGTGAGTCCTGAGAGTGCAATGGCAGCACAGGGGATGCACTGCAGTGATTCCAGAGAGTGCACTGGCACCACTGGTGATGCAGTGCAGTGAGTCCAGAGAGTGCATTGGTACCACTGGGAATGCACTGCAGTGAGTCCAGAGAGTGCACTGGCACCACTGGGGATGCAGTGCAATGAGTCCAGAGAGTGCACTGGCACCACTGGGGATGCACTGCAGTGAGTCCAGAGAGTGCACTGGCACCACAGGGGATGCACTGCAGTGAGTCCAGAGAGTGCACTGGCACCACTGGGGATGCAGTGCAGTAAGTCCAGAGAGTGCACTGGCACCACAGGGGATGCAGTGCAGTGATTCCAGAGAGTGCACTGGCACCACTGGGGATGCAGTGCAGTGAGTCCAGAGAGTGCACTGGCACCAGTGGGGATGCAGTGCAGTGAGTCCAGAGAGTGCACTGGCACCAGTGGGGATGCAGTGCAGTGACTCCAGAGAGTGCACTGGCACCAGTGGGGATGCAGTGCAGTGAGTCCAGAGAGTGCTCTGGCACCACTGGGGATGCAGTGCAGTGACTCCAGAGAGTGCACTGGCACCACTGGGGATGCAGTGCAGTGAGTCCAGAGAGTGCACTGGCACCACTAGGGATGCAGTGCAGTGACTGCAGAAAGTGCACTGGCATTACTGGGGATGCAGTGCAGTGAGTCCAGAGAGTGCACTGGCACCAGTGGGGATGCAGTGCAGTGAGTCCAGAGAGTGCACTGCCACCACTGGGGATGCACTGCAGTGACTCCAGAGACTGCACTGGCACCAGTGGGGATGCAGTGTAGTGAGTCCAGAGAGTGCACTGGCACCAGTGGGGTTGCAGTGCAGTGAGTCCAGAGAGTGCACTGGCACCAGTGGGGATGCAGTGCAGTGAGTCCAGAGAGTGCACTGGCACCACTGGGGATGCAGTGCAGTGAGTCCAGAGAGTGCACTGGCACCAGTGGGGATGCAGTGCAGTGACTCCAGAGAGTGCACTGGCACCACTAGGGATGCAGTGCAGTGACTCCAGAAAGTGCACTTGCACTACTGCAGATGCAGTGCAGTGAGTCCAGAGAGTGCACTGGCATCAGTGGGGATGCAGTGCAGTGAGTCCAGAGAGTGCACTGGCACCACTGGGGATGCAGTGCAGTGAGTCCTGAGAGTGCACTGGCACCAGTGGGGTTGCAGTGCAGTGAGTCCTTAGAGTGCACTGGCACCAGTGGGGATGCAGTGCAGTGAGTCCAGAGAGTGCACTGGCACCAGTGGGGATGCAGTGCAGTCAGTCCAGAGAGTGCACTGGCACCAGTGGGGATGCACTGCAGTGAGTCCAGAGAGTGCATTGGCACCAGTGGGGATGTAGTGCATTGAGTCCAGAGAGTGCACTGGCACCAGTGGGGATGCAGTGCAGTGAGTCCAGAGACTGCACTGGCACCACTGGGGATGCAGTGCAGTGAGTCCAGAGAGTGCACTGGCACCAGTGGGGATGCAGTACAGTGACTCCATAGAGTGCACTGGCACCAGTGGGGATGCAGTGCAGTGAGTCCAGAGAGTGCACTGGTACCAGTGGGGATGCAGTGCAGTGAGTCCAGAGAGTGCACTGGCACCACTGCGGATCAGTGCAGTGACTCTAGAGAGTGCACTGGCACCAGTGGGGTTGGAGTGCAGTGACTCTAGAGAGTGCACTGGCACCAGTGGGGATGCAGTGTAGTGAGTCCTGAGAGTGCACTGGCACCAGTGGGGATGCAGTGCAGTGAGTGCAGAGAGTGCACTGGCACCAGTGGGGATGCAGTGCAGTGAGTCCAGAGAGTGCACTGGCACCACTGGGGATGCAGTGCAGAGAGTCCTTATAGTGCACTGGCACCAGTGGGGATGCAGTGCAGTGAGTCCAGAGAGTGCACTGGCACCAGTAGGGATGCAGTGCAGTGACTCCAGAGAGTGCATTGACACCAGTGGGGATGCAGTGCAGTGAGTCCAGAGAGTGCACTGGCACCACTGGGGATGCACTGCAGTGACTCCAGAGAGTGCACTGGCACCAGTGGGGATGCCGTGCAGTGAGTCCAGAGAGTGCACTGGCACCAGTGGGGATGCAGTGCAGTGAGTGCAGAGAGTGCACTGGCACCACTTCGGATCAGTGCAGTGACTCTAGAGAGTGCACTGGCACCAGTGGGGTTGGAGTGCAGTGACTCTAGAGAGTGCACTGGCACCAGTGGGGATGCAGTGCAGTGAGTCCAGAGAGTGCACTGGCACCACTAGGGAGGCAGTGCAGTGACTCCAGAAAGTGCACTGGCACTACTGGGGATGCAGTGCAGTGAGTCCAGAGAGTGCACTGGCACCAGTGGGGATGCAGTGCAGTGAGTCCAGGCAGTTCACTGGCACCAGTGGGGATGCAGTGCAGTGACTCCAGAGAGTGCACTGGCACCAGTGGGAATGCAGTGCAGTGAGTACAGAGAGTGCACTGGCACCACTGGGGATGCAGTGCAGTGAGTCCAGAGAGTGCACTGGCAGCACAGGGGATGCAGTGCAGTGATTCCAGAGAGTGCACTGGCACCACTGGTGATGCAGTGCAGTGAGTCCAGAGAGTGCATTGGTACGACTGGGAATGCACTGCAGTGAGTCCAGAGAGTGCACTGGCACCACTGGGGATGCAGTGCAATGAGTCCAGAGAGTGCACTGGCACCACTGGGGATGCACTGCAGTGAGTCCAGAGAGTGCACTGGCACCACTGGGGATGCACTGAAGTGAGTCCAGAGAGTGCACTGGCACCACAGGGGATGCACTTCAGTGAGTCCAGAGAGTGCACTGGCACCACTGGGGATGCAGTGCAGTGAGTCCAGAGAGTGCACTGGCACCACAGGGGATGCAGTGCAGTGAGTCCAGAGAGTGCACTGGCACCACTGGGGATGCACTGCAGTGACTCCAGAGACTGCACTGGCACCAGTGGGGATGCAGTGTAGTGAGTCCAGAGAGTGCACTGGCACCAGTGGGGTTGCAGTGCAGTGACTCCAGAGAGTGCACTGGCACCAGTGGGGATGCAGTGCAGTGAGTCCAGAGAGTGCACTGGCACCACTGGGGATGCAGTGCAGTGAGTCCAGAGAGTGCACTGGCACCACTGGGGATGCAGTGCAGTGAGTCCAGAGAGTGCACTGGCACCACTGGGGATGCAGTGCAGTGAGTCCTGAGAGTGCACTGGCACCAGTGGGGATGCAGTGTAGTGAGTCCAGAGAGTGCACTGGCACCAGTGGGGATGCAGTGCAGTGACTCCAGAGAGTGCACTGGCAGCAGTGGGGATGCAGTGCAGTGAGTCCAGAGAGTGCACTGGCACTACTGGGGATGCAGTGCAGTGAGTCCAGAGAGTGCACTGGCACCAGTGGGGATGCAGTGCAGTGAGTCCAGAGAGTGCACTGGCACCACTGGGGATGCACTGCAGTGACTCCAGAGACTGCACTGGCACCAGTGGGGATGCAGTGTAGTGAGTCCAGAGAGTGCACTGGCACCAGTGGGGTTGCAGTGCAGTGACTCCAGAGAGTGCACTGGCACCAGTGGGGATGCAGTGCAGTGAGTCCAGAGAGTGCACTGGCACCACTGGGGATGCAGTGCAGTGAGTCCTGAGAGTGCACTGGCACCACTGGGGATGCAGTGCAGTGAGTCCTGAGAGTGCACTGGCACCAGTGGGGATGCAGTGTAGTGAGTCCAGAGAGTGCACTGGCACCAGTGGGGATGCAGGGCAGTGAGTCCAGAGAGTGCACTGGCACCAGTGGGGATTCAGTGCAGTCAGTCCAGAGAGTGCACTGGCACCAGTGGGGATGCACTGCAGTGAGTCCAGAGAGTGCATTGGCACCACTGGGGATGTAGTGCAGTGAGTCCAGAGAGTGCACTGGCACCAGTGGGGATGCAGTGCAGTGAGTCCTGAGAGTGCACTGGCACCAGTGGGGATGCAGTGCAGTGAGTGCAGAGAGTGCACTGGCACCAGTGGGGATGCAGTGCAGTGAGTCCAGAGAGTGCACTGGCACCACTGGGGATGCAGTGCAGTGAGTCCTTATAGTGCACTGGCACCAGTGGGGATGCAGTGCAGTGAGTCCAGAGAGTGCACTGGCACCAGTAGGGATGCAGTGCAGTGACTCCAGAGAGTGCATTGACAAAAGTGGGGATGCAGTGCAGTGAGTCCAGAGAGTGCACTGGCACCACTGGGGATGCAGTGCAGTGACTCCAGAGAGTGCACTGGCACCAGTGGGGATGCCGTGCAGTGAGTCCAGAGAGTGCACTGGCACCAGTGGGGATGCAGTGCAGTGAGTCCAGAGAGTGCACTGGCACCACTTCGGATCAGTGCAGTGACTCTAGAGAGTGCACTGGCACCAGTGGGGTTGGAGTGCAGTGACTCTAGAGAGTGCACTGGCACCAGTGGGGATGCAGTGCAGTGAGTCCAGAGAGTGCACTGGCACCACTAGGGAGGCAGTGCAGTGACTCCAGAAAGTGCACTGGCACTACTGGGGATGCAGTGCAGTGAGTCCAGAGAGTGCACTGGCACCAGTGGGGATGCAGTGCAGTGAGTCCAGGCAGTTCACTGGCACCAGTGGGGATGCAGTGCAGTGACTCCAGAGAGTGCACTGGCACCACTGGGGATGCAGTGCAGTGAGTCCAGAGAGTGCACTGGCACCAGTGGGGATGCAGTGCAGTGTCTCCAGAGAGTGTACTGGCACCAGTGGGGATGCAGTGCAGTGACTCAAGGGAGTGCACTGGCACCAGTGGGGATGCAGTGCAGTGAGTCCAGAGAGTGCACTGGCACCAGTGGGGTTGCAGTGCAGTGACTCCAGAGAGTGCACTGGTACCAGTGGGGATGCAGTGCAGTGACTCCAGAGAGTGCACTGGCAGCAGTGGGGCTGCAGTGCAGTGAGTCCAGAGAGTGCATTGGCACCAGTGGGGATGCAAAGCAGTGACTCCAGAGAGTGCACTGGCACCACTGGGGATGCAGTGCAGTGAGTCCAGAGAGTGCACTGGCACCAGTGGGGATGCAGTGCAGTGAGTCCAGAGAGTGCACTGGCACCACTGGGGATGCAATGCAGTGAGTCCAGAGAGTGCTCTGGCTCCACTGGGGATGCAGTGCAGTGAGTACAGAGAGTGCACTGGCACCACTGGGGATGCAGTGCAGTGAGTACAGAGAGTGCAATGGCAGCACAGGGGATGCAGTGCAGTGATTCCAGAGAGTGCACTGGCACCAGTGGGGATGCAGTGCAGTGAGTCCAGAGAGTGCACTGGCACCAGTGGTTATGCAGTGCTGTGAGTGCAGAGAGTGCACTGGCACCAGTGGGAATGCAGTGCAGTCAGTCCAGAGAGTGCACTGGCACCAGTGGGGATGCAAAGCAGTGACTCCAGAGAGTGCACTGGCACCACTGGGGATGCACTGCAGTGTCTCCAGAGAGTGCACTGGCACCACTGGGGCTGCAGTGCAGTGAGTCCAGAGAGTGCACTGGCATCACTGGGGATGCAGTTCAATGAGTGCAGAGAGTGCACTGGCACCACTGGGGATGCAGTGCAGTGAGTGCAGAGAGTGCAGTGGCACCATTGGGGATGCAGTGCTGTGAGTCCAGAGAGTGCACTGGCACCACTGGGGTTTTAGTGCAGTTAGTCCAGAGAGTGCCCTTGCACCACTGGGGATACACTGCAGTGTGTCCAGAGAGTGCACTGGCACCACTGGGGTTGCAGTGCAGTGAGTCCAGAGAGTGCACTGTCAACACTGGGGATGCACTGCAGTGAGTCCAGAGAATAACCTGGCACTAATGGGGATGCAGTGCAGTGACTCGAAAGAGTGCACTGGCACCACTGCGAATGCACTGCAGTGAGTCCAGGAGAGTGCCCTGGCACCACAGGGGATGCAGTGCAGTTAGTCCAGAGAGTGCACTGGCACCACTGGGGATGCAGTGCAGTGAGTCCAGAGAGTGCACTGGCACCACTGGGGATGCAGTGCAGTGAGTCCAGAGAGTGCACTGGCACCACTGGGGATGCACTGCAGTGAGTCCAGAGAGTGCTCTGGCTCCACTGGGGATGCAGTGCAGTGAGTCCAGAGAGTGCACTGGCACCACTGGGGATGCAGTGCAGTGAGTTCTGAGAGTGCAATGGCAGCACAGGGGATGCACTGCAGTGATTCCAGAGAGTGCACTGGCACCACTGGTGATGCAGTGCAGTGAGTCCAGAGAGTGCATTGGTACCACTGGGAATGCACTGCAGTGAGTCCAGAGAGTGCACTGGCACCACTGGGGATGCAGTGCAATGAGTCCAGAGAGTGCACTGGCGCCACTGGGGATGCACTGCAGTGAGTCCAGAGAGTGCACTGGCACCACAGGGGATGCACTGCAGTGAGTCCAGAGAGTGCACTGGCACCACTGGGGATGCAGTGCAGTAAGTCCAGAGAGTGCACTGGCACCACAGGGGATGCAGTGCAGTGATTCCAGAGAGTGCACTGGCACCACTGGGGATGCAGTGCAGTGAGTCCAGAGAGTGCACTGGCACCAGTGGGGATGCAGTGCAGTGAGTCCAGAGAGTGCACTGGCACCAGTGGGGATGCAGTGCAGTGACTCCAGAGAGTGCACTGGCACCAGTGGGGATGCAGTGCAGTGAGTCCAGAGAGTGCTCTGGCACCACTGGGGATGCAGTGCAGTGACTCCAGAGAGTGCACTGGCACCACTGGGGATGCAGTGCAGTGAGTCCAGAGAGTGCACTGGCACCACTAGGGATGCAGTGCAGTGACTGCAGAAAGTGCACTGGCATTACTGGGGATGCAGTGCAGTGAGTCCAGAGAGTGCACTGGCACCAGTGGGGATGCAGTGCAGTGAGTCCAGAGAGTGCACTGCCACCACTGGGGATGCACTGCAGTGACTCCAGAGACTGCACTGGCACCAGTGGGGATGCAGTGTAGTGAGTCCAGAGAGTGCACTGGCACCAGTGGGGTTGCAGTGCAGTGAGTCCAGAGAGTGCACTGGCACCAGTGGGGATGCAGTGCAGTGAGTCCAGAGAGTGCACTGGCACCACTGGGGATGCAGTGCAGTGAGTCCAGAGAGTGCACTGGCACCAGTGGGGATGCAGTGCAGTGACTCCAGAGAGTGCACTGGCACCACTAGGGATGCAGTGCAGTGACTCCAGAAAGTGCACTTGCACTACTGCAGATGCAGTGCAGTGAGTCCAGAGAGTGCACTGGCATCAGTGGGGATGCAGTGCAGTGAGTCCAGAGAGTGCACTGGCACCACTGGGGATGCAGTGCAGTGAGTCCTGAGAGTGCACTGGCACCACTGGGGATGCAGTGTAGTGAGTCCAGAGAGTGCACTGGCACCAGTGGGGTTGCAGTGCAGTGAGTCCTTAGAGTGCACTGGCACCAGTGGGGATGCAGTGCAGTGAGTCCAGAGAGTGCACTGGCACCAGTGGGGATGCAGTGCAGTCAGTCCAGAGAGTGCACTGGCACCAGTGGGGATGCACTGCAGTGAGTCCAGAGAGTGCATTGGCACCAGTGGGGATGTAGTGCATTGAGTCCAGAGAGTGCACTGGCACCAGTGGGGATGCAGTGCAGTGAGTCCAGAGACTGCACTGGCACCACTGGGGATGCAGTGCAGTGAGTCCAGAGAGTGCACTGGCACCAGTGGGGATGCAGTACAGTGACTCCATAGAGTGCACTGGCACCAGTGGGGATGCAGTGCAGTGAGTCCAGAGAGTGCACTGGTACCAGTGGGGATGCAGTGCAGTGAGTCCAGAGAGTGCACTGGCACCACTGCGGATCAGTGCAGTGACTCTAGAGAGTGCACTGGCACCAGTGGGGTTGGAGTGCAGTGACTCTAGAGAGTGCACTGGCACCAGTGGGGATGCAGTGTAGTGAGTCCTGAGAGTGCACTGGCACCAGTGGGGATGCAGTGCAGTGAGTGCAGAGAGTGCACTGGCACCAGTGGGGATGCAGTGCAGTGAGTCCAGAGAGTGCACTGGCACCACTGGGGATGCAGTGCAGAGAGTCCTTATAGTGCACTGGCACCAGTGGGGATGCAGTGCAGTGAGTCCAGAGAGTGCACTGGCACCAGTAGGGATGCAGTGCAGTGACTCCAGAGAGTGCATTGACACCAGTGGGGATGCAGTGCAGTGAGTCCAGAGAGTGCACTGGCACCACTGGGGATGCACTGCAGTGACTCCAGAGAGTGCACTGGCACCAGTGGGGATGCCGTGCAGTGAGTCCAGAGAGTGCACTGGCACCAGTGGGGATGCAGTGCAGTGAGTGCAGAGAGTGCACTGGCACCACTTCGGATCAGTGCAGTGACTCTAGAGAGTGCACTGGCACCAGTGGGGTTGGAGTGCAGTGACTCTAGAGAGTGCACTGGCACCAGTGGGGATGCAGTGCAGTGAGTCCAGAGAGTGCACTGGCACCACTAGGGAGGCAGTGCAGTGACTCCAGAAAGTGCACTGGCACTACTGGGGATGCAGTGCAGTGAGTCCAGAGAGTGCACTGGCACCAGTGGGGATGCAGTGCAGTGAGTCCAGGCAGTTCACTGGCACCAGTGGGGATGCAGTGCAGTGACTCCAGAGAGTGCACTGGCACCAGTGGGAATGCAGTGCAGTGAGTACAGAGAGTGCACTGGCACCACTGGGGATGCAGTGCAGTGAGTACAGAGAGTGCACTGGCAGCACAGGGGATGCAGTGCAGTGATTCCAGAGAGTGCACTGGCACCACTGGTGATGCAGTGCAGTGAGTCCAGAGAGTGCATTGGTACGACTGGGAATGCACTGCAGTGAGTCCAGAGAGTGCACTGGCACCACTGGGGATGCAGTGCAATGAGTCCAGAGAGTGCACTGGCACCACTGGGGATGCACTGCAGTGAGTCCAGAGAGTGCACTGGCACCACTGGGGATGCACTGAAGTGAGTCCAGAGAGTGCACTGGCACCACAGGGGATGCACTTCAGTGAGTCCAGAGAGTGCACTGGCACCACTGGGGATGCAGTGCAGTGAGTCCAGAGAGTGCACTGGCACCACAGGGGATGCAGTGCAGTGAGTCCAGAGAGTGCACTGGCACCACTGGGGATGCACTGCAGTGACTCCAGAGACTGCACTGGCACCAGTGGGGATGCAGTGTAGTGAGTCCAGAGAGTGCACTGGCACCAGTGGGGTTGCAGTGCAGTGACTCCAGAGAGTGCACTGGCACCAGTGGGGATGCAGTGCAGTGAGTCCAGAGAGTGCACTGGCACCACTGGGGATGCAGTGCAGTGAGTCCAGAGAGTGCACTGGCACCACTGGGGATGCAGTGCAGTGAGTCCAGAGAGTGCACTGGCACCACTGGGGATGCAGTGCAGTGAGTCCTGAGAGTGCACTGGCACCAGTGGGGATGCAGTGTAGTGAGTCCAGAGAGTGCACTGGCACCAGTGGGGATGCAGTGCAGTGACTCCAGAGAGTGCACTGGCAGCAGTGGGGATGCAGTGCAGTGAGTCCAGAGAGTGCACTGGCACTACTGGGGATGCAGTGCAGTGAGTCCAGAGAGTGCACTGGCACCAGTGGGGATGCAGTGCAGTGAGTCCAGAGAGTGCACTGGCACCACTGGGGATGCACTGCAGTGACTCCAGAGACTGCACTGGCACCAGTGGGGATGCAGTGTAGTGAGTCCAGAGAGTGCACTGGCACCAGTGGGGTTGCAGTGCAGTGACTCCAGAAAGTGCACTGGCACCAGTGGGGATGCAGTGCAGTGAGTCCAGAGAGTGCACTGGCACCACTGGGGATGCAGTGCAGTGAGTCCTGAGAGTGCACTGGCACCACTGGGGATGCAGCGCAGTGAGTCCTGAGAGTGCACTGGCACCAGTGGGGATGCAGTGTAGTGAGTCCAGAGAGTGCACTGGCACCAGTGGGGATGCAGGGCAGTGAGTCCAGAGAGTGCACTGGCACCAGTGGGGATTCAGTGCAGTCAGTCCAGAGAGTGCACTGGCACCAGTGGGGATGCACTGCAGTGAGTCCAGAGAGTGCATTGGCACCACTGGGGATGTAGTGCAGTGAGTCCAGAGAGTGCACTGGCACCAGTGGGGATGCAGTGCAGTGAGTCCTGAGAGTGCACTGGCACCAGTGGGGATGCAGTGCAGTGAGTGCAGAGAGTGCACTGGCACCAGTGGGGATGCAGTGCAGTGAGTCCAGAGAGTGCACTGGCACCACTGGGGATGCAGTGCAGTGAGTCCTTATAGTGCACTGGCACCAGTGGGGATGCAGTGCAGTGAGTCCAGAGAGTGCACTGGCACCAGTAGGGATGCAGTGCAGTGACTCCAGAGAGTGCATTGACAAAAGTGGGGATGCAGTGCAGTGAGTCCAGAGAGTGCACTGGCACCACTGGGGATGCAGTGCAGTGACTCCAGAGAGTGCACTGGCACCAGTGGGGATGCCGTGCAGTGAGTCCAGAGAGTGCACTGGCACCAGTGGGGATGCAGTGCAGTGAGTCCAGAGAGTGCACTGGCACCACTTCGGATCAGTGCAGTGACTCTAGAGAGTGCACTGGCACCAGTGGGGTTGGAGTGCAGTGACTCTAGAGAGTGCACTGGCACCAGTGGGGATGCAGTGCAGTGAGTCCAGAGAGTGCACTGGCACCACTAGGGAGGCAGTGCAGTGACTCCAGAAAGTGCACTGGCACTACTGGGGATGCAGTGCAGTGAGTCCAGAGAGTGCACTGGCACCAGTGGGGATGCAGTGCAGTGAGTCCAGGCAGTTCACTGGCACCAGTGGGGATGCAGTGCAGTGACTCCAGAGAGTGCACTGGCACCACTGGGGATGCAGTGCAGTGAGTCCAGAGAGTGCACTGGCACCAGTGGGGATGCAGTGCAGTGTCTCCAGAGAGTGTACTGGCACCAGTGGGGATGCAGTGCAGTGACTCCAGGGAGTGCACTGGCACCAGTGGGGATGCAGTGCAGTGAGTCCAGAGATTGCACTGGCACCAGTGGGGTTGCAGTGCAGTGACTCCAGAGAGTGCACTGGTACCAGTGGGGATGCAGTGCAGTGACTCCAGAGAGTGCACTGGCTGCAGTGGGGCTGCAGTGCAGTGAGTCCAGAGAGTGCATTGGCACCAGTGGGGATGCAAAGCAGTGACTCCAGAGAGTGCACTGGCACCACTGGGGATGCAGTGCAGTGAGTCCAGAGAGTGCACTGGCACCAGTGGGGATGCAGTGCAGTGAGTCCAGAGAGTGCACTGGCACCACTGGGGATGCAATGCAGTGAGTCCAGAGAGTGCTCTGGCTCCACTGGGGATGCAGTGCAGTGAGTACAGAGAGTGCACTGGCACCACTGGGGATGCAGTGCAGTGAGTACAGAGAGTGCAATGGCAGCACAGGGGATGCAGTGCAGTGATTCCAGAGAGTGCACTGGCACCACTGGGGATGCAGTGCAGTGAGTCCAGAGAGTGCATTGGTACCACTGGGAATGCACTGCAGTGAGTCCAGAGAGTGCACTGGCACCACTGGGGATGCAGTGCAATGAGTCCAGAGAGTGCACTGGCACCACTGGGGATGCACTGCAGTGAGTCCAGAGAGTGCACTGGCACCACTGGGGATGCACTGAAGTGAGTCCAGAGAGTGCACTGGCACCACAGGTGATGCACTGCAGTGAGTCCAGAGAGTGCACTGGCACCACTGGGGATGCAGTGCAGTAAGTCCAGAGAGTGCACTGGCACCACTGGGGATGCAATGCAGTGAGTCCAGAGAGTGCTCTGGCTCCACTGTGGATGCAGTGCAGTGAGTCCAGAGAGTGCACTGGCACCACTGGGGATGCAGTGCAGTGAGTACAGAGAGTGCAATGGCAGCACAGGGGATGCACTGCAGTGAGTCCAGAGAGTGCACTGGCACCACTGGGGATGCAGTGCAGTAAGTCCAGAGAGTGCACTGGCACCACTGGGGATGCAATGCAGTGAGTCCAGAGAGTGCTCTGGCTCCACTGGGGATGCAGTGCAGTGAGTCCAGAGAGTGCACTGGCACCACTGGGGATGCAGTGCAGTGACTCCAGAGAGTGCACTGGCACCAGTGGGGATGCAGTGCAGTGAGTCCAGAGAGTCGACTGGCACCAGTGGGGTGCAGTGCAGTGAGTCCAGAGAGTGCACTGGCACCAGTGGGGATGCAGTGTAGTGAGTCCAGAGAGTGCACTGGCACCACTGGGGATGCACTGCAGTGACTCCAGAGACTGCACTGGCACCAGTGGGGATGCAGTGTAGTGAGTCCAGAGAGTGCACTGGCACCAGTGGGGTTGCAGTGCAGTGAGTCCAGAGAGTGCACTGGCACCAGTGGGGATGCAGTGCAGTGAGTCCAGAGAGTGCACTGGCACCACTGGGGATGCAGTGCAGTGAGTCCTGAGAGTGCACTGGCACCAGTGGGGATGCAGTGTAGTGAGTCCAGAGAGTGCACTGGCACCAGTGGGGTTGCAGTGCAGTGAGTCCAGAGAGTGCACTGGCACCAGTGGGGATGCAGTGCAGTGAGTCCAGAGAGTGCACTGGTACCAGTGGGGATGCAGTGCAGTCAGTCCAGAGAGTGCACTGGCACCAGTGGGGATGCACTGCAGTGAGTCCAGAGAGTGCATTGGCACCAGTGGGGATGTAGTGCAGTGAGTCCAGAGAGTGCACTGGCACCAGTGGGGATGCAGTGCAGTGAGTGCAGAGAGTGCACTGGCACCACTGGGGATGCAGTGCAGTGAGTCCTGAGAGTGCACTGGCACCAGTGGGGATGCAGTGCAGTGACTCCATAGAGTGCACTGTCACCAGTGGGGATGCAGTGCAGTGACTCCAGAGAGTGCACTGGTACCAGTGGGGATGCAGTGCAGTGAGTCCAGAGAGTGCACTGGCACCACTTCGGATCAGTGCAGTGACTCTAGAGAGTGCACTGGCACCAGTGGGGTTGGAGTGTAGTGACTCTAGAGAGTGCACTGGCACCAGTGGGGATGCAGTGCAGTGAGTCCAGAGAGTGCACTGGCACCACTAGGGAGGCAGTGCAGTGACTGCAGAAAGTGCACTGGCACTACTGGGGATGCAGTGCAGTGAGTCCACAGAGTGCACTGGCACCAGTGGGGATGCAGTGCACTGACTCCAGAGAGTGCACTGGCACCAGTGGGGATGCAGTGCAGTGACTCCAGAGAGTGCACTGGCACCAGTGGGAATGCAGTGCAGTGAGTCCAGAGAGTGCACTGGCACCAGTGGGGATGATGTGCAGTGTCTCCAGAGAGTGTACTGGCGCCACTGGGGATGCAGTGCAGTGAGTCCAGAGAGTGCACTGGCACCAGTGGGGATGCAGTGCAGTGACTCCAGAGAGTCGAATGGCACCAGTGGGGTGCAGTGCAGTGAGTCCAGAGAGTGCACTGGCACCAGTGGGGATGCAGTGTAGTGAGTCCAGAGAGTGCACTGGCACCACTGGGGATGCAGTGCAGTGAGTCCAGAGAGTGCACTGGCACCACTAGGGATGCAGTGCAGTGACTCCAGAAAGTGCACTGGCACTACTGGGGATGCAGTGCAGTGAGTCCAGAGAGTGCACTGGCACCAGTGGGGATGCAGTGCAGTGAGTCCAGAGAGTGCACTGGCACCACTGGGGATGCACTGCAGTGACTCCAGAGACTGCACTGGCACCAGTGGGGATGCAGTGCTGTGAGTCCAGAGAGTGCACTGGCACCACTGGGGTTGCAGTGCAGTGAGTCCAGAGAGTGCACTGGCACCAGTGGGGATGCACTGCAGTGAGTCCAGAGAGTGCACTGGCACCACTGGGGATGCAGTGCAGTGAGTCCTGAGAGTGCACTGGCACCAGTGGGGATGCAGTGTAGTGAGTCCAGAGAGTGCACTGGCACCAGTGGGGTTGCAGTGCAGTGAGTCCAGAGAGTGCACTGGCACCAGTGGGGATGCATTTCAGTGAGTCCAGAGAGTGCACTGGCACCAGTGGGGATGCAGTGCAGTCAGTCCAGAGAGTGCACTGGCACCAGTGGGGATGCACTGCAGTGAGTCCAGAGAGTGCATTGGCACCAGTGGGGATGTAGTGCAGTGAGTCCAGAGAGTGCACTGGCACCAGTGGGGATGCAGTGCAGTGAGTCCAGAGACTGCACTGGCACCACTGGGGATGCAGTGCAGTGAGTCCTGAGAGTGCACTGGCACCAGTGGGGATGCAGTGCAGTGACTCCATAGAGTGCACTGGCACCAGTGGGGATGCAGTGCAGTGACTCCAGAGAGTGCACTGGTACCAGTGGGGATGCAGTGCAGTGAGTCCAGAGAGTGCACTGGCACCACTTCGGATCAGTGCAGTGACTCTAGAGAGTGCACTGGCACCAGTGGGGTTGGAGTGTAGTGACTCTAGAGAGTGCACTGGCACCCACTGGGGATGCACTGCAGTGACTCCAGAGACTGCACTGGCACCAGTGGGGATGCAGTGTAGTGAGTCCAGAGAGTGCACTGGCACCAGTGGGGTTGCAGTGCAGTGAGTCCAGAGAGTGCACTGGAACCAGTGAGGATGCAGTGCAGTGAGTCCAGAGAGTGCACTGGCACCACTGGGGATGCAGTGCAGTGAGTCCTGAGAGTGCACTGGCACCAGTGGGGATGCAGTGCAGTGACTCCATAGAGTGCACTGGCACCAGTGGGGATGCAGTGCAGTGACTCCAGAGAGTGCACTGGTACCAGTGGGGATGCAGTGCAGTGAGTCCAGAGAGTGCACTGGCACCACTTCGGATCAGTGCAGTGACTCTAGAGAGTGCACTGGCACCAGTGGGGTTGGAGTGTAGTGACTCTAGAGAGTGCACTGGCACCAGTGGGGATGCAGTGCAGTGAGTCCAGAGAGTGCACTGGCACCACTAGGGAGGCAGTGCAGTGACTGCAGGAAGTGCACTGGCACTACTGGGGATGCAGTGCAGTGAGTCCACAGAGTGCACTGGCACCAGTGGGGATGCAGTGCAGTGAGTCCAGGCAGCTCACTGGCACCAGTGGGGATGCAGTGCAGTGACTCCAGAGAGTGCACTGGCACCACTGGGAATGCAGTGCAGTGAGTCCAGAGAGTGCACTGGCACCAGTGGGGATGCAGTGCAGTGTCTCCAGAGAGTGTACTGGCGCCACTGGGGATGCAGTGCAGTGACTCCAGAGAGTGCACTGGCACCAGTGGGGATGCAGTGCAGTGAGTCCAGAGAGTTGACTGGCACCAGTGGGGTGCAGTGCAGTGAGTCCAGAGAGTGCACTGGCACCAGTGGGGTTGCAGTGCAGTGAGTCCAGAGAGTGCACTGGCACCACTAGGGATGCAGTGCAGTGACTCCAGAAAGTGCACTGGCACTACTGGGGATGCAGTGCAGTGAGTCCAGAGAGTGCACTGGCACCAGTGGGGATGCAGTGCAGTGAGTCCAGAGAGTGCACTGGCACCACTGGGGATGCACTGCAGTGACTCCAGAGACTGCACTGGCACCAGTGGGGATGCAGTGTAGTGAGTCCAGAGAGTGCACTGGCACCAGTGGGGTTGCAGTGCAGTGAGTCCAGAGAGTGCACTGGCACCAGTGGGGATGCAGTGCAGTGAGTCCAGAGAGTGCACTGGCACCACTGGGGATGCAGTGCAGTGAGTCCTGAGAGTGCACTGGCACCAGTGGGGATGCAGTGTAGTGAGTCCAGAGAGTGCACTGGCACCAGTGGGGTTGCAGTGCAGTGAGTCCAGAGAGTGCACTGGCACCACTGGGGATGCAGTGCAGTGAGTCCAGAGAGTGCACTGGCACCAGTGGGGATGCAGTGCAGTAAGTCCAGAGAGTGCACTGGCACCACCGGGGATTCAGTGCAGTGAGTCCAGAGAGTGCATTGGCACCAGTGGGGATGTAGTGCAGTGAGTCCAGAGAGTGCACTGGCACCAGTGGGGATGCAGTGCAGTGAGTCCAGAGACTGCACTGGCACCACTGGTGATGCAGTGCAGTGAGTCCTGAGAGTGCACTGGCACCAGTGGGGATGCAGTGCAGTGACTCCATAGAGTGCACTGGCACCAGTGGGGATGCAGTGCAGTGACTCCAGAGAGTGCACTGGTACCAGTGGGGATGCAGTGCAGTGAGTCCAGAGAGTGCACTGGCACCACTTCGGATCAGTGCAGTGACTCTAGAGAGTGCACTGGCACCAGTGGGGTTGGAGTGTAGTGACTCTAGAGAGTGCACTGGCACCAGTGGGGATGCAGTGCAGTGAGTCCAGAGAGTGCACTGGCACCACTAGGGAGGCAGTGCAGTGACTGCAGAAAGTGCACTGGCACTACAGGGGATGCAGTGCAGTGAGTCCACAGAGTGCACTGGCACCAGTGGGGATGCAGTGCACTGACTCCAGAGAGTGCACTGGCACCAGTGGGGATGCAGTGCAGTGACTCCAGAGAGTGCACTGGCACCAGTGGGAATGCAGTGCAGTGAGTCCAGAGAGTGCACTGGCACCAGTGGGGATGATGTGCAGTGTCTCCAGAGAGTGTACTGGCGCCACTGGGGATGCAGTGCAGTGAGTCCAGAGAGTGCACTGGCACCAGTGGGGATGCAGTGCAGTGACTCCAGAGAGTCGACTGGCACCAGTGGGGTGCAGTGCAGTGAGTCCAGAGAGTGCACTGGCACCAGTGGGGATGCAGTGTAGTGAGTCCAGAGAGTGCACTGGCACCAGTGGGGTTGCAGTGCAGTGAGTCCAGAGAGTGCACTGGCACCAGTGGGTATGCAGTGCAGTGAGTGCAGAGAGTGCACTGGCACCACAGGGGATGCAGTGCAGTCAGTTCAGAGAGTGCAATGGCACCAGTCGGGATGCAAAGCAGTGACTCCAGAGAGTGCACTGGCACCACTGGGGATGCACTGCAGTGTCTCCAGAGAGTGCACTGGCACCACTGGGGATGCAGTGCAGTGAGTCCAGAGAGTGCACTGGCATCACTGGGGATGCATTTCAGTGAGTGCAGAGAGTGCACTGGCACCACTGGGGATGCAGTGCAGTGAGTGCAGAGAGTGCAGTGGCACCATTGGGGATGCAGTGCTGTGAGTCCAGAGAGTGCACTGGCACCACTGGGGTTTTAGTGCAGTTAGTCCAGAGAGTGCCCTTGCACCACTGGGGATACACTGCAGTGTGTCCAGAGACTGCACTGGCACCACTGGGGATGCAGTGCAGTGAGTCCAGAGAGTGCACTGTCAACACTGGGGATGCACTGCAGTGAGTCCAGAGAATGACCTGGCACTAATGGGGATGCAGTGCAGTGACTCGAAAGAGTGCACTGGCACGACTGCGGATGCACTGCAGTGAGTCCGGAGAGTGCCCTGGCACCACAGGGGATGCAGTGCAGTTAGTCCAGAGAGTGCACTGGCACCACTGGGGATGCAGTGCAGTGAGTCCAGAGAGTGCACTGGCACCAGTGGGGATGTAGTGCAGTGAGTCCAGAGAGTGCACTGGCACCACTGGGGATGCAATGCAGTGAGTCCAGAGAGTGCTCTGGCTCCACTGGGGATGCAGTGCAGTGAGTACAGAGAGTGCACTGGCACCACTGGGGATGCAGTGCAGTGAGTACAGAGAGTGCAATGGCAGCACAGGGGATGCACTGCAGTGATGCCAGAGAGTGCACTGGCACCACTGGTGATGCAGTGCAGTGAGTCCAGAGAGTGCATTGGCACCAGTGGGAATGCACTGCAGTGAGTCCAGAGAGTGCACTGGCACCAGTGGGGATGCAGTGCAGTGAGTCCAGAGAGTGCACTGGCACCACTGGGGATGCAGTGCAGTGAGTCCAGAGAGTGCACTGGCACCACTGGGGATGCAGTGCAGTGAGTCCAGAGAGTGCACTGGCACCACAGGGGATGCAGTGCAGTGATTCCAGAGAGTGCACTGGCACCAGTGGGGATGCAGTGCAGTGAGTCCAGAGAGTGCACTGGCACCAGTGGGGATGGAGTGCAGTGAGTCCAGAGAGTTCACTGGCACCAGTGGGGATGCAGTGCAGTGACTCCAGAGAGTGCACTGGCAGCAGTGGGGATGCAGTGCAGTGAGTCCAGAGAGTGCACTGGCACCACTGGTGATGCAGTGCAGTGAGTCCAGAGAGTGCACTGGCACCACTGGGGATGCAGTGCAGTGAGTCCAGAGAGTGCACTGGCACCACTAGGGATGCAGTGCAGTGACTCCAGAAAGTGCACTGGCACTACTGGGGATGCAGTGCAGTGAGTCCAGAGAGTGCACTGGCACCAGTGGGGATGCAGTGCAGTGAGTCCAAAGAGTGCACTGGCACCACTGGGGATGCACTGCAGTGACTGCAGAGACTGCACTGGCACCAGTGGGGATGCAGTGTAGTGAGTCCAGAGAGTGCAGTGGCACCAGTGGGGATGCAGTGCTGTGAGTCCAGAGAGTGCACTGGCACCACTGGGGTTTTAGTGCAGTTAGTCCAGAGAGTGCCCTTGCACCACTGGGGATACACTGCAGTGTGTCCAGAGAGTGCACTGGCACCACTGGGGATGCAGTGCAGTGAGTCCAGAGAGTGCACTGTCAACACTGGGGATGCACTGCAGTGAGTCCAGAGAATGACCTGGCACTAATGGGGATGCAGTGCAGTGAGTCCAAAGAGTGCACTGGCACCACTGCGAATGCACTGCAGTGAGTCCGGAGAGTGCCCTGGCACCACAGGGGATGCAGTGCAGTTAGTCCAGAGAGTGCACTGGCACCACTGGGGATGCAGTGCAGTGAGTCCAGAGAGTGCACTGGCACCACTGGGGATGCAGTGCAGTGAGTCCAGAGAGTGCACTGGCACCAGTGGGTATGCAGTGCTGTGAGTGCAGAGAGTGCACTGGCACCAGTGGGGATGCAGTGCAGTCAGTCCAGAGAGTGCAATGGCACCAGTGGGGATGCAAAGCAGTGACTCCAGAGAGTGCACTGGCACCACTGGGGATGCACTGCAGTGTCTCCAGAGAGTGCACTGGCACCACTGGGGCTGCAGTGCAGTGAGTCCAGAGAGTGCACTGGCATCACTGGAGATGCAGTTCAGTGAGTGCAGAGAGTGCACTGGCACCACTGGGGATGCAGTGCAGTGAGTGCAGAGAGTGCACTGGCACCACTGGGGATGCACTGCAGTGAGTCCAGAGAGTGCAGTGGCACCATTGGGGATGCAGTGCTGTGAGTCCAGAGAGTGCACTGGCACCACTGGGGTTTTAGTGCAGTTAGTCCAGAGAGTGCCCTTGCACCACTGGGGATACACTGCAGTGTGTCCAGAGAGTGCACTGGCACCACTGGGGATGCAGTGCAGTGAGTCCAGAGAGTGCACTGTCAACACTGGGGATGCACTGCAGTGAGTCCAGAGAATGACCTGGCACTAATGGGGATGCAGTGCAGTGAGTCCAGAGAGTGCATTGGCACCAGTGGGGATGTAGTGCATTGAGTCCAGAGAGTGCACTGGCACCAGTGGGGATGCAGTGCAGTGACTCCAGAGAGTGCACTGGCACCACTGGGGATGCAGTGCAGTGAGTCCAGAGAGTGCACTGGCAGCAGTGGGGATGCAGTGCAGTGACTCCATAGAGTGCACTGGCACCAGTGGGGATGCAGTGCAGTGAGTCCAGAGAGTGCACTGGCACCACTGCGGATCAGTGCAGTGACTCTAGAGAGTGCACTGGCACCAGTGGGGTTGGAGTGCAGTGACTCTAGAGAGTGCACTGGCACCAGTGGGGATGCAGTGTAGTGAGTCCTGAGAGTGCACTGGCACCAGTGGGGATGCAGTGCAGTGAGTGCAGAGAGTGCACTGGCACCAGTGGGGATGCAGTGCAGTGAGTCCAGAGAGTGCACTGGCACCACTGGGGATGCAGTGCAGTGAGTCCTTATAGTGCACTGGCACCAGTGGGGATGCAGTGCAGTGAGTCCAGAGAGTGCACTGGCACCACTGGGGATGCAGTGCAGTGAGTCCTTATAGTGCACTGGCACCAGTGGGGATGCAGTGCAGTGAGTCCAGAGAGTGCACTGGCACCACTGGGGATGCACTGCAGTGACTCCAGAGAGTGCACTGGCACCAGTGGGAATGCCGTGCAGTGAGTCCAGAGAGTGCACTGGCACCAGTGGGGATGCAGTGCAGTGAGTCCAGAGAGTGCACTGGCACCAGTGGGGATGCAGTGCAGTGAGTCCAGAGAGTGCACTGGCACCACTGGGGATGCAATGCAGTGAGTCCAGAGAGTGCTCTGGCTCCACTGGGGATGCAGTGCAGTGAGTACAGAGAGTGCACTGGCACCACTGGGGATGCAGTGCAGTGAGTACAGAGAGTGCAATGGCAGCACAGGGGATGCACTACAGTGAAGCCAGAGAGTGCACTGGCACCACTGGTGATGCAGTGCAGTGAGTCCAGAGAGTGCACTGGCACCAGTGGGGATGCAGTGCAGTGTCTCCAGAGAGTGTACTGGCGCCACTGGGGATGCAGTGCAGTGACTCCAGAGAGTGCACTGGCACCAGTGGGGATGCAGTGCAGTGAGTCCAGAGAGTCGACTGGCACCAGTGGGGTGCAGTGCAGTGAGTCCAGAGAGTGCACTGGCACCAGTGGGGTTGCAGTGCAGTGAGTCCAGAGAGTGCACTGGCACCACTGGGGATGCACTGCAGTGACTACAGAGACTGCACTGGCACCAGTGGGGATGCAGTGCAGTCAGTCCAGAGAGTGCACTGGCACCAGTGGGGATGCAGTGCAGTGAGTCCAGAGAGTGCATTGGCACCAGTGGGGATGTAGTGCATTGAGTCCAGAGAGTGCACTGGCACCAGTGGGGATGCAGTGCAGTGACTCCAGAGAGTGCACTGGCACCACTGGGGATGCAGTGCAGTGAGTCCAGAGAGTGCACTGGCAGCAGTGGGGATGCAGTGCAGTGACTCCATAGAGTGCACTGGCACCAGTGGGGATGCAGTGCAGTGAGTCCAGAGAGTGCACTGGCACCACTGGGGATGCAGTGCAGTGACTCTAGAGAGTGCACTGGCACCAGTGGGGTTGGAGTGCAGTGACTCTAGAGAGTGCACTGGCACCAGTGGGGATGCAGTGTAGTGAGTCCTGAGAGTGCACTGGCACCAGTGGGGATGCAGTGCAGTGAGTGCAGAGAGTGCACTGGCACCAGTGGGGATGCAGTGCAGTGAGTCCAGAGAGTGCACTGGCACCACTGGGGATGCAGTGCAGTGAGTCCTTATAGTGCACTGGCACCAGTGGGGATGCAGTGCAGTGAGTCCAGAGAGTGCACTGGCACCACTGGGGATGCAGTGCAGTGAGTCCTTATAGTGCACTGGCACCAGTGGGGATGCAGTGCAGTGAGTCCAGAGAGTGCACTGGCACCACTGGGGATGCACTGCAGTGACTCCAGAGAGTGCACTGGCACCAGTGGGAATGCCGTGCAGTGAGTCCAGAGAGTGCACTGGCACCAGTGGGGATGCAGTGCAGTGAGTCCAGAGAGTGCACTGGCACCAGTGGGGATGCAGTGCAGTGAGTCCAGAGAGTGCACTGGCACCACTGGGGATGCAATGCAGTGAGTCCAGAGAGTGCTCTGGCTCCACTGGGGATGCAGTGCAGTGAGTACAGAGAGTGCACTGGCACCACTGGGGATGCAGTGCAGTGTCTCCAGAGAGTGTACTGGCGCCACTGGGGATGCAGTGCAGTGACTCCAGAGAGTGCACTGGCACCACTGGTGATGCAGTGCAGTGAGTCCAGAGAGTGCACTGGCACCAGTGGGGATGCAGTGCAGTGTCTCCAGAGAGTGTACTGGCGCCACTGGGGATGCAGTGCAGTGACTCCAGAGAGTGCACTGGCACCAGTGGGGATGCAGTGCAGTGAGTCCAGAGAGTCGACTGGCACCAGTGGGGTGCAGTGCAGTGAGTCCAGAGAGTGCACTGGCACCAGTGGGGTTGCAGTGCAGTGAGTCCAGAGAGTGCACTGGCACCACTAGGGATGCAGTGCAGTGACTCCAGAAAGTGCACTGGCACTACTGGGGATGCAGTGCAGTGAGTCCAGAGAGTGCACTGGCACCAGTGGGGATGCAGTGCAGTGAGTCCAGAGAGTGCACTGGCACCACTGGGGATGCACTGCAGTGACTCCAGAGACTGCACTGGCACCAGTGGGGATGCAGTGTAGTGAGTCCAGAGAGTGCACTGGCACCAGTGGGGTTGCAGTGCAGTGAGTCCAGAGAGTGCACTGGCACCAGTGGGGATGCAGTGCAGTGAGTCCAGAGAGTGCACTGGCACCACTGGGGATGCAGTGCAGTGAGTCCTGAGAGTGCACTGGCACCAGTGGGGATGCAGTGTAGTGAGTCC
Source organism: Anser brachyrhynchus (assembly GCF_964034855.1). Lineage (NCBI taxonomy): Eukaryota > Metazoa > Chordata > Aves > Anseriformes > Anatidae > Anser > Anser brachyrhynchus. The sequence continues at coordinate 9,885 of NW_027663529.1, read as the reverse complement.
AGAGAGTGCACTGGCACCAGTGGGGTTGCAGTGCAGTGAGTCCAGAGAGTGCACTGGCACCACTGGGGATGCAGTGCAGTGAGTCCAGAGAGTGCACTGGCACCAGTGGGGTTGGAGTGCAGTGACTCTAGAGAGTGCACTGGCACCAGTGGGGATGCAGTGTAGTGAGTCCTGAGAGTGCACTGGCACCAGTGGGGATGCAGTGCAGTGAGTGCAGAGAGTGCACTGGCACCAGTGGGGATGCAGTGCAGTGAGTCCAGAGAGTGCACTGGCACCACTGGGGATGCAGTGCAGTGAGTCCTTATAGTGCACTGGCACCAGTGGGGATGCAGTGCAGTGAGTCCAGAGAGTGCACTGGCACCACTGGGGATGCAGTGCAGTGAGTCCTTATAGTGCACTGGCACCAGTGGGGATGCAGTGCAGTGAGTCCAGAGAGTGCACTGGCACCACTGGGGATGCACTGCAGTGACTCCAGAGAGTGCACTGGCACCAGTGGGAATGCCGTGCAGTGAGTCCAGAGAGTGCACTGGCACCAGTGGGGATGCAGTGCAGTGAGTCCAGAGAGTGCACTGGCACCAGTGGGGATGCAGTGCAGTGAGTCCAGAGAGTGCACTGGCACCACTGGGGATGCAATGCAGTGAGTCCAGAGAGTGCTCTGGCTCCACTGGGGATGCAGTGCAGTGAGTACAGAGAGTGCACTGGCACCACTGGGGATGCAGTGCAGTGTCTCCAGAGAGTGTACTGGCGCCACTGGGGATGCAGTGCAGTGACTCCAGAGAGTGCACTGGCACCACTGGTGATGCAGTGCAGTGAGTCCAGAGAGTGCACTGGCACCAGTGGGGATGCAGTGCAGTGTCTCCAGAGAGTGTACTGGCGCCACTGGGGATGCAGTGCAGTGACTCCAGAGAGTGCACTGGCACCAGTGGGGATGCAGTGCAGTGAGTCCAGAGAGTCGACTGGCACCAGTGGGGTGCAGTGCAGTGAGTCCAGAGAGTGCACTGGCACCAGTGGGGTTGCAGTGCAGTGAGTCCAGAGAGTGCACTGGCACCACTAGGGATGCAGTGCAGTGACTCCAGAAAGTGCACTGGCACTACTGGGGATGCAGTGCAGTGAGTCCAGAGAGTGCACTGGCACCAGTGGGGATGCAGTGCAGTGAGTCCAGAGAGTGCACTGGCACCACTGGGGATGCACTGCAGTGACTCCAGAGACTGCACTGGCACCAGTGGGGATGCAGTGTAGTGAGTCCAGAGAGTGCACTGGCACCAGTGGGGTTGCAGTGCAGTGAGTCCAGAGAGTGCACTGGCACCAGTGGGGATGCAGTGCAGTGAGTCCAGAGAGTGCACTGGCACCACTGGGGATGCAGTGCAGTGAGTCCTGAGAGTGCACTGGCACCAGTGGGGATGCAGTGTAGTGAGTCCAGAGAGTGCACTGGCACCAGTGGGGTTGCAGTGCAGTGAGTCCAGAGAGTGCACTGGCACCACTGGGGATGCAGTGCAGTGAGTCCAGAGAGTGCACTGGCACCAGTGGGGATGCAGTGCAGTAAGTCCAGAGAGTGCACTGGCACCACCGGGGATTCAGTGCAGTGAGTCCAGAGAGTGCATTGGCACCAGTGGGGATGTAGTGCAGTGAGTCCAGAGAGTGCACTGGCACCAGTGGGGATGCAGTGCAGTGAGTCCAGAGACTGCACTGGCACCACTGGGGATGCAGTGCAGTGAGTCCTGAGAGTGCACTGGCACCAGTGGGGATGCAGTGCAGTGACTCCATAGAGTGCACTGGCACCAGTGGGGATGCAGTGCAGTGACTCCAGAGAGTGCACTGGTACCAGTGGGGATGCAGTGCAGTGAGTCCAGAGAGTGCACTGGCACCACTTCGGATCAGTGCAGTGACTCTAGAGAGTGCACTGGCACCAGTGGGGTTGGAGTGTAGTGACTCTAGAGAGTGCACTGGCACCAGTGGGGATGCAGTGCAGTGAGTCCAGAGAGTGCACTGGCACCACTAGGGAGGCAGTGCAGTGACTGCAGAAAGTGCACTGGCACTACAGGGGATGCAGTGCAGTGAGTCCACAGAGTGCACTGGCACCAGCGGGGATGCAGTGCACTGACTCCAGAGAGTGCACTGGCACCAGTGGGGATGCAGTGCAGTGACTCCAGAGAGTGCACTGGCACCAGTGGGAATGCAGTGCAGTGAGTCCAGAGAGTGCACTGGCACCAGTGGGGATGATGTGCAGTGTCTCCAGAGAGTGTACTGGCGCCACTGGGGATGCAGTGCAGTGAGTCCAGAGAGTGCACTGGCACCAGTGGGGATGCCGTGCAGTGACTCCAGAGAGTCGACTGGCACCAGTGGGGTGCAGTGCAGTGAGTCCAGAGAGTGCACTGGCACCAGTGGGGATGCAGTGTAGTGAGTCCAGAGAGTGCACTGGCACCAGTGGGGTTGCAGTGCAGTGAGTCCAGAGAGTGCACTGGCACCAGTGGGTATGCAGTGCAGTGAGTGCAGAGAGTGCACTGGCACCACAGGGGATGCAGTGCAGTCAGTTCAGAGAGTGCAATGGCACCAGTGGGGATGCAAAGCAGTGACTCCAGAGAGTGCACTGGCACCACTGGGGATGCACTGCAGTGTCTCCAGAGAGTGCACTGGCACCACTGGGGATGCAGTGCAGTGAGTCCAGAGAGTGCACTGGCATCACTGGGGATGCATTTCAGTGAGTGCAGAGAGTGCACTGGCACCACTGGGGATGCAGTGCAGTGAGTGCAGAGAGTGCAGTGGCACCATTGGGGATGCAGTGCTGTGAGTCCAGAGAGTGCACTGGCACCACTGGGGTTTTAGTGCAGTTAGTCCAGAGAGTGCCCTTGCACCACTGGGGATACACTGCAGTGTGTCCAGAGACTGCACTGGCACCACTGGGGATGCAGTGCAGTGAGTCCAGAGAGTGCACTGTCAACACTGGGGATGCACTGCAGTGAGTCCAGAGAATGACCTGGCACTAATGGGGATGCAGTGCAGTGACTCGAAAGAGTGCACTGGCACGACTGCGGATGCACTGCAGTGAGTCCGGAGAGTGCCCTGGCACCACAGGGGATGCAGTGCAGTTAGTCCAGAGAGTGCACTGGCACCACTGGGGATGCAGTGCAGTGAGTCCAGAGAGTGCACTGGCACCAGTGGGGATGTAGTGCAGTGAGTCCAGAGAGTGCACTGGCACCACTGGGGATGCAATGCAGTGAGTCCAGAGAGTGCTCTGGCTCCACTGGGGATGCAGTGCAGTGAGTACAGAGAGTGCACTGGCACCACTGGGGATGCAGTGCAGTGAGTACAGAGAGTGCAATGGCAGCACAGGGGATGCACTGCAGTGATGCCAGAGAGTGCACTGGCACCACTGGTGATGCAGTGCAGTGAGTCCAGAGAGTGCATTGGCACCAGTGGGAATGCACTGCAGTGAGTCCAGAGAGTGCACTGGCACCACTGGGGATGCAGTGCAGTGAGTCCAGAGAGTGCACTGGCACCACTGGGGATGCAGTGCAGTGAGTCCAGAGAGTGCACTGGCACCACTGGGGATGCAGTGCAGTGAGTCCAGAGAGTGCACTGGCACCACAGGGGATGCACTGCAGTGAGTCCAGAGAGTGCACTGGCACCACTGGGGATGCAGTGCAGTAAGTCCAGAGAGTGCACTGGCACCACAGGGGATGCAGTGCAGTGATTCCAGAGAGTGCACTGGCACCAGTGGGGATGCAGTGCAGTGAGTCCAGAGAGTGCACTGGCACCAGTGGGGATGGAGTGCAGTGAGTCCAGAGAGTTCACTGGCACCAGTGGGGATGCAGTGCAGTGACTCCAGAGAGTGCACTGGCAGCAGTGGGGATGCAGTGCAGTGAGTCCAGAGAGTGCACTGGCACCACTGGTGATGCAGTGCAGTGAGTCCAGAGAGTGCACTGGCACCACTGGGGATGCAGTGCAGTGAGTCCAGAGAGTGCACTGGCACCACTAGGGATGCAGTGCAGTGACTCCAGAAAGTGCACTGGCACTACTGGGGATGCAGTGCAGTGAGTCCAGAGAGTGCACTGGCACCAGTGGGGATGCAGTGCAGTGAGTCCAAAGAGTGCACTGGCACCACTGGGGATGCACTGCAGTGACTGCAGAGACTGCACTGGCAGCAGTGGGGATGCAGTGTAGTGAGTCCAGAGAGTGCAGTGGCACCATTGGGGATGCAGTGCTGTGAGTCCAGAGAGTGCACTGGCACCACTGGGGTTTTAGTGCAGTTAGTCCAGAGAGTGCCCTTGCACCACTGGGGATACACTGCAGTGTGTCCAGAGAGTGCACTGGCACCACTGGGGATGCAGTGCAGTGAGTCCAGAGAGTGCACTGTCAACACTGGGGATGCACTGCAGTGAGTCCAGAGAATGACCTGGCACTAATGGGGATGCAGTGCAGTGAGTCCAAGGAGTGCACTGGCACCACTGCGAATGCACTGCAGTGAGTCCGGAGAGTGCCCTGGCACCACAGGAGATGCAGTGCAGTTAGTCCAGAGAGTGCACTGGCACCACTGGGGATGCAGTGCAGTGAGTCCAGAGAGTGCACTGGCACCACTGGGGATGCAGTGCAGTGACTCCAGAGAGTGCACTGGCACCAGTGGGGATGCAGTGCTGTGAGTGCAGAGAGTGCACTGGCACCAGTGGGGATGCAGTGCAGTCAGTCCAGAGAGTGCAATGGCACCAGTGGGGATGCAAAGCAGTGACTCCAGAGAGTGCACTGGCACCACTGGGGATGCACTGCAGTGTCTCCAGAGAGTGCACTGGCACCACTGGGGCTGCAGTGCAGTGAGTCCAGAGAGTGCACTGGCATCACTGGAGATGCAGTTCAGTGAGTGCAGAGAGTGCACTGGCACCACTGGGGATGCAGTGCAGATAGTGCAGAGAGTGCACTGGCACCACTGGGGATGCACTGCAGTGAGTCCAGAGAGTGCAGTGGCACCATTGGGGATGCAGTGCTGTGAGTCCAGAGAGTGCACTGGCACCACTGGGGTTTTAGTGCAGTTAGTCCAGAGAGTGCCCTTGCACCACTGGGGATACACTGCAGTGTGTCCAGAGAGTGCACTGGCACCACTGGGGATGCAGTGCAGTGAGTCCAGAGAGTGCACTGTCAACACTGGGGATGCACTGCAGTGAGTCCAGAGAATGACCTGGCACTAATGGGGATGCAGTGCAGTGAGTCCAAAGAGTGCACTGGCACCACTGCGAATGCACTGCAGTGAGTCCGGAGAGTGCCCTGGCACCACAGGGGATGCAGTGCAGTTAGTCCAGAGAGTGCACTGGCACCACTGGGGATGCAGTGCAGTGAGTCCAGAGAGTGCACTGGCACCACTGGGGATGCAGTGCAGTGAGTCCAGAGAGTGCACTGGCACCACTGGAGATGCAATGCAGTGAGTCCAGAGAGTGCTCTGGCTCTACTGGGGATGCAGTGCAGTGAGTACAGAGAGTGCACTGGCACCACTGGGGATGCAGTGCAGTGAGTACAGAGAGTGCACTGGCACCACTGGGGATGCACTGCAGTGATTCCAGAGAGTGCACTGGCACCACTGGTGATGCAGTGCAGTGAGTCCAGAGAGTGCATTGATACCACTGGGAATGCACTGCAGTGAGTCCAGAGAGTGCACTGGCACCACTGGGGATGCAGTGCAATGAGTCCAGAGAGTGCACTGGCACCACTGGGGATGCACTGCAGTGAGTCCAGAGAGTGCACTGGCACCACTGGGGATGCACTGAAGTGAGTACAGAGAGTGCACTGGCACCACAGGGGATGCACTGCAGTGAGTCCAGAGAGTGCACTGGCACCACTGGGGATGCAGTGCAGTAAGTCCAGAGAGTGCACTGGCACCACTGGGGATGCAGTGCAGTGAGTCCAGAGAGTGCACTGGCACCACTGGGGATGCACTGCAGTGAGTCCAGAGAGTGCACTGGCACCAGTGGGGATGGAGTGCAGTGAGTCCAGAGAGTTCACTGGCACCAGTGGGGATGCAGTGCAGTGACTCCAGAGAGTGCACTGGCAGCAGTGGGGATGCAGTGCAGTGAGTCCAGAGAGTGCACTGGCACCACTGGGGATGCAGTGCAGTGTCTCCAGAGAGTGCACTGGCACCACTGGGGATGCAGTGCAGTGAGTCCAGAGAGTGCACTGGCACCACTAGGGATGCAGTGCAGTGACTCCAGAAAGTGCACTGGCAGCACTGGGGATGCAGTGCAGTGAGTCCAGAGAGTGCACTGTCACCAGTGGGGATGCAGTGCAGTGAGTCCAGAGAGTGCACTGGCACCACTGGGGATGCACTGCAGTGACTACAGAGACTGCACTGGCACCAGTGGGGATGCAGTGCAGTCAGTCCAGAGAGTGCACTGGCACCAGTGGGGATGCAGTGCAGTGAGTCCAGAGAGTGCATTGGCACCAGTGGGGATGTAGTGCATTGAGTCCAGAGAGTGCACTGGCACCAGTGGGGATGCAGTGCAGTGACTCCAGAGAGTGCACTGGCACCACTGGGGATGCAGTGCAGTGAGTCCAGAGAGTGCACTGGCAGCAGTGGGGATGCAGTGCAGTGACTCCATAGAGTGCACTGGCACCAGTGGGGATGCAGTGCAGTGAGTCCAGAGAGTGCACTGGCACCACTGCGGATCAGTGCAGTGACTCTAGAGAGTGCACTGGCACCAGTGGGGTTGGAGTGCAGTGACTCTAGAGAGTGCACTGGCACCAGTGGGGATGCAGTGTAGTGAGTCCTGAGAGTGCACTGGCACCAGTGGGGATGCAGTGCAGTGAGTGCAGAGAGTGCACTGGCACCAGTGGGGATGCAGTGCAGTGAGTCCAGAGAGTGCACTGGCACCACTGGGGATGCAGTGCAGTGAGTCCTTATAGTGCACTGGCACCAGTGGGGATGCAGTGCAGTGAGTCCAGAGAGTGCACTGGCACCACTGGGGATGCAGTGCAGTGAGTCCTTATAGTGCACTGGCACCAGTGGGGATGCAGTGCAGTGAGTCCAGAGAGTGCACTGGCACCACTGGGGATGCACTGCAGTGACTCCAGAGAGTGCACTGGCACCAGTGGGAATGCCGTGCAGTGAGTCCAGAGAGTGCACTGGCACCAGTGGGGATGCAGTGCAGTGAGTCCAGAGAGTGCAGTGGTACCACTTCGGATCAGTGCAGTGACTCTAGAGAGTGCACTGGCACCAGTGGGGTTGGAGTGCAGTGACTCTAGAGAGTGCACTGGCACCAGTGGGGATGCAGTGCAGTGAGTGCAGAGAGTGCACTGGCACCACTAGGGAGGCAGTGCAGTGACTGCAGAAAGTGCACTGGCACTACTGGGGATGCAGTGCAGTGAGTCCACAGAGTGCACTGGCACCAGTGGGGATGCAGTGCAGTGAGTCCAGGCAGTTCACTGGCACCAGTGGGGATGCAGTGCAGTGACTCCAGAGAGTGCACTGGCACCAGTTGGAATGCAGTGCAGTGAGTCCAGAGAGTGCACTGGCACCAGTGGGGATGCAGTGCAGTGTCTCCAGAGAGTGTACTGGCGCCACTGGGGATGCAGTGCAGTGACTCCAGAGAGTGCACTGGCACCACTGGGGATGCACTGCAGTGAGTCCAGAGAGTGCTCTGGCTCCACTGGGGATGCAGTGCAGTGAGTACAGAGAGTGCACTGGCACCACTGGGGATGCAGTGCAGTGAGTACAGAGAGTGCAATGGCAGCACAGGGGATGCACTGCAGTGATTCCAGAGAGTGCAGTGGCACCACTGGGGATGCAGTGCAGTGAGTCCAGAGAGTGCATTGGTACCACTGGGAATGCACTGCAGTGAGTCCAGAGAGTGCACTGGCACCAGTGGGGATGCAGTGCAGTGAGTCCAGAGAGTGCACTGGCACCACTGGGGATGCAATGCAGTGAGTCCAGAGAGTGCTCTGGCTCCACTGGGGATGCAGTGCAGTGAGTACAGAGAGTGCACTGGCACCAGTGGGGATGCAGTGCAGTGAGTATAGAGAGTGCAATGGCAGCACAGGGGATGCACTGCAGTGATTCCAGAGAGTGCACTGGCACCACTGGTGATGCAGTGCAGTGAGTCCAGAGAGTGCATTGGTACCACTGGGAATGTACTGCAGTGAGTCCAGAGAGTGCACTGGCACCACTGGGGATGCAGTGCAATGAGTCCAGAGAGTGCACTGGCACCACTGGGGATGCACTGCAGTGAGTCCAGAGAGTGCACTGGCACCACTGGGGATGCACTGAAGTGAGTCCAGAGAGTGCACTGGCACCACAGGGGATGCAGTGCAGTGAGTCCAGAGAGTGCACTGGCACCACTGGGGATGCAGTGCAGTGAGTCCAGAGAGTGCACTGGCACCACTGGGGATGGAGTGCAGTGAGTCCAGAGAGTTCACTGGCACCAGTGGGGATGCAGTGCAGTGACTCCAGAGAGTACAATGGCAGTAGTGGGGATGCAGTGCAGTGAGTCCAGAGAGTGCACTGGCACCACTGGGGATGCAGTGCAGTGAGTCCAGAGAGTGCACTGGCACCACTGGGGATGCAGTGCAGTGAGTCCAGAGAGTGCACTGGCACCACTAGGGATGCAGTGCAGTGACTCCAGAAAGTGCACTGGCACTACTGGGGATGCAGTGCAGTGAGTCCAGAGAGTGCACTGGCACCAGTGGGGATGCAGTGCAGTGAGTCCAGAGAGTGCACTGGCACCACCGGGGATGCACTGCAGTGAGTCCAGAGACTGCACTGGCACCAGTGGGGATGCAGTGTAGTGAGTCCAGAGAGTGCACTGGCACCAGTGGGGTTGCAGTGCAGTGAGTCCAGAGAGTGCACTGGCACCAGTGGGGATGCACTGCAGTGAGTCCAGAGAGTGCACTGGCACCACTGGGGATGCAGTGCAGTGACTCGAAAGAGTGCACTGGCACGACTGCGGATGCACTGCAGTGAGTCCGGAGAGTGCCCTGGCACCACAGGGGATGCAGTGCAGTTAGTCCAGAGAGTGCACTGGCACCAGTGGGGATGCAGTGCAGTGAGTCCAGAGAGTGCACTGGCACCACTGGGGATGCAATGCAGTGAGTCCAGAGAGTGCTCTGGCTCCACTGGGGATGCAGTGCAGTGAGTACAGAGAGTGCACTGGCACCACTGGGGATGCAGTGCAGTGAGTACAGAGAGTGCAATGGCAGCACAGGGGATGCACTACAGTGAAGCCAGAGAGTGCACTGGCACCACTGGTGATGCAGTGCAGTGAGTCCAGAGAGTGCACTGGCACCAGTGGGGATGCACTGCAGTGAGTCCAGAGAGTGCACTGGCACCACTGGGGATGCACTGCAGTGAGTCCAGAGAGTGCACTGGCACCACTGGGGATGCAGTGCAGTGAGTCCAGAGAGTGCACTGGCACCACTGGGGATGCAGTGCAGTGAGTCCAGAGAGTGCACTGGCACCACAGGGGATGCACTGCAGTGAGTCCAGAGAGTGCACTGGCACCACTGGGGATGCAGTGCAGTAAGTCCAGAGAGTGCACTGGCACCACAGGGGATGCAGTGCAGTGATTCCAGAGAGTGCACTGGCACCAGTGGGGATGCAGTGCAGTGAGTCCAGAGAGTGCACTGGCACCAGTGGGGATGGAGTGCAGTGAGTCCAGAGAATTCACTGGCACCAGTGGGGATGCAGTGCAGTGACTCCAGAGAGTGCACTGGCAGCAGTGGGGATGCAGTGCAGTGAGTCCAGAGAGTGAACTGGCACCACTGGTGATGCAGTGCAGTGAGTCCAGAGAGTGCACTGGCACCACTGGGGATGCAGTGCAGTGAGTCCAGAGAGTGCACTGGCACCACTAGGGATGCAGTGCAGTGACTCCAGAAAGTGCACTGGCACTACTGGGGATGCAGTGCAGTGAGTCC